>NC_069506.1:172195745-172540745 GCF_027579735.1 Bombina bombina | reverse complement strand
ATTACCTCATATGATTGAGGTACCTTCCGGTAAGAAGATATCTATACATTCCTTTTTGCCTGGGATTTACTGTATATTAATTCAAAATATATACCATTCATATATATATTTTGTCCATAAAGACTCATCTCAACTGACAATTACTGATTCCTCTATTATATTGGACTTAACATGTATACAAATTGTTTGTAGCTGCGCAGAAGTATTTTGATTTTTCTCTTTCATTACCATTCATTACAGTGTCAGGGGTACACTTATTATCTCCACTTCTTGCTGCACTCCCATACACACTATCATTTTATTGTAGTTGTGGCAATTACCAACACTACTACCAATACTGGTAATTTATCACACCTATTTGCACCTTAGGTGCTGGGCTACCTATACCAGTGTTCCTTCTAGAGCGCTGGTGATTTTTTCTTGCTTTATATATATATATATATATATATATATATATATATATATATATATATATATATATATATATATATATATATAAATATATATAAAATGGAAGGTTATAAAGCACTCGCCGGACTTTAGTAAACTG
This sequence comes from Bombina bombina, assembly GCF_027579735.1. Classification (NCBI taxonomy): domain Eukaryota; kingdom Metazoa; phylum Chordata; class Amphibia; order Anura; family Bombinatoridae; genus Bombina; species Bombina bombina. Next base: position 172,540,195 of record NC_069506.1, on the reverse strand, counting down.
CAAAAAAAATTTTTATTAAAGGGACTCTGATAGAGCATGCAATTTTAAGCAACTTTCTATTTTACTCCTATTATCAAATTTTCTTTGTTCTCTTGCTATCTTTATTTGAAAAAGTTTTTTTTTTTTTTTTTTTTTTTTTTTGGTTCAGTACTCTGGACTGCACTTTTTTTTTTATTGGTGGATGAATTTATGCACCAATCAGCAAGACAACCCAGGTTGTTCAAAAAAAATGGTCCGGCATCTAAACTTACATTCTTGCATTTCAAATAAAGATACCATTTCATTTCATGCTCTATCTGAATCACAAAATAAAAGATTTGGGTTAAGTGTCCCTTTAAGGTGCCGTTTTCGGGGTAGAAAAAAACCCTTCTTCTAACAATCAAACATTGTGAAATACAAACATTAATAGGCCTATTTGGCCCACCCGAAAAGCAATTAAATTAGTGAGCACTGTGTGCAAAAACAAAGTTACTGAGCATGTCTGCAAAATGTAAACATACAATGATAGTGTTAGCATTTGAATAATATAGGCGATCGTGTATTAAAATATAGTGAATAATAGGATGCCATTATTCAATCCACTGGTGTAGATCAGCCCAGGTAAAACAATTGCATAAATAAAGAGAAAACCGCAACCTTTTCTAATAACCCAAGTATGGCCAAAAGCAAGCAGAAACCCAGCTGATAGGTGAGTAAAAATAACAATAACACACACCTCTGCTCGGATGTTAGAATCCAATAATGCTATCGATCTACATACACGCCCATATGACATGCTGTATGCAGAGAAGCCCGTCTGACAGGGGGAGTAAACAATGGGCAGGAAAAGATAAGGCAAGTAAACAAAACAGACGTGTACATCATAGGGCAAAATGCCTCTCTTCAGCCGGTAAGATGATCCAATAAAACTACAGATCTCAATCTACTCCCACATGACAAGCCGTATGCAGAGAGGGGGAGTGACCAATGTGCAAGAAAAAAAAAAATCTGACATGTAAACAAACAAACGTATAAAACATCAATAGGTTTACATCATAAGGCAAAATTTGTATACATAAGTTACAAAAGCGAGTATTACATCAGTGGATAATTACATAAAATGGACTGAACTGAGAATAAACGTGTAAGGTCACAGAAAGGGGGCTATATATCAGAAAAACTACTAAATCAAAGAAACAAAATATGCAAATGTCAGTGCAAATAAAAAGGCAGATACCCACTCGTCATATGTTACAAATATCTGGGCCACAATACCTAGTATGTGAAATTAATTAGCAGGTAATGATCCATAGAGATCAGTGAATGATAAGAGGTAAAACAAATCTGGAATAAAGGATTTGCTAAAAACAACAAAAACTGGTAGGGAGTACAAAATACATGTGGAGTGTATAATCCACAAGCCTGGCCGATCATCAAACACCATGGACAATGAGAAATGCATCAAAAAATAAAAGTGACAATTAGTGTCTAATGTGATGGTTAAAAAAAAGGGATAAGAAACAAATTGCAACACGTCAAAGGACAGATAGCAGACAAATCATTTAAGGCTTGTATCATAGAAACTTATGTCTAAATACAGAAAAGATCATATTGGAGAACATATCAAGAATTTAACTAAATAAGTCATATTCATGCCACATATAGGGGGAATAGCTTTCCAGAATAGGACATATACTAAAGTGACATGTGAGGAGTAGACTACGGAGGGACATATGGCATAATATATACCAATAAAAATTTTAAAAAAACAAAGGTTAACCTCTCGTTAACTAGGGGGCAAATGGAAACGAGCAATCCATCAAGTGGAATAATACTCTCATAAAAATATAAAGAAAATATAAAGAATAAGGGCTCACAATATATTAAAAATAAAAAAGAAATAAATAGTAAAACAAGGGGGGATAATTAAACTCACAATTATATATATATATATATATATTACAAAATTTTATATATATATATATATATATATATATATATATATATATATATATATATACACACAGTATATGCGAAAAAGGAGAAAGAGAACAGCACCCCTGAGATAAAACAAAAGCTAGAATAACTTCCATGCCTGTTTGTTTATATTGCAACTCAGGGTGCTCATTCTTTTAGCACACTATGCCCCTTCACAGAGAAAAAATATCCTGTAGCATATCAGTCTGATCCTGCCCAATGACAGTCCAGCGCCAAAATACCAGGCAATTCTTCTCTGAACAAGGGAAGCAACAACCCCAGACGATCGTTTCATAATTCTTTTATTAGAAAAATAATCATATATGCGTATATACAAAATAAAATCCTAATAACAAATGCAAACAAAATATCTTTTGTTACAAAACAACTGAAATATTGACCCAAACTTTTGTCATCAGAAAAAAATCAAAATGCAAACATAAAACTTAAATATTCACACAAAATAAAATTAAACATATTTCAAATACAGACAAAAACAAACTGGAGAAGAAAATAAAATAAAAACTAAATAATCCAATCCTTCCACTTATTTGTCTTCCAGATGCCTTCAGAATCTAATTCCCCATATCACCTCCTATCAAAAGAAAAATACAAAAACAACTTCCCACGGATCATACCCACACAATTACCTACAGTAATTACCTCTTTCTTAAAAATCTAAATATTACGCACATCCCACAACACCTCCTTCACACAACATGCCAACAACCATATCAATCTTGCTTTCTCCTTTTCCACACCACTTCCACACAAACCATACATCATCATATTAAAAGTAAAAAACTGCACTCCAGTCAGACCCTTAATCATCTTTTTCAAACTTCTCCAAAGATCCCTAGCATACTCACAATTCCAAAACAAATTAATAACACTCTCGCTTTGACAACAACCATCTCTAGGACACACTTCTGAAGCCACTAAATGACGTATTCTCTGAAAATCCCTTGTTCCACATTTCCCTAGTAACATTCTCCAAACCATATTTTTTAATCCAACATTTCACCCTTACATAAAACCACTGAACAGCAAAACATACCGGTTTCTTTCTATCAATCTCAAACAAACCATATCATCTTAAAACATTTCCACAAGCATACTTTACCATACAACCAGCCATGCTATCCTTACCACTCAGAACCACACACCTACTAACATATTTCACAGCCAAAAATCTCTCCACATTTGGAAAACCCTTACCACCAACATTCTTACTCTTAAGAACAACATCTCTTTACAAACGCTCCATACCAGAACTCCAGAAAAAAGAAAACAACACTCTCAAAATTTTCCGAAAAATCCTCTCAGGAGGCGGAAAAACTAATGCCAAATATAACAAAATAGGGATCAAAACCGATTTAATAACTAACATTTTTCCTTCCAAAGAAAAAGTTCTTAAAGACCAAAACTGAAGTTTTCTACTCACTTTATCAAAAACATTCTCCCAACTTTCCAAGCCTTTCAAATCCACATCAAATTTCACACCTAACACCTCAATTTCCCCGTCAGTCACAGGCCATCCACAGGAATCAATCTCCCTATCATTACCAAAAACTTTAACTTTACACTTATTCCAATTAACTCTGAAACCACTTGCCATACAAAAACATTCGACTCCACCAATCACTCCACGTATTCTATTTGCCAGCACCTTTGCAATAACCTTATAGTCAACATTCAACAACGTTATCGGCCTCCAATTCCTCAAATCTCTCTTATCACCCTTTTTAAATAAAAAAACAATCAAACCTTTCCTCATTGAAACAGGCAAAACATTAATTCTCAAAACAAACTTACAAACATCCAACATATCCACCCCAATCAAATTCCAAAAACAAGTATAAAATTCAACAGGCAAACCATCACAACCATGTACCTTCCCATTCTTAAAACTCCTAACAACCTCTGCAATCTCATCCAAACTTAGATCCCTTTCTAACAAATCATTATCATATTTTTCCAACTTAACCTCAATGTGTTCCAACAACTCCTTTTCCAATAAAACATCTCTTGTCTTTTCTTTATACAGCTCACTATAAAACTCATGAACTTCACGCAAAACACCATCCGTACCATCAATTTCACACTCAACCTTATCAAAAACACTAACAAAACCAGTCTTTCCTTCAAAAGCTTTCTTAAAAAAATATTTACTACAAGACTCCTCCTTTTCCATTTTCTCAAAGAAAGGTGGCGGCGTAGCATCAGACGAGGCAACATAGGAGACAGCTGTAACAGTCCGTTCGCGCCAAGGCAAACAAACTTTGGAAAGAGGCTGCTTCTAGGGTGGTAACTTGCCATAGAACAAGCTATTATGCTATTGTTCGTTCCCAGGTTGAGCGCTTCTCTCTTTTTATTTATGCAAATTATGACACTTAGGGAAGTCTCCCTAAGTGTGATGCGGGAATCCAGACGTGGACCCGTTGCTCAGTGTGCCTAGAGGGATATGGCTGCACCTCACTGACGAGGCCCACAATAGGCCGAAACGTACGTCTGGGGTTTTTCTGTTTCTCTTGTTCAGAGTGGGATTGCCTGGTATTTCGGGGCTGCACTGTACTGTGAAGTCAGGATCAGACTGATATGCTACAGGAAAGTTCTTCTCTGTGAAAGGCACATATTGAGCAAAAAGAGGCTGCTTCTAGGGTGGTAACTTGCCATAGAACAAGCTATTATGCTATTGTTCGTTCCCAGGTTATGCTATTGTTCGTTCCCAGGTTGAGCGCTTCTCTCTTTTTATTTATGCAAACTTCGGATTGAGACTGTAGGTGACCGAAAGGTGCAGGCACAGGGTGATAGGAGACCAAGCAATCCCCAAGAAATCCAAGAAAGAAGACAGGCAGCACACTTGATGTCTTTGCAAAAAAACGGACGTTTAATCCAGAAGTAACAAATACAGGTAAAACAAACACATGAGTGCATGGAGGGGAAGAAAGGGGCGTGGCCTTACGCGTTTCGTGCCGTGCAGCACTTAGTCATAGGTTAACAGGTGAGTGTATACCCTCAGAATATATACCTCCACTCCCCAATCACAGTGAAGAGCACGTAGACTGGGAAAGATGAGGGACACATATTGGTTAAAAACAAGGTAAAAGTATATAATAGAAAAGATAGTAGCCTAACTCTTGAACATTACAAGAATTTGGAAACAAATTGGTGACATACAAGGACAAATGACTCACTTGGAAAAAAAATTAATTAATGAAAATAATGATACAATGCAATACAAATAAGAAGTATAGACTAGAGATACATATAATCATAATAATAATAATAATAATAAAAATAATAAGCGCTAAGTATTACAGTTACCCGTTATAGAAGAGTTAAGACAAAGTCAAACTGTCACAATACCATTCAATGTTTAATTAGAGGATAACAGGTAATGACTAACAGATTTAAGCGCTATTAGACTAGCCTCGCGCCATACATGCAAAAAATGGATACAATTCCAAAATTCAAAAGCACCATTGGTTTTATATTAATCAGAAATACTTAAACATGCATGTAAAGCGTGAAGCTACCACATAAATGTAAAATCCTGTGATGGTTCAAAAATAGGATACCGAAAATTAAGCCTGTGTCAGACACTCAACAAATGTTCCTCTTAGAGTTTAACCTGACAGGTTGGAAGCAACTATAACCCTATATAATCCAACTAAGTTTAAAACAACTGTATTGGTACATTAGTGTGTCCTGAAAATTAAGGACTCCCACAGTAAAAAAGATAAGACATAATAATCAAATGCATAATGTTAAATACAGAGGGGTACTCTAACATGATTGATCTAATCTACAAAGAGACTTATGTCCCACTCTTTGTTTAAACCGTGGGGTTCTCTAGTATTTAGTATAAAGATCCAGTACAACTCCTTTTTTGTAAGAATCTTACTCTTGTTTCTAGCTCTAGGTGGCACAAGTGCGATATAAATAACCTTTACACCAAAGTTGGCAATATTAGTGAAGTGATTTCCAGTGTATAGGTGCCAAAAGTCACCTATACACTGGCTTGAGTCAGAGGGAACGTCTTTAGTAGAGACAGAAGGAAACTCTGAAATTAAAGAGTCAGCATCACTTGCAGTATCTGGATCTGCACTCTTAACTACTGGTAGATCCAAATCTGGACTCTCCCATCCATCAGAATCCGCACATTTTTTCCACTTGGAGGCAGATTTTTTCCCTGCAATGTCCATATCCTCCTCAGAACCAGAGGACACAACAGCCGACCAATCACTGTTCTCCCCTTCACCAAGAACAGCATCAGGAGCAGGATCACAAGATGACTCAGTGAAATAAATATTCTCTGTCCCAGGAACAGTAACAGTATCATCCACAGAATTGGGCAACAGGGCTTCAAGAATATCGGAAGCAGCTATCACATTAGATGTAGCAAGCTCCACCTCCTGAAGATTAGATTGGGCTTCCTCCACCTTCTCAGCCACAGGAACCACCACAGGAGCATCAGACACCTCTCTGACAGGGACCCCAACTGCAGTTTTCTTACACAAAAGAGGTAATATAGAGATCAATGCCTCATCAGAGACCTCCTCCTCATTCACAGATGGCTCAACCGTAACTGAAGATGTTTTTTTTGTGACATCAGCGTAGAAAGGCTTCACTCTATGAAGCCCCTGCAACATCATCAAAGGACACATCCTGCACAGATGACTTGAAGAACCACACAGGTCACAGGTCCGGCGTTTACTACAGTGGGCAACAAGATGATCCTCCTCACCGCAATTTCGACATCTGGCACCTAGGCAATTTTCAGCAATGTGACCAAACAGGTTGCAACTATGGCAAAACAGAGGCATGTCATCATAGTATAGGACACAAAACAAAGAGTAATGTAGTTCTGAACGATCTCTATACGTGGCTTACTGTATACTAAAGTTGCTGTTCCCATGGATAGCGTGAAAAGAAAAACACTGCTACAGCCTGATATGTCAAGTATCATAAAGGACTTCAAGTGTTCATAATCAAAGGATGAGGGGTATATATGCCTCCAACTGCATAGCAATACAAAGCAGTGACTTTCAAGGAAATATTCCTGTCCTTCGGTAATGTTCACAAGAACCGTGTAAGTGCCCCCAAACCTCCTATGAAGGCTGGAACCGCTATGCGGTAAACTCCGTCTCACGGAGAACAAATTGTGTCACAGCGGGGGTAAAAAGGACAAGATAGCCCAAGCGTTCACAACAAAGTAGTAGGGTAAATGCGGGAGAGGGAACAGAGTGAAACCGTGCACTCACTTACCATCTCTCTCCGACCGTCAGAATGCACCACCACCATAGAACGCAGTCACCGGCGTCTTCCTGGTATCCTGATGACGTGTACACAACACATGATTCACTTCTTCGATGTAGCCGCAATACACACCTTCCTTCCAGAGCCAATCAATGGGTAGGTTGAAGGGGCACTCCACACAGTCAGTCCAACTGGGAATCAGCGCCACATAATAGGGGGAGCGCTGCTGCCATACAGGCTCAAAACATAGTAATCCAAAATAGAGAAAAGAGGTGGCAGCAGCATGTATAATAAAAAGTCAAATTTTATTAGTAATCCATTTAAAAATAGTATTCCAAAGAGGAATGGTGAATGTAGAAAAAAAAAATAGAGCACAGGTATGGAAAAAAACAAACAGTATACACGTTTCGGCGTGAGCCGTAATCACTACTGATAGTATAGGAAAACTCTATTTCCACCAGTGGCGTCTCTACAGGGGGGCGAGGGGGGGCAGATGCCCCCCCCCCCCTTGAAAATGGCTTGCCCCCCCCGCCAGCCCCAGCACTGAATCATAATGCTGGACTGGAGGGAGGTGGAATGTGAGTACATGCAATGCTGGTGTAGTGTTATTTGCATGCTCGGCTCCTCCTCCAGATAGTTCCAGTGCGGTCATGTTCCTTCACAGCATGAATGATTGAAGGAACCTGACCGCCCGGTGACGAGTCTGGAGACTGGAAGAGGGAGGAGGAGTCAGCAGGTGCTATCGTCGTGTCACGTGTGGTGTGCTGCAGAAGCGCGGGGGATTGGGAAGGAGCAGGTACTGTCTGTAGGCCTGTAGCTGAGCGCCCGCTGTCTCTATCGAGTGGACACTGACTGGATAGTCAGCAGCACCTGGGCTGGCAGTGGCACACAAGAAGAAAGACCTGTCCTGGGCGGTCCGTGACTTCGAAGAGTAGATTCTGAATCTGGGGTAAGACAGAGGACTGCTCCCGCGTCCCGCCCTACCCAATTGGTTTTTAAATTTAAATTTTTCTGTAGCCTAACCAATTACTCACTGTGTTCTTTAAAACTTACTTAAACTACATTTATGTTAGTCTTTGTCAGCGTCCTAAAAAAATGTTAAGCAATAATGTCTTTGGAACACTAAAGATTTCCCTCTAATATTAATGTGTGCATTTATTTTATGGTGCTAAATATGTGATTTAGCTGTATTGGCAAACTAGCTAAGAAGCATAAAATATTATGCTTTTCATGTCTTTGAATTTATCATAGTAAATTAAACCATACATAGCTGCAGTTGGCTTAGGGTTAAGCCACAAAGTGAGTTATGTGCCAGGTTCTTGCTCTGTCTTCCAAACAAAAGGTACAGAGTGCTCTTTTTCCAGCTGCAAATCAAGTACATTAAAACTTCCAGCCCATGGCAAAGACTCACAAGGAGCTTGTATGCTGGGGCTAACATGCACCACAAATGTGTGTTAAACAAAACAATTACTACAAGAACTAAAGTGTGGAAGCTGTTTATCTGAAATGTGTGATAGGCTGGAGGAGGGGAAAGAGGAGGATCTGGTTAGAAAGGACTTTAGCTTTATTTAGGACCTGCAGTGAGCTGAGATTAGATGCTGTCCTGCACTCAGGAATCAGGATCAAATCATGGTGAAAAAAATCATTCACTGTCTGTGTTGAGTGTAAACTTAAAAAACAAAAACAAATCTGTGTGTTACATTACCATATACGGTTTAAACTTGATGATATACCTCCAACTTTATCTACTATTCTACTTAGTTAGTTACTTATGTTCTTGGTAATTTGGGTGAGAGTGAGGTCTGTAAGTTGACTGTCTGATGTCAATTCATTAAAAAAGCAATGCATAAAACCAGATGGGGTAATAACGGTAAGAACAAGAAGAGAAAATAGGATTGATGCCATGCTGCCATATACACCGTGTGCACTGTGCAGTCATCAACTTTTTTCCTGGCTGGTTATATATCTAGTGTGCAGCAGTGGTTGTTGTTGCTTTCTCCATTTTTTTGTTAATGGTGATAAGGAAGACAGACAAAAAAATAATATGTTGCAATAAAAATCTGTCAGTGCAGATCTCACAGCAGGTTAACTTCCTGAGTTCCAGAGAGAGCAGCAAAACATTACTGTGCACCACTATCTCTAGCAGTCAAGAGGTTAAGGTTTTTCAGATAGTGTAAATGGTAAATGTTTTTTTTAAAAAAATCTCCCCAAATTTACTGTTACCACCTTATATCTTCTTGTTAATATTTTTGTGTGCAAGTGGACCTTAGAGTTAGAATAGTTCATCTTTAAGGGATCCTTTAGTAAATCTATATACTTTAAAGGGACATGTAACCAACATTTTTCTTCCATGATTTAGAAAGATCATGCAATTTTAAACAACTTTCCAATTTACTTTAATTATCTAATTTGCTTCATTCTCTTGATATCCTCTATTGAAATGCATATCTAGATAGGCTCAGTAGCTGTTGATTGGTGGCTGCACATGGAAACCTCATGTGCATTGTTATTTCTTCAACAAGGGATATCTAAAGAATGAAGCAAATTAGATAATAAAAGTAAATTGGAAAGTTGTTTAAAATTGTATTCTCTATCTAAAATCATGAAAGAAAAATTTGGGTTTCATGTCCCTTTAACATAAGATCATATATTTCCTTTATAATATAACACAATCCAAATCACAAATTGGCAATTTTTTAGCAGTAAACAGTATTTATTTTTAAATAATATTAATTATCAAGGATGGATTGTCTTGTTACTCTGGTATTTTGGAATCTTATTTATATATATATATATATATATTTAGTTAGTTTATTTTCAGTGGTATGATTTAGTGGTAAAAATTATTAGTGCCCCCCCAGTTTGACTGTGGTATATTATATGCCCCCCTATATATTTTTCCTAGAGTCGCCACTGATTTCCACCAATGGCCAAAGTCTGTGGAGGGTGTTACTTTCCACCAAACCCCGAAGGGAAAGGACCCCAGGCCGAAGGAGCAGGTCTCCAGGCAGCAAATCTTTCAACCAAGACCAATCACAGAAAACTGCACTTGATCCCAGCCAAAGGCCCGAGAAGCGACCTCAGACGATCGTTTCGGCCTTATGTGGGCCTTGTCAGTGAGGTGCAGTTGTATCTCTCTAAGGGCATGTGTGCACGGTGTCCACGTCTGGATTGCCCATTACTCCGAGGGAGACCCAAGAGTAATTTACATATGCGAAAAAGGAGAAAGAGAACAGCACCTCTGAGATAGAACAAAAGCTAGAATAACTTCCATGCCTGTTCATTTATATTGCAACTCAGGGTGCTCGTTCTTTTAGCACACTATGCCCCTTCACAGAGAAAAAATATATAAGAACTTGCACCCTGAGTTGCAAATATAAATGAACAGGCATGGAAGTTATTCTAGCTTTTGTTCTATCTTAGGAGTGCTGTTCTCTTTATCTTTTTTCACATTTATGTAAATTACTCTTGGGTCTCCCTAAGAGTAATGGGTAAGCCAGACGTGGACCCCGTGCACACATGCCCTTAGAGATACACAACTGCACCTCACTGACGAGGCCCACAGAAGGCCGAAACGATCGTCTGGGGTTGTTGCTTCCCTTGTTCAGAGAAGAATTGGCTTGTATTTCGGCGCTGGACTGTCATTGGGCAGGATCAGACTGATATGCTACAGGATATTTTTTCTCTGTGAAGGGGCATAGTGTGCTAAAAGAACTTGCTCCCTGAGTTGCAAATATAAATGAACGGGCATGGAAGTTATTCTAGCTTTTGTTCTATCTTAGGAGTGCTGTTCTCTTTCTCTTTTTTCACATTTATGTAAATTACTCTTGGGTCTCCCTAAGAGTAATGGGTAAGCCAGACGTGGACCCCGTGCACACATGCCCTTAGAGAGATACAACTGCACCTCACTGACGAGGCCCACAGAAGGCCGAAACGATCGTCTGGGGTTGTTGCTTCCCTTGTTCAGAGAAGAATTGCCTGGTATTTCGGCGCTGGACTGTCATTGGGCAGGATCAGACTGATATGCTACAGGATATTTTTTCTCTGTGAAGGGGCATAGTGTGCTAAAAGAACTTGCTCCCTGAGTTGCAAATATAAATGAACGGGCATGGAAGTTATTCTAGCTTTGGAGTGCTGTTCTCTTTCTCTTTTTTCACACACACACACACATATATATATATATATATATATATATATATATCCACACACACACAAATATATATATATATATATACAAATATATGTTTTAAAATAAAAAGAACATTTTCTTCTATGTGAAAAACATTGCAATATAAAATATTCAAAATACACACAGAGAGACGCGCACTCACAGGAACGAACAACCTGCTCAATAATGTTGTCAGCCTGTTCTATGGCGATTTACCACCTAGGTACAGCTTCTTTTAAGCCCAGTAATGATTTTCACAGAGTAGAACTTTCCTGTAGTATATCAGTCTGATCCCGCTTATTAAGGTCAGTCCAGCGCTGAAATACCAGGAAATTCCTCTCTGAACAAGGAACACAGCAACCAAAGACAATCGTTTCGGCTTTCATTGGGCCTAATCAGTGAGGTGTAGCTATATTCATTTAAACATACTGAGCAAGGATTGCACGTCTGGATGCCCCTTTTTTCCCTTAGAGAGACTTCCTGGTAGAACGCCTCTCTCTTTGTATGGATTTGTATTATGACCTCTGGGGAGGTCTCCCTAAGGGTGATGGGGGAACTAGATGTGGACTCCTTGCCCAGTGTGCTTAGAGGAATATGGCTGCACCTCACTGACGAGGCCCACAGAAGGCCAAAACGAGCGTCTGGGGTTGTAATATTCCTTGTTCAGAAGAGAATTGTCTGGTATTTCAAGGCTGGACTGACCTTACTCGGAGGGATCAGACTGATATACTTCAGGAAAGTTTTCTTCTGTCAAAATCACAGCTGGGCTAAAAGAGGCTTCTCCTAAGTGGTATCTTGCCATAGAACAAGCCACTGAGTTGTCTTTCATTCCTGGTAGAGCGCTTCTCTCTTCGTATAAAATATTCATAACTACCTTCGGGTTAGCATTCAATAGATAAGTGTTAGGTTTTTTTCTAGTTTGCACACTCCATTAAAGTCTAAGGGGAGGAGACGTTAATACGGTTGCAATATCCAAATTCCTCAAGTTAGTGCGTTAGCGAAAGACAAACGTTTTACTTTCAACTTGTAATACGCGCGTTAAAAGTTTACTTATAATGGTGTTTGCGTGTAAATAAAAGCGCCAAATAGTGTGCCACTTGTAATTTGACTCAAAGTAAGCTAGAGTAAGTAATCCAAACAAGTTAGATCATGACATCCCTTTAAACAAACACAGGCCTTTAGATTGAAATACAGTAGTCTGCATCAGCGCCCGCTACTTTCTTATAATAGACAAGGATAGCAATATTGACATTGGTTTTGTCAGAAGAAACAAAACTACAGACTAAATTCACTTCAAACTATTCCTGTTGCTCAGTAAACTTACCTTTAAGGCATTCAGGTTTAGCGATGGCATCACAGTCTGCTGGAAATCTGGGTCAGTGACATAACGAATGAAGAGATCACACTTTTCCTGCAGGTATGTGGCAGTCTGACTACGGATTAAACTGTTTCCAAATAGCTCCACAAAGGTCTCAGTCTTCTCTAAAACAGAGAAATACATGTGAGGTAGAACTACTTAAAACATATTTTTTTTCCGCACAGAATAAAATAATTGAAAGATGTTTAAAGGGACAGTAAACATAAACCTTTTGCAATCATATATTAATTACTGTGCTGTTTTAACCTATGCAATGCCTCCCCAATTGTGATATTGGCTATTTTCTGGATATGGTTATGCCCTTAAAATTGCCAGCAGTAAATTCCCTCCAGCTGCCCATCTGCAGACATGTTTTTTTTAGAAGTATAATCCAATGAAAAGTCATACTGCCTGCTTCATAGGAAGAAACACAATGTATTCCCAGTCCCCTGCTATGTGTGCTGTCTCCATAATTTGCCTTCATGCTTTTAATCTCAATACTTTATTATTCGAACTTTAGCAGGGATCCGGGAACACACACTGGTCTTTCCTATGGAGTCGGCAAAATGGATTCTCATTGGTTATTCCAAAAACAGCTGATAACACAGCAGGGGGCAGGTAGCACATATGTTAAAATGGCACAGTAAATATATATGATTGTAAAAATATTTCCTGTCCATTTAAGTTGATTTTAAAAACTAACAGAAAATGCAGGTTTACACACAATTCATCCCTAGGGACAACTTACTTGCTGGCTGATGAGGACAACTCCAACAGCTGTAAAGCTGGAAACTAACACACTCCATACATATAAAAACACAAAAATGCTTCAGCACAGGGCATTACAAACAAAACGCTATAATACTGTTACATGGCCAATAGCTATTTTAAACACATTTACATCATTAATTGTGGACTTCTTGAAGCGTGATCCCTTTAACCTTCAGGATTTTGTTAAAATCTATCCTGTAGGGGGGGCGGAGTTAACCGCCACAGCAACTAGACGCATAATGCAGTAGCTCCCGGCTTCAATAAAGACACCCCTATTTAACTTCAGTACTCGGTCTCTTTAATTAACTATGTTATAGTAGGAACTGCTGAATCTGCATTCATGAAGACTAATACCGGAAAATTTGCGATTGGGTCATTGACTCCTTTTGATGTTTGCCTTATGGGCAGAACTGATGGAACTTTAATGTTCACTGTTGTAATTCCTTAGTTGCCTAGAAATATTGTTATTACTATGTATTTGTTGCAGAAAGTTATTTACTTCTTATATATTGACTGCTTCTTTCATATAATTACTGGAGCCTACATGCATTTTTCTATTCACTACTGTGTGATCCTGTGCTGCGAGGAGATGTTTCAATTGCTTCATTTATTTTGAACTAGATCCTAGCATTCAGAAGGGAATAGTGCCTTTGATGAAGCATTGTTATTCTGAATTACCTCTCCTCACGCATAAATGTGAATTTGAACTAGCTAGTAACCCTTTCCCTAGTTTGGGATTATGTTTACTTATTACACTGTTATCCTATCTATTTTAGTGCAGTCAGAATATAATGGTTGCAGCATGGCTTTCAAACACTCTTGAAGCATTTCTTATTGACTACTATGTGATTCTGTACTGAGAGGAGATGTTTTAAACGTTTTATTTTTTTTTAAATAGATCCTAGCATTATATTGATATTCAGTAGGGGATGATGTCTTTGATGAAGCTATGTTACTCTGAATTAACTCTCCTCACACATCAATGTGAATCAGAATTAGCTAATATCCCTGTGCCTAGTTGGAGATTATGTTTGTCTACTACATTAATATCCTAAGCTCTTTTAGTGCAGTCAGAGGATATCAGTTACAGCATCAATCTCCAACATTCCTGAACTAACCATTTTTGAGAATACTACTATTTACATGGACTTCGTTTTGTTTAAAGTATCTTTGTTTATATGTTTAAAGTTTGACTTCTACAAAACGATTACCTATCTAGTACGCAGGTTGGCAGCACTACTAACTTAAGTCAACTCTCATTATTCCTAGGTGAGAATCTAGATTAGCATGTATCCCTATGTTTAGATTTAGAATATGTTTATCTGCTACACTACTAACCTATTTCTTATTAGTGGAGTCAGATTATACCAGTTTCAACATAACCTTCTAATATCCTTGAAATGCCCACTGTTGTGGATACTGATATTTACACGGACTTAGTCTATCTGTATTTATATGTTTAAAGTTTGCTTTCCTTAGACTGTTTCTCTATCTATTACAAAGGTTGCAAAGGTTGGCTGTTGAGAGGAAATATAATACTAGTATCCCCTCCACTTCCCCACTCCCCCCCTTAATGCGGTAAGGGATGGATAACCTATCCTCTGCAACACTTTATTGGCAGAGTTTTGTAGTCTTTGCCTAGTCTGATGAGCCCTACTAAAGCTTTCTCTTGTATATACATTGATAAGCTCTTCAGGCCCTTGACATAAAAAAAAAAAAGTTATAGTGTCTACCTTTATGATCCTCACTATTTACACTTTTAGAAAGTTTGTCCCATTATGTTAAACGTCACTTGGCTATGGACGTATGCCTCTGATTAATAGTTCCTTTAGAATAACTTCCATTGCAGAAAGCTTGGTGATATTAACTTACTGTGTTAAATAGGCTAACTAAACTTTGTGAGGACGTAGCCATTTGTTCAGTTTCCTTGACACAATGATAACTAATATTTAAATGTGTGCTTGGTGTCATCCAGGTACTTTGAGAATGAGGTCCCGCCAGGGCACCTAGATGTCTTTGATGACACAATAATAGAAAAGTCAGGCGGTTCCGATTATTCTTTACTGTATTACTGTGATGTTTTTTTTTCTGGAATACTATCTGTATCTTTAATTGCCATATATGTATTACTGTGTTATATTTCTTCAATAAAAATAAATAAGAAAAAAAAACTAAAAAAAAAAAACTATCCTGTACATCAATAAATGTCTGCTAAACAGACAGTGCATCTACCTACCACCCTTTACTTAGAATAAATAGTTTATGAGTGATATTTTTTTATATGCATATTGTTGAGACCAACACAACTAAGGTAATACCAGCTGAGTGCTGCAAAGTTTCAAAGGAAAGTGACTAAATTCTGTAAAACAAAATGTGCAGATTTATATATGCTAGTAAGCAGTGCCAATTATAAACATTAAAGGGACAGAAAACCCCAACATTTTCTTTCATGATTTGGACAGAACATACCATTTTAAACAACTTTTCAATTGACTTATATTATCAAATATATTATGCTTTATTATCCTTTGGTGAAGAAACAGCATTGCTCTACTGGCAGATAGATGAACACATCTCGTTAGCCAATCACATAAGACAAATGTGTGCAGACACCAATCAGCAGCTAGCTCCAACTAGTGCAGGATATGAGAACAAAGCACATTTAAAAATAGAAGTTAATTTAAAAGTGTCTTAAAATGACATGCGCTATCTGAATCCAAGTTTAATTTTTACTTTCCTATCCCTTTAAGAAAGGATCACTAAATACAGTAGCATTGAATAACTGACAAATACACAGCAAAAATACAATGCAATAGCACTTTGAAATTGAAATGAGCAGTAGAATATTTTCTGGCAAATTTTAAAGTTAATCCAATTTCCCCTCCCCCTGTACCATATGACAGCTCTCAGCCAATTACAAAATGCATATACATATGCACTGTGTACTTCTGCACATGCTCAGTAGGAGCTGAAGCCTCAGGTTGCTAACCCACAAGTTGCAGACAGAAGGGAAGAAAAGAAAGTGTGCATAGATATGAACTGGATGCAGAAAGCAAATTGGAGTTTAAAGTTACCCTCATTTAAGATTATAATATTTGTAAAACAACCAGTTTGGTTTGTCTGCTCTTCTTTATCATATCAATTTTGTTAAAATGGCACAAAAAAAAAAAGAGAACAAAAAGGTTCCCGTCTGACTTCAAAAACAACCAATGCTGCAGTAGCATTAAAGGGACAGTAAACACCATTGTAAATACATTTCTGCTGCCCTACTAAATAATAACATATCTACCAGGTCTAAACATTTTTTTTTTAAATTAACACCTTGTTTGCTACAGTTGTTCTTCAAAAGCAAAAATCCACCCACCACTTGCCTTATTTGGATGGGCCAATTTGGGCTTAAATCTGCCGACAAGGCTAGCCACGACCATTATGTTAGTATAAAGTGCATTATTTTGCCGTTGTTATCTACTGAAGCCAATACAGGAAATATATGTAGCAAATCTACAAGTTTCAGAGCTAACTAAACATTTTATATTAAAATCCTAAGGTGTTTACTGTCCCTTTAAGATAAGGGAGCAGTATGCAGAGGCTTAGATACAAGATAATCACAGAGATGAAAAGTATATTAATATAACTGTGTTGGTTATGCAAAACTGGGGAATGGGTTATAAAGGGATTATGTATCTTTTTAAACAATAACAATTCTGGAGCAGACTGTCCCTTTAAGCACATATTTCCACAGTGAGTACTGCAATTAGTACTGCATATCATTTTCGCACTATAGCTAATGTCCCACTGGGGAACTGCAGTACATTATCACACCAAGCACCTCAGTGCCGGGAAACAAATCAGTAGCAGCATGCACATGTAGCTGCCAATTACCAGCCGTGATATGCTCAGGAGTGTCAGTCAACCGTTTCTCAAGCTGGACTGGACTTTAGGTATGTGTTTAACCACCCATGCTGAATAGTTAAGTGCTACCTTGTCCCTTTATTTATGATGGAAGCTCTCTGGCCTCTATGGAGGAAGTGGAACTAGCAAAAGTTTAGAGGTGTTTTTACAGCAATTGTCGGTAAAATAAATAATGAATGTATACAACAAATATGTCACTTTAATATATCAGTATATATCAGCTATTTTTTTACAACAAAAACTAAATATGAAAAATTCTAAGTTGATAAAATACACAACATAAAAAGTATTTTTACCTTGTAAGCCCATTTTCTCTGGATTTTCAAGTACCAGGGTTAAAAACAGCATTTGCCGTGCTAGAAGCTCCAGATCACTTTCTATTATGTAAAACTAGGAATAGAAGAAGAAGTAGTTATTTGCTACAGTCTATTAGTAAATATGATAAAACTATTTTAACCCTTTAAGGACACAGCTTTCAGTTTGCTCAATTGTTTTATGACGGAAAAATTCTGTCATATGTCCTTAAGAGGTTAAACCAAAATCTTGCTAACATAACATGTAAATGTGCACAACTCATTTAGCTAGGGTGCCTGGTCTTTTATTATATAACTGATTGCCAGGTACTACAGAATTATGGGTCTGATCTGAGGTTCAGTATGGGCATATAAATAGCATTGGCTGCAGGCAATGGGTCTAACCCTGCATATGTATTTCCCCAAATAACCTTTTAATTGTCCAATATTTTTTTGAAGGATAGCTGGCAACCCTACTTTTGGCCCCATGCACATATCAATATCATAAGAAACAATTAAAGCATATATACAACATGGATGAGAATAAAATATTAAGTTTTATAACTGAAGCCAATTAAATCAAGCAGTATGGTGGTAGCCTAGAGGCAGAGTGTTGCAAAATAGGTTATGAGTGCCACCTTGGGCAATCACGTAGGTTCACCATCCTTTCTCTATTAGTTTATTAGAACACTCGTAGCCAAGGAATATTGAAATACACAATTAATGGGCAACCAGTAGAAACTTACATTAAGCTTTCTTCGTGGCCAGCGACGAGCTTGACCAATGGTTTTGAGGAGGTGACGGCCATCGCCTCCTCCAATCAACAGGAAATTCAACTCATGGGTGTCATTGGATGAATTATCAGGCTGAACTGTATTAGAATGACCTTTAGATGAGAGTAAAGAAAACAACAGACTTATGTTAGCTTCAAGTAGAAAATAATGAGTACTTGTACAATTCCCAGAGGTGGTAAACTCAAATTAAAATGTATTTTAAATTAAAGATGAAAAGTTTGTAGAACTAGGAATATAAACAATATATTTTAAATATCTTCATGACACATTCTACTTTTGCATCTATGTAATAGTTTCTTTTTGATTATTTTTCTTTTGAAATTATTATTAATATATTCTATCAATTTATTTTTCATTTTAATGATAATATCTAAATTACAAAAAAATTACAACAGATTTTCTAAGAAGTTAATAAAAAGCAAATAATTAGAACAGCATAACATAACAGCTGTTATTATGTTACCAGTTTTACTAACTAGTTACTGCTTTCCTATAGCATATTCTTATATATATTGTGAAAATACATTTTGTGTGTAACTTTTGCGAACATACATTTTGTGATAATAAGCACATAAACATATTTTGAGGGCAGACACGAACTAGACGCATTTCTATATAATGTTACAGAACTTACAGTACATCTGCAGGTCTAAGGCAGGTGAAACTCCCCACCACTGAGGTGACACCTTGGCGTCTCTTCTGTATGCAGTAGCCATGTTGCAGTACCTGGAAACAAACTTCACAAACTCCAGTACGTTTATCTCACACTACGAACACAAGCTACTGGATTAGCACATATAGAACTACGTAAAGTCACAACCGATGGAATGCAGTTTAACACTTATAACTGTAGTTAGTTACTATAACCGCGTAGACTTTCCCGAAACTGAAATAATATTTTTGGGGCAGAAAGTGACTGTCCAATCGAATACTAGTATTCGAAGATTGACATAGAGCTTGAACAATAGAGATACAATTTGCTAACGTGTAGGAGGGACGAAAAACCTATCATGTCTGGTTGTAGTACAGTAAAGGTTTACCGTTGTCATGGCAACTAATAACAAAGCCTAAAACATGTGACCTTTTTTGTTTTAATGCTGTTTAACACCTTTAGCTATTCGCTTTTATCTGTGTAGCTTTAATGCGTTATTAACGTGTTCTGTGCATATTAATATTTTTATTGGATACACAATCACAAAACAATGCGCAATATTTATATAAAATATCACGACAAGGAAGTTGGTTTCTTATTCAAGCTGTTTCTTATTCGTGAAATTCTGTTTCTTATTCATGGAAGTTGGTTTCTTATTCAATTTGTTTTTTGGCAGACTGCTTTAAATTGACTAAATTAAAAATATAGGTTTTATTTAAATAACAATATGATTCATATAATGTAGTTACACAGAGGTAAATTCCCTTTATACAACAATTGGATATACAAACTGGAAAAAAGGGCATAGGTTGGAACCAATACAAATATTACAATTTTGAATAAGTAACTGATGTTTTCAAAGGGTTAATGACCATTGGGCCACTGATTGTACTGTTAATATATGTAGGGTAGATCCCCCTCCGTGACATGCAATTGTTTTTAACCTGATTCAATAGTGTTTTGGGCACAGAAATTTATGCCAACCCTGGCATAGGTGCTGTAATTCTCATTTTTGAATAAGTAACTGATATTTTCAAAGGGTTAATAACCATTGGGCCACTGATTTTACTATGAATATATGTAGGGCAAATCCCCCTACATGACATGAAATTGTTTTTAGCCTGGCCCAATATAGTTTTGGGCGCAGGAATTGATGCCAACACTGGCATAGGTGCTGTAATTACCATTTTTAAATAAGTAACTGATATTTTCAAAGAGTTAATGACCATTTGGCCAGGCTAAAAACAATTTCATATCATGTAGGGGGATTTGCCCTACATATATTCATAGTAAAATCAGTGGCCCAATGGTTATTAACCCTTTGAAAATATCATTTACTTGCAATTGTTTTTAGCCTGGCCCAATGGTGTTTGGTCACAGAAATTGATGCCAACCCTGGCATAGGTGCTGTAAATCTCATTTTTGAATAAGTAACTGATAATTTCAAAGGGTTAATGACCATTGGACCACTGATTTTACTGTTAATATATGTAGGGTAGATCCCCCTCCATGACATGCAATTGTTTTTAGCCTGGCCCAATGGTGTTTTGGCACAGAAATTGATGCCAACCCTGGCATAGGTGCTGTATTTCTCATTTTTGAATAAGTAACTGCTATTTTCAAAGGGTTAATAAACATTGGGCCATTGATTTCACTATGAATATACACAGGGTAGATAACTCTCCATGACATGCTATTGTTTTAGCCTGGCCCAATGGTGTTTTGGGCACATAAATTGATGACAACCCTAGCATAGGTGCTGTAATTCTCATTTTTGAATAAGTAACTGCTATTTTCAAAGGGTTAATAACCATTGGGCCACTGATTTCACTATGAATATACAAAGGGTAGATTCCTTCGGAGGACATGCAATTGTTTTTAGCCTGACCAAATGATATTTTGGGCACAGACATTGATGCCAACACTATCATAGGTGCTCTAATTCCTATTTTTAATAAGTAACTGATATTTTAAAAGGGTTAATATCGTTTGGGCCACTAATTTTACTATTAATATATGTAGGGCAGATCCCGGCCTACATGACATGAAAATGTTTTTAGCCTGGCCCAATGGTCATTAACTCTTGGAAAATATCAGATACTTATTCAAATATGGGATTTGCAGCACATATGCCAGGGTTGGCATCAATTGCTTTGCCCAAAACACCATTGGGCCAGGCTAAAAACAATTGTATGTCATGGAGGGGAATCTACCCTACATATATTAACAGTAAACTCAGTGGCCCAATGGTCATTAATCCTTTGAAAATATCAGTTACATATTTAAAAATGGTAATTACAGCACCTATGCCAGTGCTGGCATCAATTTCTGTCTCCAAAACTCCATTGGGCCAAGCTAAAAACAATTGCATGTCATAAAGGGGGGGTCTACCCTGTATATATTCATAGTGAAATCAGTGGCCCAATGGTCATTAACCCTTTAAAAATATCAGTTACTTATTAAAAAATGGGAATTAGAGCACCTATGCCAGGGTTGGCATCAATTTATGTGCCCAAAAAACATTGGGACAGGCTAAAAATAATTGCATGCCATGGAGAGTTATCTACCCTGTGTATATTCATAGTGTAATCAGTGGCCCAATGGTTATTAACCCTTTGGAAATATCAGTTACTTATTCAAAAATGAGAATTAAAGCACCTATGCCAGGGTTGGAATCAATTTCTGTGCCCAAAACACCATTGGGCCAGGCTAAAAACAATTGCATGTCATGGAGGGAGATCTACCCTACATATATTAACATTAAAATCAGTGGCCCAATGGTTATTAACCCTTTGAAAATATAAATTACTTATTCAAAATGGTAATTACAGCAGCTATGCCAGTATTGGCATCAATTTCTGTCCACAAAACTCCATTGGGCCAAGCTAAAAACAATTGCATGTCATGGAGGGGGATCTACCTTGTATATATTCATAGTGAAATCAGTGGTTAACACTTTGAAAATATCAGTTACTTATTCAAAAAAGGTAATTACAGCACCTATGCTAGTGTTGGCATCAATTTATGTGCCCAAAACACAATTGGGCCAGGCTAAAAACAATTGCATGTCATGGAGGGGGATCTACCCTACGTATATTAACAATAAAAACAGTGGACCAATGGTCATTAACCCTTTGAAAATATCAGTTACTTATTAAAAAATGGGAATTAGAGCACCTATGCCAGGATTGGCATCATTTTCTGTGCCCTAAACACAATTGGGCCAGGCTAAAAACAATTACATGTCATGGAGAGTTATCTACCCTGTGTATATTCATAGTGAAATCAGTGGCCCAATGGTTATTAACCCTTTGAAAATATCAGTTAATTTTAAAAAAATTAGAATTACAGCACCTATGCCAGGGTTGGCATAAATTTATGTGCCCAAAACACCATTGAGCTAGGCTAAAAACAATTGCATGTCATGGAGGGGGATCTACCCTACATATATTAACAGAAAAATCAGTGGCCCAATGGTCATTAACCCTTTGAAAATATCAGTTACTTTTTTCAAAAATGGTAATTACTGCAGCTATGCCTGTGTTGGCCTCAATTTCTGTCCCTAAAACTTTATTGGGCCAGGCTAAAAACAATTGCATGTCATGGAGGGGGATCTACCCTACATATATTAACAGTAAAATCAGTGGCCCAATGGTCATTAACCCTTTGAAAATATCAGTTACTTTTTTCAAAAATGGTAATTACTGCAGCTATGCCTGTGTTGGCCTCAATTTCTGTCCCTAAAACTTTATTGGGCCAGGCTAAAAACAATTGCATGTCATGGAGGGGGATCTACCCTACATATATTAACAGTAAAATCAGTGGGCCAATGGTCATTAAACCTTTGAAAATATCAGTTACTTATTAAAAATGGAAATTACAGCACCTATGCCAGGGTTGGCATCAATTTCTGTGCCCAAAACACCATTGGGCCAGGCTAAAAACAATTGCAAGTCATGGGGAGTTATCTACCCTGTGTATATTCAGAGTGAAATCAGTGGCCCAATGGTCATTAACCCTTTGAAAATTTAAGTTACTTTTTTCAGGAATGGTAATTACTGCAGCTATGCCTGTATTGGCATCAATTTCTGTCCCTTAAACTTTATTGGGCCAGGCTTAAAACTATTGCATGTCATGTAGGGGGATCTACCTTGTATATTTTCATAGTGAAATCAGTGGCCCAATGATTATTAACCCATTGAAAATATCAGTTACTTATTAAAAAATGAGAATTACAGCACCTATGCCAGGGTTGGCATCAATTTCTGTGCCCAAAACACAATTGAGCTAGGCTAAAAACAATTGCATGTCATGGAGGGGGATCTACCCTACATATATTAACAGTAAAATCAGTGGCCCAATGGTCATTAACCCTTTACTTCTTCAAAAATGGTAATTACAGCACCTATGCCAGTGTTGGCATCAATATATGTGCCCAAAACACCATTGGGCCAAGCTAAATACAATTGCATGTCATGGAGGGGGATCTACCCTACATATATTAACAGTATAATCAGTGGCCCAATGGTCATTAACCCTTTGAAAATATCAGTTACTTATTAAAAAATGAGAATTACAGCACAATTTCTGTACCCAAAACACCATTGGGCCAGGCTAAAAACAATTGCATGTCACGGAGGGGGATCTACCCTACATATATTAACAGTAAAATCAGTGGCCCAATGGTCATTAACCCTTTGAAAATATCAGTCACTTATTCAAAATTGTAATATTTGCATTGGTGCCAACGTATGCCCTTTTTCCCAGTTTGTATATCCAATTGTTGTATAAAGGGAATTCACCTCTGTGTAACTACATTATATGAATCATATTGTTATTTAAATAAAACCTATATTTTTATTTTAAAGTCAATTTAAAGCAGTCTGACAAAAAAAAATTGAAACTAACTTCCATAAATAAGAAACAGAATTTCACGAATAAGAAACAGCTTGAATAAGAAACCAACGTCCTTGTCGTTAAAATATCACTGATTGTATTATACTGTTATTTTGTAGAAAAACAAACAGTATAGGCAGTTCGTCCGGAATATAGAACTATTTCATGATGGCAATTGAAGAATTCCTTGCACGGCCAATCCTTCTTCTGTTGCAGTGACAGTAAAGGGCGGAGGTAGGGTTGCCAGCTGTCTTCCTCAAAAATACTGGACAACCTGAAGGTGAATGGGCATAGGTGATCGGTGGGGTCATACAGTGCCCCCCCTCACCAAGAGCTCTACTTTAGGTGCCATCTTTGAACCCACCGTGTATGTTTTTCACAATTGAGCAGTCGTTTTTATCTATTTGGCTGTCATTTTTTCTTTGACGGGCTGAAGGGAAGTAATACACAGACCCAGTAATGGTTTGACCCACCTGATTGCCAGGAGCACACGCACAGCAGTGATTTAATAACACCCACATTACCCTGCTTGGTTGCCAGCAACACACAGATGAGATGAATGCCTTCTTGTCACTGCTTTCAAAATCAAAATGTTAATAGTTTTTTTTATTATTAATTACCAAATTGCTAAGTTAGTGAACAGAAGAAAAATCTAAATTAAATCAATATTTGGTGTGGCCACCTTTTGCCTTCAAAACATCATCAGTTCTTCTAGGTACACTTTGGTTCCAAACATCTTGGAGAATTGTCACGTACTTACCTGCACTCGCTGCTGCTCCTGCTCCCAGTCTCGATGAATGTAGAGGGTGATTTCTTCAGTCTCAACGTCCCACATGGAACAACGCAGAGACCTTATTCCAATAGCTGCTGCTGCAGCTGTACACTATCTAGATTTAAAGGGGCCAAGTCCTCATTACCAGAATTCCCACCTAGAGCCAATAGGATTGAGAGTCCCTATAAAAGATCACTCAGCCCATCACTCTAGGCATAGTTATTGTAAGCTCACCTTGTTCCTAAAACTAGCATACTTACCTGATACCTGTGTATGTTCACCTTGTTCCTGAGACCAGACAAATTTACCTGGTTCCTGAAAGCTATTGAGAGTCCCTATAAAAGATCACTCAGCCCATCACTCTGGGCATAGTTATTGTAAAGCTCACCTTGTTCCTGAAACTAGCATACTTACCTGATATCTGTGTATGTTCACCTTGTTCCTGAGACCAAACATATTTACCTGGTTCCTGAAAGCCGGATACCTGTGTATGCTCACCTTGTTCCAGAAACAAAGCATACTTACCTTGTACCTGCATATGCTCACCTACTTCCTGAAGCTGTACCTAATGTACCTATCTGGTATCCCGTGACAGTCTCATCAACTGTGCCCACTGGGTATCCTGTGCCTGCTGAGTATCTTGTGTCTGCTATACCAGTGACACCTTTCCTCATACCAGCTGTATCTTCCTGGTATCCCGTGACGGTGTCACCAACAGTACCCGCTGGGTATCCTGTGCCTGCTGAGTATCTTGTGTCTGCTACACTAGTGACAGCTTTCCTCAAATCAGCTGTGCCTGTTGCAACTACCTGGTATCCCGTGACCGTCTGACGAACAGCAACCGCTGGGTATTCTGTGCCTGATGGGTATCCTGTGTCTGCAAAACCAGTGAGAGCTTTCCACAAACCAGCTGTGTCTCTTGTATCTACCTCGTATCTAGTGACAGTCTGACCAACAGTACCCGCTGGGTATCCTGTGCCTGCTGAGTATCTTGTGTCTGCTACACTAGTGACAGCTTTCCTCATATCAGCTGTGCCTGCTGCAAAAACCTGGTATCCCATGACTATCTTACCAACAGTACCTGCTGGGTATCCTGTGCCTGCTGAGTAACCTGTGTCTTCTATACCAGTGACAGCTTTCCTCAAACCAACTGCACTTGCTGTACCTTCCTGGTATTCCATGACAGTCTCTCTATCTGTACCAGCTGGGTATATTACACTTTTTGAGCTACAGTATCCACTGCATTTTGTTATTGCAACTTTCTAAGGCTTACTGAAATTGAACTGGACTTTAGTGTTCAACCTTGAGCCTATGTTTATACTTACGGTTTCTATGTTGTTCAGTTTAAACCAATGTGTCACCCTAAGAGCTATTTGGTGTTGGGGTTTATTTATTATTACACAGAATACTCTTTAGATAATACATTTTTTATTTGGATAATTCTTCTCAGACTGCACTAATGTGAATACGTATTACAAGTTGAAAGTATATGTATAGATGTATATTTTAAAAATAATAACGAGATACATATAGAAATACATATTTAAAAATAAAAATAACATTGTATTCTATGTGGGTTTAGCACTGTAGGTCTAACACAGTGTAGGGTAAGCAAGCGATCGATAAGTGTTTTTTTTTCTCTCAAATTTTATTCTACGAGCTCCATTGAAGTCTCTGGGGAAAAGAATTAAGGCAGTCGCGATATCCGAAGTCCTGAAGTTAGCATGCATCGGGTTTCACTCGCGTGCAAAAATTAACTTTTAACTTGTAATGCACTCGCTAACCCGCGCTTTAAAACTTTACTTTGTACGGTGCTTCCGAACAAATATGGCCCTTTATGGGGAATTCAATTTACATTTGGCCTTCCAGAATTTGGCTTGACCCTTATGGGTTTTGAATCCATGAACAAAGTTTTGAAAGTTATAAGAATTAAAAGAGTTATAAAGGTAGAAACTTTACTGCAACAATATAGATCCTACATTCTCTCTAAATATCATCCATATACTGTGCCAATTCATTGGAGTAAAATTGTGCTCTTGGTTATAATCAAACTACTATCTTAGAATGTTGATTGCTTTGTCTAAGGAATATTAATGTGGTGATGGTTTAACATACTGGGCAATTATTGTTACAAGACAGTGCATGTGTTTCATTATTATTACTGAAACAAAGCTGAGACTATTCTTTGCAATGTGAGGTCCTTATTTGATCTATTTCTATGGAAACAAAGCATCACCATGGTTTTCCTGTTTAAAAAATTCCTTGAGATTTATCAATGATAGTAAAATGATTATGTATTTGTACAAATTTTGCTTAAACTATTGTATTATTTTTATGAGAATGTAAAGGAAAGTGCTGTGCTATAGGCATTTTACATAATGTCTGTATATAATCCTCTTGAGAACTCATATTTTCACACTGAATCGCATTCACACTCTCCTACAGATTAAATGGTAGCTACTGCAACCAGATAGTACTTAGGGAAAAATAATGTCAGATTTGCAGTGCAGGAGAAAGAGAATTTAATGGTCTTTTCAGCTAATCTGGCGGGAATGAAAATTCTATTACATTAAACTCTTGGGGACCTAATCTATCTTTTGGATAGACATTATCAATCTGTCCCCATCTGTTCAGATAAGAATTGGGGTACTGAGACTGTAATTTGCAATAAGATGTTTCAGAATTGATTTTTTTACTTTAACTCTTTTGCTGTTAAAGGTTCCTGAAATTCAACACAAAACAATGATAGCATGAAAAAAGGGATGTACAAGTTTATAGATTTCTGATCAGTATTTCAATTCTTCAAAATCAGATTATTTGTCCTAATTTTCTAATTCATTCCAATTCATTTAAATACCAAATTAAAGGAATATTAAACAAATATGTAAACCTAAAAAAACAGATTGTGTAAAAAACAACAAACAACTTACTTGCTTTCTTGCATAAATGCCACTTAGAAATTACCAGTCTAACCCTGCTCCAGTGTGATAAGGGAGCTGACATCTTTGAAACCTATATATTCTATATATTCTATATATATATTTTCTGACTGATCTAGGCATGAGCAAGTCAGACTACCTGTAATCTAGTCTATTCACTTAATAGTAACTAGCCTAGAAGTTTTATGACATCAGGCTAAGATAAACCTTCCTGCAGAGGCCCCTCCTCCTTCTAAGGCTGGGACAGGAAGTCCTCAAATGTAGGGGAAAAAATAAATAAAATGTAAAATCCATTTAAATACATGAATAATACATATTGCAATTATTTCTATGAAGTATAAAACATAGCTTAGTGCTTAAAAAAAGGGTTCCTCCAAAAGCAAAAGTAAAAATGTCACTTTATTAGATAATCATTCAAAACGAGTGGAAAAATAAAATTTCCATGACCACAAACATCTGACCAGTTTTTGTCATTTAGACCGTAATCATAGACATATGCTTAGTGCTTTTTTTTAAAATTAAATAAATGAAAGAGACTGTTTAACATCCCTTTAAGAACATAATATTTTTGGATCATCAACACACAGATTTTTATTTTTCTTACGATTAAGTAAAAACCTATATGTGACTTTGGAGCAGTAATAACCCAGCCTTTAATAATGCAGCTATCTTCATGCATCACTTTGCCATGACATTAACATACATACACACACACACACACACACACACACACACACACACACACACACACACACACACACACACATACACACACACATACACACATACATGGCATGCACACACACACACACATACACACACACACACACACACACATACACACACACACACACACACACACATACACACACATACACACACACACACACACACATACACACACACACACATACACACATACACACAAACACACACATACACACACACACACACACACACACACATACACACACACATACACACACACACACACACACACATACACACACACATACACACACACACACACACACACACACATACACACACACATACACACACACACACACACATACACACACACATACACACACACACACACACACACACATACACACACACACACACATACACACACACACACATACACACAAACACACACACATATACACACACACATACACACACACACACACATACACACACACACACACATACACACACACACAGACATACATGTATAAATCACAATGGTTTACTAGTCAGGGGGAAAAAGTTACTAGCCTTGGTTGCAAAATGCTACTAGTCCACTTAATGTAAAAGATATAGCCAAATTATTGCAAATAAATAAAACCAAATTTTGTTGATTCGTTTTAAACAAGGAAGACATACCATCTTCCTTTGCTTAAAGTGAAAGTAAATCCTAGCGTTTTACAAACGCTAGGATTTACTATTGAAACAAATAAAGGGGACTTTGATTCATAAAGTATTAGATCCTTCATGTAGAAAGCTCCTTTATTTGATAAAATCGATTGCCGCTCTTAGCTCCTACAGCCGCGCATGGCTAAAAAAAATTTGGCCAAGAGGTGACGTTTTCTTATGACCGCTGCTTCTTAACTTCTGTTTCCAGTGAGCCGGAAACATTGCGTGGAGAAAGCAGCTTCCGCTGCTTATTAAATATCCCCCAATGTATTAAAGTGCCATAAAACATGTTGAGATCTGTGCATATCCTAAAAGGGCAAATTAAGTAAAAATAGTTTGCAAAAAAATTTGTTTTTTAAAATTGCTGGCAAGTATTTTAAAATAATTTTCAAAAATAAGGAAAATGACTTGCATAGCTATGCTGTCTGGAGTAATCTGATCCACCCCCCTTATCAGTGTTTAACATAATTTGCTTCTAGGCATGCTCCAGCAGATAATCACTGTGTACTTCTACATTCTTCCAACGCAATGGTAGCTATAGGTACAGCCATAGAAGGAAATGTGTGGGGGGAGTTAGAGCTGTACAATTCGGAAACTTAAAAGAAAGGGTTCACGACGAGGCACTGCAGTATAAATTTGCAGGTAAAGTAATTTTTGTTTTATGTCCCTTTAATGCCATATAGAAAATGAGGTAATACAACAACCTTAGCTTGTTACATGTATTTGTTGATGACTTGATGTAACATTAGACATTTTTTGATATATGAAAACTCATTATGTAAAATGTGACATCGGTTCAAGAATTTTACAGATTGCTGGCGCTCTACAAATAACTGATAATAATAATAATAATAATAATATTTTACGTTATTTAAAGGACCATTAAACTTGACATTTCAACAATGGAAAAAAGTTTCATTATTGCAAGTGAAACATTATTACATTATACATTCATTATTTATTTTGCAGCCTTTTGCTGTAAACCACATCTAAAAATGTACTTGTTTGAGGCTTGGGTTAATACTTTTAGGCAATTTATGTGAGCTTTTATTTACTTTTCCCTCCCTCCCTAAGCTTCTCTTGTGTCACATGCTTTTGAAAGGTAGATTATCAGTTTTGCATCAACAATTATGATAGAAAAATCATTATTTTCAGTAGTAACTAAATTGAATCAGTGCTAAACATACTTAAGGGAATACAAGAGGGCAGGCTACCCTAGTCTGCACATGTGCAAATAGAGTAAGTGCCATATCTGAATATTAGTTTGTGATTGGTTAGAAGGGGTTCTTTTGTTATGTGGGAAAAGGAAATCAGTGAAAAGAATAAACCAAAAACAATATACTCATTTGACAAAATAAAGCTCCAGTTTTCATTGCAAAATTATTGTTATATATGACGGATCATAATCATGTAGTTTACCATTTGTGTTTAGTGTCCCTTTAAATAAAACAAACTTTACTTTTATTATCAAATTTCCTTCTTACGGGATGAAGATAGAAGTACGGATCTTGTAGGTATAAGCTGGAACACAAGTTTTTTAGCCTAACCGCAAAACTCGTAATGGCAGCGCTATGGGAATCTTTATGAAAAAACGTATTTTTTTCGAGTACTTGACTGACGTTGCGTTACATGCTAAAAGGCTTGCGGTACAGTTATACCGACAAGACTCGTAATGGCTGCGTTGCTGTTTTAACGCTGAAATAGCCATTTTTTCAGCATTAAAACACGAACGCAAAACTCGTAATCTACCTGTATGTATGTTATTCATACAGGTAGATTACGAGTTTTGCGTTTGTGTTTTAAAACAGCAACGCAGCCATTACAAGTCTTGTCGGTATAACTGTACCGCAAGCAAGCCTTTAAGCCTAAAACGCGTCAGTCCCGCACTCGAAAAAATTAAACATTTTTATGGAATTCCCATAGTGCTAACAAACTTGCGTTCCAGCCTATACCGACAAGATCCGTACTTCTATCTTCATCCAGGCGGCATCTTCTATCTTCATCCCGGCGGCGCGGAGCGGTCCATCCTGAAGACATCCGGCGCGGAGCATCCTCTTCATACGGTCGCCGCCGCAGTGGCGTCACTAGGGTTGGTGTCACCCGGTGCGGTAAGTTATGGTGTCACCCCCCCCCCCCCCCAGAAAGCAGACACACACAAAAACACAGGCAAACACACATACAAACACTCAGACACACTTAAAACATACTCAGATGCACACACAAACACTCGGAAACACACTCAGACACACACACAAAAACACACACACAAAAACACTGAGACACACACACAAAAACTCAGACACACACATACAAAATATGTAAACTGCACTGCATTAATTATAAAGCTCATGCCTAGAGCTGCTCCCTGGCTCAGCAGAGCATCAAATGAAAGATAAACCGAGCACTCT
Source organism: Bombina bombina (assembly GCF_027579735.1). Taxonomy (NCBI): domain Eukaryota; kingdom Metazoa; phylum Chordata; class Amphibia; order Anura; family Bombinatoridae; genus Bombina; species Bombina bombina. The sequence continues at coordinate 172,508,593 of NC_069506.1, read as the reverse complement.
AGAAATAAATCACTAAAGAAAAGTTTTAGGTGCAAACTATGAAAATTCTGCTCTCTGACTCTGTTCCAAGTCTGTCAGTGCACAGCCCCGGGCCGCGTGCCTACCGCTTCTTATGGCCAATCACCTCTGCACTCTGCCCACCCCCAGACCCCCGCCCGCCCTCCTACCTGTTCAGTGTGCACTTAGTGTACCGTAACCGTAATGGTCTGGTGGGCATCATACGTGGCTCCTTCACTTTAAAGACAGTGTCAAACAGTCATGCGGTCAGGTGCCAGGCATCCCCTCATGATTTGCCAGTTCCCGTTTAGAGAGACAGCACAGCAGTGAGTGACTCCACAGCTCCACATGTCACTGAGCAGTGAGCACAGATAGGCAGGCAGGTTTAGGATAGCAGCGCAACTTTGCAAGCCCCACGGCATGCCCACAACATTCATAGCGAAATTGGGCAGGGGAGAAGCAAAGTACAAACAAGCAAAAGCAGCCGGGAAAACTATTTGTTGAAATTGCAGCACTGGCTCAAGGGGCAAAAAAATTGTGTGTCTACATCTTCCCCAGTCCCACCAATGTTCACAAATGCCAGCCCCTCTAATAAAAAAAAATCTATGCATCTCAACATTGTATTTCTTTGAATTTAAAAAAAAAAAAAAAAAAAAATTTTTTTTTTTGGTGTCACCCCCTGGTGGGTGTCACCCGGGTGCGGCCCGCCCCCCCCGCCCCCCCCTAGTGACGCCACTGCGCCGCCGTACACTGAATCTTCAACGCAAGGGCCCCTTTTCAAAAAGGCGTCCCTTGCATTCCTATTCTCTGATTTGATTTTGGAAATTCAAATCAGCCAATAGGATGAGAGCTACTAAAATCCTATTGGCTGTTCAAATCAACCAATAGGATGAGAGCTACTGAAATTCTATTGGCTGTTCAAATCAAATCAGCCGGGATGAAGATAGATGCCGCCTGGATGAAGATAGAAGATGCCGCCTGGATGGATGATCTCGCCACCTGGATGAAGACTTCTCGCCGCCTGGATGAGGACTTCGCCGCCTGGATGAGGATGGATGTCTGGACTTCAAAAACTGTAAGGGGATTGTTGGGGGTTAGTGTTAGGTTTTTTAAAACTTTTTTGGGTGTTTTTTTTTTAGATTAGGGTTTGGGCTATCTTTAAAGAACTAAATGCCCTTTTAAGGGCAATTAAAAAGAGCTGAATGCCCTTTTAAGGGCAATGCCCATACAAATGCCCCTTTCAGGGCAAAGGGTAGCTTAGGTTTTTTTTTAGGGTTAGGTTTTTTATTTTGGGGGGTTGGTTGGGTGGTGGGTTTACTGTTGGGGGGTCTTTGTATTTTTTTTACAGGTAAAAGAGCTGTTTAACTTAGGGCAATGCCCTTACAAAAGGCCCTTTTAAGGGCTATTGGTAGTCTATTGTAGGCTAGAGCTTTTTTATTTTGGGGGCTTTTTTATTTTTATAAGGCTATTAGATTAGGTGTAACTGTTTTTTTTTTTATATTATCGTATGTTATTTTTCGTAATTTAGTGTTTGTTATTTCTTGTACTTTAGAATTTTTTTATTTTTTGTAATTTAATATTTTTAATTTTTTGTAATTTTTTTAGTAGGGTTAGGTTTTTTTAATTTTTAATTTAGTTTATTTAATTTGTAATTTAGTTTATTTAATTTGTAGTTAGTTTAATTTTAGTCTAATAGTTATGTTAGTTTAATTTATAGTTTAAATTTCGTTTTTTTTTTTATTTCACAGGTAGGTTTTTATTTATTTTAAGATAGGGATCTTGTAATTTATAAAATATAAAGTTAGGGGGGTTGTTAGGTTTAGTGGTTAATAGTTTAGTTTAGGTTTTGCAGATGTGGGGGGCTGTCGGTTTAGGGGTTAATAGGTTTATTTAGTGGCAGTGATGTGGGAGGCCAGAGGTTTAGGGGTTAATAACTTTATTTAGTGGTGGCGATGTCGGAGAGCGACGGAATAGGGGCTAATATCTTTATTATAGTGTGGGCGATGTTGGGGTGTGGGGGAATAGGGGTTAATAACTTTAGTATAGTGGCGGCGATATCGGGAGCAGCAGATTAGGGGTTAATAGATTGATTTTGGTGGCAGCGATGTCAGGGCGGCAGATTAGGGGTTAATACATTTATGTAGGTGTCGGCGATGTCGGGGTTGGCAGATTAGGGGTGTTTAGATGTGGGGTTTATGTTAGGGTGTTAGGTTTAAACGTAACTTGTTTTTCCCCTATAGATATCAATGGGGCTGCGTTACGGAGCTTTTTATTCTGCGAACGCAGGTGTTAGTTTTTTTTCTTTCTCCCCATTGATGTCTATGGGGAAAGCGTGCATGAGCACGTCAAAGCAGCGCTTGTTTTTTCTGTGGTATGGAGCTTAAAACCACCATATCGCACGCTCAAGGCAGCTTTTTCAAAACTTGTAATGGCAGCGCTATGGAGGGTGAAATAATGCAACTTTTGTTGCGTTCGTTTTGCACCCTCTATAACGCAAAACTTATAATCTAGGTGATAAGGCAGGTAGTACATACCTAGAACACTATTTGGCAGCAGTTTTGCTTCAGTGTTTTTAACAATGTTATACACTAGATGGCAGACGTGTTTGCACGATGTATAACATTATTAAAAGCATTCTTACAAAACACTAGACACGTGCACACTACCTCGTAATTTAATTTCAATAATGAATCTATATTCTCAGAAACACATGCACAATTATTAAAACTTGTTGGGTCAGTGCATCCAAACTACAAAAATAACCTCAGTAAAATCTTATTTAACATGAATACAGTAAGTGTGTCCTGAACTAATTTAAGAGAACGCCTTGTCTTGAACACTTTCTCTTGAATCTCCGGTTAATTTTCTAAATGTGCCTTAATTGCCCCCATATTTAAGTGTAGTGTAGTTATTAATAATAAAAAAATACTAGCATTTTTTTTTTTTAAATTACTGCACGAAGCAGACTTTGGGGGCTAAAGTTGGCGGGTGTGGGTGTTAGAACAAAAACGGCACTAAAAAGTGCTTTTACATTGCAGTCTATTGGAACTGTGTGTTCTCAATAAATATAAATGTATGCGCTTATATACATACATATTTATGTGTATTTGTATTTGCTGCCCATGACTGCGCAATTTACCCCCTTCGCTGCGCTAGTTCTCATGCCGTGTCTGACGGCATGAGAACGAGGCTCCCATTGGAGCCTATGAAAGCACACTCTGGTGACCGCAACGCTTCTTTGCACCTCACTTGTAATACCAGTGCACATTTGTGTACGCTGGTATTACTAAGTTGAGCTCAAATATCAATTTTGCGGAAGCGATATTTTGTGCTCAACTGTAATCTAGCCCTTTATGAAGAATTTAACACACCCGCGCTATCCTACATACAGATGATAAGGTGCTGTAGACTTTCGCTCGATCACTAATGAAAAGTCCAAAAGATAGGTAGCACCACCAAATACTGTATATAATCTCTTTATTCCATCATTATCAGGAGCATGTACAAAAAACGCAGACTACGTTTCAGGCTACATAACCGAAGATATAATTCTTTCAACTAGCAATATGAGCTCAAAGATTAAAGCGCTAGTGATTGCGCTCAAGCGACATTACAATAGTGCTAATATTTGTGCACTTGTAATCTGAGTCTAAGGGGTCGAATTATCAAGCTCTGAATGGAACTTGATGCCCCTCTCGCCGGAAACAATAGTTATGAAGCAGCGGTCTATACACCGTTGCTCCATAACTTGTCCGCTGCCTCTGAGGTTGCGGTCTTCAATCCGCCCGATCCATATACGATCGGGCTGATTGACACCCCTGCTAGCGGCCGCAAATCTGCAGGGGATGGAACTGCACACCCTGTGGATGCCTATGAGGCAAATAAAGAGAGCTATATAGCAAAGGTGTTTGCCCCCAGTACAGTAGGGGTGGGTACACCAACCTCTGGTTACATAGCCTGCTATGGGCCAGATTACCAGTGGAGCACTAACAGGGGGTATATCGCGGTGTTTGCGAGCATCAGGTTTTCCACTCGTATTACAAGTTGAAAGTAAACACGATCACTTGAGCACAATCGCGATTCACGAGTTACGCTAGAATGATTACCACGTCCTCAGAGCTCTGTTTAAAAGTTGCACAAAAAACACATCAAAAATACATTACAAAGTACAATTACACTCATAATAACACAATCTGATAAAAATTATTTTAAAAAATATTGCACACAAAAAGTTATGATGGATCATAGATATGAGGTCTCAGGTGTTAGAAAAAAAGACAGGCAAAGGGCTTTAACATTGAGATACATACATATACATGTCTAAAGATGAATATGTTTGTATATGTGTATATATATATATATGTATATATATATATATATATATATATATATATGTTTATATGTGTGTACGTATGTATTTATATGTGTATTTATGTATTGACAGACACATATACACATAAAAACATATTTACACATATATAGGCATATATAGAAGTGCATTGGAGCCATTTTCAGTCAAGAAGATGAAAACATGTAAAATTATATTTATGCAATATTTATTTTTAATCAAGGTTTTAATCAAGGTTTTAACTATGTATTTACTTTTAAATATTTCACATTCCTATGTTCTGCACATAGCAAAATATGTTCTATGTATTTGTAAAACAGTTTACTTTCAAGTCATAATATGAGCGCAACCTGACATGAACTTACTTCTGGCGCAGTTAATACTCTAGTAGTGGGAGCCTTAGATAACGCTCTACTTGTAATATGTATTGCATCCCAGCAGATGGCATAGCACTCACTAACATATTATCTATTATCCTACAGGGCAATTTGGAGATTCTTACTGTTGCTTAATCCTAAAGGGTCATATAGCTTACAGTTTGATTTTATTTTGTTTTTTCCAAGGCAAAATTTTTTTTAGGGTACAGTATATTGTTTCTACATAATGTTTGCTATTTACAGTACAGTACAGTACATGTATATGTATATATATATATATATATATATATATATATATATATATATTATATATATACACACACACACACATTCAGTATATATGTGTGTGTGTGTGTGTACATATGTATTTATGTATTTATATTTGTATATATGTATTTACAGACATACTGTATATACACATATAAACAAATAAAAACATAGATATATATTTTACCAAAAACAAAACCCCATCAGATATACGCAGAAATGTTTATTTGTGAATAAATAGGACATATTAATATTGCACATTCCAAAGATCTTTACATAGCAGAATATTTCATGTCGGTTTAGCGCACTTGGTTAAAAGCGATTGGGTTTGTGCGACTTGTTGGGTGTTTACATATGTATTTATATGTGTATATATGTATTTACAGATATATTTACACATATAACCAAATAAATACATAGATATATACTTTACCAAACAAAAAAAATCAGATATATGCAGAAATAATTATTTGTGGATTAATAGGACATATTCGGTTAAGTGAAGAACATTGGTATGTGAAATATTTTTAATTTTTTATGTCGGGTTTGCACACTTGGTTAAAAGCAACTGGGTTTATGCGACTTGTTGGGTGGTAATGTGCGAGTGGGAGCGCAAACTCGTAATCTATTTCATGTTGGTATATAGTGTCAAAGACTCATAACACTCCTGAGACTACCTAGATATACTCTTCGAAAAAGAATACCAAGAAAATCAAGCAAATTTGATAATATAAGTCAAATTAAAATCAAAATAAATTTTGACTTTTAAGAACTGATTCTAAGCTCAGGTCTCTCTGTAAAGAAGTTGAATTAGCACAGTTTTACAGGTATTTTACAGCAGAATAATTCACAATAAATATGTAGTAAAAATTGCAAGATTGTTATGTTTTCATTAATGAAATATTTTATTAGGGATTCAGTATTGAATTTACAACCCCTTTAAACTTGTTTAAAAATGTTTTGTTATGGTTCAACTTATTTAATATGCCGCTGTATATCACTGTCAAACATTTGCTCTTTATAAAACAAGGCATTATTACTTTTATAATACCGTATGTTTGATAGTGTGAATATTTTTTCATTTTTATACTAAATACATTCTGACATGGAGGATCAGTATGTACGTTTTTTGCTTACTTCTGTGTTTGGTAGTTATATTCTTGATCTATATTAACACATTTGTTGAAAGTAATTTTGATTAAATCTCATGGATATGTCATAAATAGACTAAAATATTGCTAAATTTAACATCAAAGGGTTTATTTAACATTCACTTTAAAAGTCCAATCTAATGACTGTTTGCCAGTAATGTGAGAAACTACATGCAATCATGAATAATGAAATATGCTATGAATAGTTTAATAAAATAAATAATTGATACATTCATGTTTATCACCTCTAACAAATGCAGGACGTAAACCATACCATCATATATGCATCACCCGTATATGATTATTCACTGGAGCATATTAAATAGAATTTACAGATTTGTATTACTTATTTACAAGTTTAATCCGTGTTAGAGGCTTGAATTTTTTTCTTTGAGATCAAGCTTTGAAATTGTTATCCTTATCTGCATTTGTGTTTGATGCCCACGCACTCAATTCAAAATATGAATGTGCTAAAAGGGTTTATAGTTACAAGTTGTTTGTGGTAGATAATGGCTTTTACAGGTATACATTTTAGGTACTAAAATCAGGATGTGCCCAGCACTTCATGGGGCACTGTAATATGCATTAACCTTAAAATACAACTCCAGATTTTTTTTAATGTGTCAGATCAAATAATTGTTACACTGTTGCTTGCATATTAGTGTCTGTTTAACTCCTTCAGTGCCAGAGAAGCAATGCACTATGGGAGCTATCTGTTTAGCCAATTCAAAGAGGCATATGTGTGTAGTGGGATGCCATCAGGGCATGACAGGGTTCACTGGCATCAGGGACCCAGGGGGTGCAGACCCAGACTGCCGGCTTCACGATTGGATTAGGCCACCTGGGTCTGGTAATTAATCTCATGTTTGCTCAGAAACTCAGAGAATAGAAGAAGCAGATTACTTGGAGTCGAAGTGGCCGCAGCCTTCTACTCTATGAGACAAAATTTGACAATAGAAGTAAATTGAATAGTATGTAATAGGGTTGCACTGATACCATTTTTTAGCACCAAGTACAAGTACCAATACTTGTTTTCAAATACTCGCCGATACCAATTACCGATACTTTTTTTATGTCATGTGACAGTTTACCAAGCACAATACAGACTAATTATTTAAGATACCTTCCTTATAATTATGAAAAACTGTAACTCAAAAGAAATGATGAAATAATAAAACAGTTTTATTTGTCACAAAGTTCACAGAACATGTTTATAAATAAAAATATTACAATAAAATATATGTTAATTAATAACAACAACAATAAATAACACATATAAAATCACAACCAACCAAAAGTGCAATACAGTAAAAAATATTACAGTGCACTGTTTAATCATTGGGAACAATACTATGGGCTAGATTACATTTCACTGGTAAGCTTTACCAATGCTCTAATTACATGTCCAACTCCATTAAAGTCTATGGAGTTGCAAATGTAAACAGAGCATTGGTAAAGCTTACCAATCAAATGTAATCTAAATCTAGTCCTCTAATTGAAGGATAAGTGTTCATTGGAATTAACTTAATTTTTCCTATGAGAGTACTCTTCCTGCAATTATATAAGCTAAGGACAGGGCTGGATTGGCCTACGAGGATACCAGTAGACTTCCTGGTGGGCTGCAGCAGCTGGGGCTGGAAAGCTACAATTTAAAGGGGTGATGCAATTGGGTTGTAGCGCTGTTATATAACATCAATTGGACATTTGTATTTAATACAAAGTAATATAATTTTTTTTTTTTTTTTTTTTAATATTTTTATTGAGGAAAAGTTTCGGCATACAGATAAAACATTAAAGCCTTACACAATTACATTCAAAGAGTAGCAATAACAAGATATGTTATACAGAGTGCATACTGAGCTACAAAATCTAAGGTTGGTAATATCAATTGTGCAACGTAAAGATATCATTTATAGATGCCCATGATAACCTAAGCCTTCTCTACCAAGATAAGAGGCCACTCTTGGGCCTCAGTACATAAAAGGGAAAAAACATTGACAGAAGACTATTTAGAGTAGGAAAACCCACTCATGGCTCTTATTACATTCACCTAAAATTTTACGTTTTCATTATGCTGCGACTGTTAATTATAAAGAAGACATGGTAAACAGGGAGTGAACACTTGTTATATATACAAAAATGGAAAGAATAGAATTAACAGTATAAGATTGTATGAATATAAATATATATTAGACAATCTTGCAGAACTAATAAGAGAGGTGAAGCTAAATATTTTGATATACTGCAAGATTTTGCTAGAGAAGAAGGTAAATAAGGTGCGGTATATGCAAGAAAAACCGCGTATTTAGGCCTTCTGCTGATGAAGGATTATTATGTGGGGTGGGGGGGTAGGAGGTGGTGATTTGACAGGGGGACATGGAAGAATTGATTATCATCTGGGCTATTGACCTATTCGATATAGTGGGACCTTAAAGTTCAAGCCATTTGTTTAGAAATAGTATATGTAGAAACCAGGTGTAGAGATAGTAAAGTGGGACCAGCCCACCTTGATATGGTATCAAGCGTTTCACAGCCAGGCTATGTGTCATCTTGCAAGGCCAAAGACCACATCAACAGATTATTGGGTTTACACGTTATACCACATATTAGAGCTAAAAGGTAGCATTATGGACTAGCCTCAGGAACAAACATGCAATCCCAGTCAAAATGATTATGTTTAAACTGAAACCTAGCTTCAAATGTAGTTGCCAGAATCTCAGAGTGGGATTGAGGTATGGAAAGTAAACAGCCTATAATTGCTGAACAAAAATCAGCCTGTATATATCCCAATAGCAGGCCTGTCATTTGCTGCTATAATAATAGATTAATGGCTTGTGTAGGTTACCCTCAACTAATATGTCTGCGTATAGGATCTCTAAGATAATGAGGGTATATTATCTACGGCGGATGAGCCCAACCACCCCGGCCGCTGGCGGCCTAGCCCCCCACCAAAACAGGATAAAAGACCAGGGATATACACAAGGGTCTATAGTCAGCCAATCCATATAGTGGTGATAAGTTAAGGTATAGTGCAATTGTAGTCTGGGTGAACCCTATATCTTTGCGAAGATGATTACTATCACTGAGGGGTCTATATGTAGTTAGCGGATGGTCATGACAAAAGAGGTGGCCAGCTAAGCTAGCTATGAGTTTACAAGGCATGTGGCAACAAATGGTTGGCACCTGATAAAGATAAGATTCATTAGCATTTATAGGTGCAATAACAATTGCATGTCTGGGAATTGTTAACATTAAGCATAATAATGGCTAACCATATAAACCATAGAATACATAGAAAATAGCACGCTGTTAATAAAGCATTTAGACGTACAGTAGCTAGCTCATATCTAACAGAAGCTAATACCATATAGAACAATAAGTAAGATTAAGAACCAGCAGGTAAATTAAAAAACAGCACACAGTTTGTTAAATAAACATCAGTCCCATCATGAAAAAAGTTCTTTCCTTTCTTTTTTTTCACTGACTGGTCGGCATCATCCCACGCCTGCTCGCCAGGTTTGACAGTGACCCACCTCTTGGTTAGAATTGATAAAGAATTCACTAGTCGACAACCACGAAAGTGTGCCTCCAGGGTCCCACTGCAAATACAAGGAGTGGACATAACGGTAGTGGCAGCAGGGTTGCTGATCGAGCAGCGGTGGTAATTGCGCTCCTTCAGCCACGTGGGCGAAGCTTTCAGGCAGAATGTTGAGTAGATGAGGAGTCGGTTTCAGATGTGTAGCAAGTAGGGAACATTGTACCAGCTCATGTGCATCTATTGAGCATGGACCGCTAATATGTCCCTTAAGGTGAGTGCATGGTAGTGCCAGAGTGTGTACCTGAAAGTCCTCTGTTGTTGTGCCCTGGATGGCCTCGGGTGTCGTACGGTCAGTAGGGTATTTGAGACCATCAAAAGGGACTCTGTTGTCAGCACCCGGCTTCAAGAGGGACTTTGAAATGGAGTCTGGGCTTAAGCTGAAAGCCGCTGCCATGTGCTGTTCCATTGTATGAAAATGCTCACGTAGAAGCCCCTCCAGAGCTCTGAGGATACTAGCTGGTTCCATCTGTGCTAAGAGCCTTCAACCAACTCCTACCGTTGTAGAGGATCGTTAGACAGTGTAACAATTCAGACATAAACATTTCAATATTGTTGTCTTGATATACATGAATAGCTGAAGTCATGCAGTAAATAAATATGTTATCCCAATTTGCACATATAAATAATGACTTGTATATATATGTATAACATATCGGGATGTTAATATAGTTAAGGATAGCCAAGCATATAGGTCTGTAAATATGATTGGCTATCTGGTAACTTAAGATACAGATATGTAAAACAGTATGAAATAGGTAAATATTAGGTAAACGAATAATGCTAAATCGTATGTAATTCAAATAGGTAAATGTTACAGGACAATGAAGCAAATGGAAACACTTACCAAGCGTAGATAAAGGATATGTAGAAATGTTGAAGTTTGTTTTAGTAATAAGCAGATACTTGCAGAGCTGGTTTAAGCAGCGGTAGCGGCAGAGAGGAAGTCAGTAGCGTGGCGTGAGCGGAGGAACACAACAGCCGTCGGTGACGTCACCCGCCTGTCAGCTGAGATCTCCGAAGCTTGTACAGAAGAGCCGGGAGAAAGGAGAGTCGGATTAGGATGCAGCAGAGGTGTTATGTTTTCTGTCAGGTCTTTTGCAATTTATGAATAAAGTTCAGACAATGATATGAACTAAAATGTTGTATTTGTAGCTATTTAAATAATCCAAAACTCTTATTGTCAGAAGAGCAAGGAAAGGGATTAAATAGCGTATTTAATCCAAATTAACAGGCTAAATAAATAAAAGCACAACTCACAGTTAACTTTCACTGTAGTTGTAAAATAGCTCTTCTTAAATAAATACAAGCTTTAAATGGTGCTGCTGAGAAGACAGTAAGTGGTTAAATTGTTGTTAGTATGCAAAGTTAATAAATCTCAAGTTTAAGCAGAGAAGAAGTCTGATTATGCAAACAGAGTTGTTCCGGTATTTGTATAAACAAAGTCTTTATGAGGAGTTAAGCAAACATGCAATAGAGTATTAATCAAGGCTTTTGATACTTGCGGTTTGTAGATAACTCCTCCGGTTCTTAGTTTCAGAGAGGTGATAAATCCTTTAAGTTTCTCCGTTGAAACCAACTGTTTGATGTTAGTATTCCTTGAAGCAGTGTAGGAAGCAGGGTTAAAGGCTGTAGATGCGGTAGCTTGTGTAAACAGATTGGCGTCTGAACGCTGTCTGCATATGCTGAGCTGGTGTCGGCTTGAATGACGTCACAGAGTTGCTATTCAGGAGCGGAGTGCCGTTTGTAAGCTGAGAGGTGAGAGTTCAGAATACAGATCTTCTTGATATGTTAAAGTCTTTAGAATATGCGAAGAAATGTTAATTGAAACAAAGTCCCAATGTGGATAAATGTTGAGACAGTTGAAGTGACTTATTTAATCACTAAAGGCTGGATAACAGGATAACAGTGGAGAGTCCTAACAACTAACTTTCCCTGTTACACTAAAATAATCAAGCAAGCAAATAGGGATCAGATGGTCCTTTTAAGGGTTGTGGAAAGGGAGGTGTCAGAAGGATTTAAAGAGAAAGGAGATCATAACAGATCCCCCCGTTCAAGATCGCATCACAGGGAGTCCTGGACCAGGCTTCAGGGGATGCCGAGAATGAAACGCAGCCAATAGACATGGAGCATTCACATCAGACACAGGAACCCACGAATCCTCAGATGAAGCATAACCCTTCCAGTGTACCAGATATTTAAGGATTCGATTACGAACTCTAGAATCCAGAATACGACCAATTTCATACTCATCCTCTGCTTCTATTAATGAAGTACTGTCAGAGACATCAGCGTCCAGAGAACCTGCATCCCCCTTAAATGGTTTCAAAAGAGAGACGTGGAAAGATGGGTGGATGGCTAGAGAGGTAGGTAACTTCAAAACAACAGCATTCTCATTTATGACCCTTGTGATAGGGAAGGGACCAAGGAACTGGGATGCTAATTTCTTGCTGGGGACCTTCAATTTGATATTTTTGGTTGACAACCAAACCAAATCCCCCACTTTATACGAGGGTGGCAAAGCATGCTTCCTGTTATAGTAGATCTTTTGGGTCTCCTTTGCATTCTGTAGATGTTTTTGTATGGTAACAAAGTTGTCTCTCAATTTAATTGAGTAGTCCAGAGCTGAAGGAGAATTCGAACTGAAACCCATCTTCGGGAAACTAGATGGATGATACCCATAGGTGGCATAAAAGGGGGAGAAACCAGTTGAACTGTTGACTGAGTTATTGTAGGCAAATTCTGCCATCGAGAGCCAATCTGCCCAATCATCTTGTTGTGTAGAGATGTAACACCGGAGATATTGTTCGAGGGTTTGATTAAGTCTCTCAGTCAACCCATTTGTCTGGGGATGAAATGCTGTGGAATATTTAGGAGAGATCTTTAATTGAATGCATAAATTTCTCCAGAATTTTGAAGTAAATTGTGATCCTCGATCACTTACTATGGAAGTAGGTAGTCCATGAAGTTTTACGATATGAGAGAGGAATAACTTAGCAGTAGTTGGAGCAGATGGTGTTTGTTTTAGGGGTATAAAGTGAGCCAATTTGGTCAAGTGGTCTATGACCACCAAAATGGCTGTATAACCATTTGATGGAGGAAGTTCCACTATGAAATCCATACCGACGATTGACCATGGCCTATCGGGTATGGGTAGTGGGCTAAGTAACCCGAATGGTTTATAGTGAACCTTCTTTTTCATGGAACAAATCCGACAATGAGATATGTATAATAGAAGATCTTCTTTTAATCTAGGCCACCAAAAGTATCGTTTTATTAGATCATAAGTTTTATTTATTCCTGGGTGCCCAGAAAGGGGTGAATCATGATACTGCTGCATAATCTGTTTTCTTAAATCAGTTGGTATATATATTAAATTATTAAAAGTGAAGAGTCCAGTTTCAGGATCTTTATGACATTCTTCAGGAATAGAAAGATCCTTTTGTTGACTTGATAAAATTTCACTCTGAAGAGTAGATATTATTCCGAGGATTTTATGTGGAGGAATAATACTAAGTTTCTCTTCTTCTTCTGTTGGAGCTTGAAGAGATCTGGAGAGAGCATCTGCTTTTGTATTGTTTTTTCCGGGTCTGTATTGTAAGAGAAAATTAAAACGGTCCAAAAAGAGAGCCCATCGTACTTGACGAGATGATAATGTCTTATTTCTTTTTAGATATTGAAGATTACGATGATCTGTGTAAATTGTAAATGGAGTTGAGGTGCCTTCTAAAAGATGACGCCAATGCTCCAATGATGATTTAATTGCCAATAGCTCCTTATCGCCTATTGAGTAATTCTTTTCAGCTGAATTTAATAGCCTAGAATGGAATGCCACAGGATGTAACTCTTTTGATTCTTCGTCTTGTTGAGATAGTATAGCCCCTATTGCTACATTAGAAGCATCCACCTCCAATGTAAAAGACCGAGTAGGGTCAGGTAATCTTAAAATGGGAGCATTGATGAACTTCTCCTTTAAGAGTTGAAGAGCATTTTCTGCGTCTTCATCCCATTTGAACTTTTGTTTACCTGTTAGTCTAGTTAGAGGTTGTACTATAGCTGAGTAATCTGATATAAATTTCCTATAAAAGTTAGAGAATCCTAAAAATCTCTGTAGAGATTTAGTAGTATGAGGAGTTGGCCAATGAAGGATTGCATTGACTTTTTCCGGATCCATTGATATCCCAGATGGTGTGATTATATAGCCAAGAAATTTTATGGTGTGTTTATGGAATTCACATTTTTCCATTTTTGCATATAAGTGATGTTCACGTAAGGTTGAAAGGACCCATCGAACATGCCTCACATGTTCCGTTATATCCCGTGAATAGATGAGAATATCATCGAGATACACTACCACACAGACGTCCATGAGGTCTTTGAATATTTCGTTAATGAAATATTGAAACGTTGCGGGTGCGTTAGTTAAACCAAATGGCATAACATTATATTGGTATAAGCCATACCTTGTCTTGAAAGCAGTTTTCCATTCATGACCTGATTTTATGCGGATGAGATTATAAGCACCCTTAAGGTCGAGTTTGGTAAAGATATTGGCACCATTCAATCTTTCAAGTAATTCTGGTATCAGTGGTAATGGGTAACGATTTTTGATAGTGACTGCATTTAATGCTCGATAATCAATAATAGGACGTAAAGTCCCGTCCTTATTTGTTACAAAAAATATGGCTGAAGCTGTTGGAGATGATGAGGGTGATATAAAACCTTTGCGTAAATTTTCATCAAGGTATTCTCGAAGGTGTTGTAATTCCTTTTGTGAAAGTGGAAAAATACGGTTTGTAGGTAATACAGCCCCGGGTTTCGTGTCAATCGGACAATCAAACTCTCTGTGTGGAGGTAATACTTCAGCTTTTTTGAGGTTAAAAACGTCTGAGAAATCCTTATACTCATTTGGAAGAAGGAGGTCTAAATGATTAATGGTTATATATGGGTGACAAGTATCAGTACAGAATTTAGAATTAAAAGTGATCTGATTGGTAGACCAGTTTATGGTGGGATTATGTTTTTTAAGCCAGGGATACCCGAGTATAACTGGGTGAACTGAACTAGGGATGATGTCATATGTAATGTATTCCTTGTGTCCAGTGTTGGTGATAGTGAGTAAGGGTATGGTCTGGTGTGTAATTGGACCTTTGAGGAAATGTGACCCATCAACAACATGGACAAACAATGGAGTGGTTTTTTGCACACAAGGAATTTTATTAAGTGACACCAATGCTTGATCAATAAATGTTCCATAAGCCCCGGAATCAATTATGGCCACTTCCTGGAACTGATGTTGATCCCACTGTAACGACAAATTTAATGAGAGATGAGTATACTCTTTTATGGGAGGTTTAATAGTCATAAGTAATATCTTACCCTTCTTTGGACGATTGAGTTGAGGACAGGTTGATACATCGTGGTCTTTATTTGCACAGTACATGCATAATCTTCCTATACGTCTTCTCAGTTTTTCTTCACTGGTCAGAGGTCCCCTAATAACTCCTATCTCCATAGGAACAGATGAACTGGTAGACCTTTCAGGGGTTGAGGGATAATGTTTTCTCAAACTTGAATCACTATGTACTCTCTCTTGTTTTCTCTCTCTGTAACGGCGATCCATTGTTATGCATAATTTAAATAAACCTTCTAAAGTATCAGGGAAATCCACCTTTGAGAGATCATCCTTTAGATGCTCAGAGAGTCCCAAACGGAACTGATTTTTTAGACTGACTGAATTCCATTCAGAATCCGTTGCCCAAAGTTGGAATTCAGCAATGTAGTCTTCTACAGCCCGTTTACCTTGTTTTAGGGAGCGTAAAGTGTTCTCGGCTGTCTGTTGTTTGTGTATGTCTTCATACAATACTGCCATATTTTGGAAAAAAGTATCCAGGGAGTTTAACATAGGATCGTCAGATTCAAAAAATCTATCCGCCCTAGCTCTAGGCTCTCCAGATAGAAATGAGATAGCGGTACATACCTTAACTTTATCATTTCGGTATGTACGTGGCTTCAAAGAAAACATTAGCATACAAGCATTTTTAAATTCTCTGAATTTAGAGCGGTCACCAGAGAAAGTGGCTGGGGGGTTAACTTGTGGTTCAGGAAACTCCGTTGCCTTTTGAGTGAGAAAGTCATTAATAATCCTCCTGAGAGTGTTGTTCTCATTTTGCAGCGCTGTCATTCCCTGAGCTAATAAGTCAACCTTTTGATTTAGAGAGGTTATTTGATTACTCATCTCAACTGGATCCATATTAAGTTACAGTTGAGACTCTTTTACAGGCTTGATTATTCTGTTATGTTTTCTGTCAGGTCTTTTGCAATTTATGAATAAAGTTCAGACAATGATATGAACTAAAATGTTGTATTTGTAGCTATTTAAATAATCCAAAACTCTTATTGTCAGAAGAGCAAGGAAAGGGATTAAATAGCGTATTTAATCCAAATTAACAGGCTAAATAAATAAAAGCACAACTCACAGTTAACTTTCACTGTAGTTGTAAAATAGCTCTTCTTAAATAAATACAAGCTTTAAATGGTGCTGCTGAGAAGACAGTAAGTGGTTAAATTGTTGTTAGTATGCAAAGTTAATAAATCTCAAGTTTAAGCAGAGAAGAAGTCTGATTATGCAAACAGAGTTGTTCCGGTATTTGTATAAACAAAGTCTTTATGAGGAGTTAAGCAAACATGCAATAGAGTATTAATCAAGGCTTTTGATACTTGCGGTTTGTAGATAACTCCTCCGGTTCTTAGTTTCAGAGAGGTGATAAATCCTTTAAGTTTCTCCGTTGAAACCAACTGTTTGATGTTAGTATTCCTTGAAGCAGTGTAGGAAGCAGGGTTAAAGGCTGTAGATGCGGTAGCTTGTGTAAACAGATTGGCGTCTGAACGCTGTCTGCATATGCTGAGCTGGTGTCGGCTTGAATGACGTCACAGAGTTGCTATTCAGGAGCGGAGTGCCGTTTGTAAGCTGAGAGGTGAGAGTTCAGAATACAGATCTTCTTGATATGTTAAAGTCTTTAGAATATGCGAAGAAATGTTAATTGAAACAAAGTCCCAATGTGGATAAATGTTGAGACAGTTGAAGTGACTTATTTAATCACTAAAGGCTGGATAACAGGATAACAGTGGAGAGTCCTAACAACTAACTTTCCCTGTTACACTAAAATAATCAAGCAAGCAAATAGGGATCAGATGGTCCTTTTAAGGGTTGTGGAAAGGGAGGTGTCAGAAGGATTTAAAGAGAAAGGAGATCATAACAAGAGGAGAAGTTTCAAGACACTGACAGATTCAGTATACACGGAGTCCTGGAGGCAGAAACTGAGTGGCTAGTACTTAGAGTTAGATCATCAATACCAAGCAAGGAAAAGATGCAGAGGTGTGCCTTATAAAGCATAATGAGATTGAGAGAGAGGCTACAGACGTTAACCCTATAGTGCAGAGAAAGGATGTTACAGAGGGCCCCCTTAAAATGAACCACTCCGAGGTTCAAGGATGAGGCCGGTCCGGATTCCGACGATGGAACAGTGACACCAACCTTGGTGCAGACAGGTTAACAGCTGGCTCCCAAGAGTCATCATCAGACGAGTAACCCTTCCAATGAATCAGGTATTGTAACCTGCCAGATACTATCCTAGAATCCAGTATCTTCGCAACCTCAAACTCACAGTCCGGGACGATGGGTATCTGAGGGTAAGAACCTGATGAACTTTTCCTAAGTTCTTTATAAGGTTTGAGTAAGGTAACATGGAAGGTAGGATGTATTCTATATTTATCAGGTAGGTGAAGTGACAGCATTGGAATTTATAATCCTTTTAATTGGGAACGGACCGATGTAATACCTGTTCAGCTTCTTAGTCGGTGTACTGAGACGAAGATTCTTTGTTGACAACCATACAAGATCTCCAATCATATAATTAGGCGCAGTTCCTCTTCTGAGGTCGTAGTATACCTTTTGTCTGTCTTGGGCTACCTTGATGTTGTCAGCAAGAATGGAGAAAGTTTCTGAAATGCTGTTAGTGGTGTCGTTGACGACAGGGCATTGACTGTCATGTTGAGGGTTAACATGAAAGATTGGGTGAAACCCATAATTCGCAAAGAACGGGGTGGTCTTGATCGTGGAATGATAGGCATTGTTGTGAGCGAATTCTGCCAGAGGTAACAGAGATGACCAGTGATCTTGATTTTGTGTTATGAAGCATCTGAGATATTCTTCCAACCACTGGTTCGTCCACTCTGTCTGACCATTCGTTTGGGGATGGTAAGCAGTACTCAAACGTTGTTCGATATTTAATGAGATACAGAGCTCTTTCCACATCCGAGACGTAAACTGGGTACCCCTATCCGTGGTAATGGAAAGAGGTAACCCATGTAATTTGATGACATTGTTGATCAATAATGTTGCAGTTTCCAAAGATGTTGGAAGTTTGTGAAAGGGAATAAAATGTGCTAATTTCGTGAATAAATAAACGACTACCAGAATAGTGTTATAGCCAGTTGATTTAGGTAGTTCCAATATAAAATCAGCAGCTATGTGAGTCCAAGGTTTTTCAGGTATGGGTAATGACAATAGATAACCTACCGGCTTGTTTCTTCCAATTTTACAAGTACTGCAAATCTCACAAGATTGTACATACTTTTGTATATCAGTGATCATATGTGGCCACCAATAATACCTCTTAGTTAATTCTAGGGTCTTTTGTATTCCTGGATGACCTGTGAGGCATGACTCATGCATAGACTTGAGAATGTTCGGTCTCAATGAAGGTGGTACATACAAATTGTTCCCCTTATAGTACGTTCCATCAGTGCCTTTGGTTAGCAGTGATTTTGGTAAGGTATTATCACTGTTTTGTTCCTTTTGGAATTGAAAATCCTCGTTAAAGGCAATACCTAGAGTTTCTTGGAAACAATGTTCAGGTATTATGGTACCATAAGGAGTCGGCTGTTTAGGTTTTTCGGGGAGTCTTGAGAGAATGTCAGCTTTGGTGTTCTTTGATGCGGGTCTGTAGGTTATGTTATATGAAAACCTTGAAAAGAAAAGACTCCACCTGACTTGTCTGGAAGTTAGAGTTCGGTGAGTCTTAAGGTATTGGAGGTTTCTATGGTCTGTATATATTTGTATGGGTAAGTCAGTACCCTCTAATAGGTGTCTCCAATGTTCCAGAGCTGACTTCATTGCAAGCAGTTCCTTCTCCCCTACATGATAATTGAGCTCTGAAGCTGTTAAGACTCTGGAGAAAAATGCTATAGGATGAATAGGTTCTTGGGGTGATGGTCTTTGTGAGAGTATGGCACCGATGGCATAGTGTGATGCGTCAACTTCTAAAATGTATTGAAGATTGGATTTGGGAAAAGACAATATAGGTGCAGTAGTGAAACATCTTTTTAAGTATTGGAACACCTCGTTTGTTGAGTGTGTCCAAGTGAAAGAAGTGTTGTTCTTCGTCAATTCAGTTAGAGGCTTTGCTATGCGTGCAAAATCTCTTATGAATTTCCGGTAAAAGTTGGAAAAACCGAGAAACCTCTGAACATCTTTCTTTGATTTAGGAGTCGGCCAATCCTGAATAGCAGAGACCTTATCATTTTGCATGGATATGCCTTGTGGAGTTATGTGGTAACCCAAGAATGTGATATCCTGTGAATGAAAAATACATTTTTCTATTTTCACATACAATTGATGTGCTTGTAACCTGGAAAGTACTGTTCGAACTTGTCTGACATGGTCTTCCAAATTGGATGAATATATCAATATATCATCTAGATATATGACCATAGAGGTATCAAGTAAATCTCGGAATATGTCGTTAATATATCTTTGAAAGGTGGCAGGGGCGTTACAAAGCCCAAAAGGCATCACCGTATATTCATACAGCCCATATTGGGTTCTGAATGCGGTGAGCCATTCATCACCAGGTCTAATTCTGATAAGGTTATACGCCCCCCTTAGGTCAAGTTTTGTAAATATTGTTGCACCTCTAAGCCTTTCGATTAATTCAGGGATCAAGGGAAGGGGGTAGCGATTCTTTATGGTTCTTTTATTTAATTCCCTATAATCCACAATCGGTCGTAAGGAATGGTCTTTGTTCCTAACGAAAAAGATACCTGCCCCAGCTGGAGAGGTTGAAGGTCTTATAAAGCCTTTTCGCAGGTTATCATTGATGTATGTTTTTAAATGTGACAATTCTGATTCAGATAGCGGGAATATGTGCCCATAAGGTATGTCAGAACCAGGAATTAAGTCAATTGGGCAATCATATGGCCGATGAGGTGGAAGAGATTCAGCCTCTTTTTTACAAAAGACTAATTCAAAATCTGTGTACTGTTTTGGAATTTTGGTTTCAGTGAGTGCAAGCAATGGTATATGTGGAATACATGTGGACTTACAGTAACTGGATGTAAAATGTATGTTATTAGAATCCCAGAATATCGTAGGTTGATGGAGTCTAAGCCATTTTAGCCCTAAGACTAGGGGAAATATGGGAGAGGACAACACATCAAATGTGATAAATTCATGATGGTTATTTTGTGATGAAACCTTTATGGGGATAGTTTGATGTGTTATAGGTCCAGATTCTAATGGTTTACCATCAATGAGACACACTAATACTGGCTTTTGCTTTTTAACAAGTGGAATTTTATTTAACAATACAAGTGCTGAATCAATATAACAAGAATATGCCCCAGAATCTATGACAGCTTCAGAGCAGAGGCGGTGGTGGTCCCACTGTAAAGAGAGAGGAATGAGACAGTTTGTTACCTGAGTATTAGTAAATTTCAAAGTTAACTCAGTGTCTGTTTCCTTACCCCTTTTAGCTCTTTTGAGTATTGGGCAAGTAGAGACATCATGGTCATTTGAAGCGCAATACAGACATAGGTGATTAAGTCTACGTCTGATCTTTTCCTCAGGGGTCAAAGGTCCTTTGATGGCCCCTATGTCCATAGGCTCCTCTGCTCCCTTTGCACTCTGAGTTGTTGTTCTTGCGTCATGATATCTGATGTTAGTGTCATGGGAAACTTTTTCCTGTTTTCTCTCTCTGATTCTGTGATCTATCTTAATACTCAGTTGCATTAAAGCTTCTAAGTCATCAGGCAAATCCAGTCTGGCGAACTCATCTTTGATAGGTTCAGATAAACCTAATCTGAATTGACTCTTTAAGGAAACCTGATTCCAACCGGAGTCCAATTGCCAGATTTTGAACTCGGAGATATAATCCTCCACAGCCCTCTTATTTTGTCTTAAACTTCTAAGTTTATGTTCAGCAGTACTTTGCCTGTGGGGATCTTCATAAAGGGAAGAAAGTGAACTAAGGAAATTTTCCAAAGAGTAAATTACAGGGCTGTTTTGCTCATAAAGAGAATCAGCCCAAACACGAGGTTCCCCTCTTAAGTATGATATCATTGTTAAAACCTTGATCTTATCATTAGGGAAGGTTTTAGGTTTTAGAGAAAAAAATAAAGTGCATGCATTTATAAATTGTCTGAATTGCTTCCTGTCTCCACTGAATTTGTCAGGTGGACTAACAGGTGGTTCTGGATGAGACTCAGTGTTTTGTGGTGCAGGAGTCAGGCCTTCTTTGATTATATTTTTTAAGGTCTGATTTTCTACCTGTAGATCTCTGAGGCCTTGATTTAGCTGATCTACCTTTTGGCCTAATGTAACCACATAATTGGAGAGCTCCACAGGGTTCATCACACCTTTTTTGTTTGGCTTGGTATTCTGTAGCAATTCAGACATAAACATTTCAATATTGTTGTCTTGATATACATGAATAGCTGAAGTCATGCAGTAAATAAATATGTTATCCCAATTTGCACGTATAAATAATGACTTGTATATATATGTATAACATATCGGGATGTTAATATAGTTAAGGATAGCCAAGCATATAGGTCTGTAAATATGATTGGCTATCTGGTAACTTAAGATACAGATATGTAAAACAGTATGAAATAGATAAATATTAGGTAAACGAATAATGCTAAATCGTATGTAATTCAAATAGGTAAATGTTACAGGACAATGAAGCAAATGGAAACGCTTACCAAGCGTAGATAAAGGATATGTAGAAATGTTGAAGTTTGTTTTAGTAATAAGCAGATACTTGCAGAGCTGGTTTAGAGAGGAAGTCAGTAGCGTGGCGTGAGCGGAGGAACACAACGGCCGTCGGTGACGTCACCCGCCTGTCAGCTGAGATCTCCGAAGCTTGTACAGAAGAGCCGGGAGAAAGGATAATCGGATTAGGATGCAGCAGAGGAGAAGTTTCAAGACACTGACAGATTCAGTATACACGGAGTCCTGGAGGCAGAAACTGAGTGGCTAGTACTTAGAGTTAGATCATCAATACCAAGCAAGGAAAAGATGCAGAGGTGTGCCTTATAAAGCATAATGAGATTGAGAGAGAGGCTACAGACGTTAACCCTATAGTGCAGAGAAAGGATGTTACAGACAGTAGGTGCTGCGTAAATGCTAAGATGGCCGCTCTCCAATAATCCACCCGGCTGTCTGTATTATGGAAGCAGATGATGTTCAGTGCACTTTAGGCTATTCCCTTAGGATTTGGGTTGTCCATTTGATGACTAACAGTTGTAGCTGCAGCCATATCATAATTTAGACAGGTCTGAGCAGTTATAATCATGAAATTTATCGGCTTAAAGCCGGAGCTGTGGAGAAACACATCTGCTCAGTTGCACAGCTGGCTCCGCCCCCCCAAAGTAATATAATTTAATTCTTAAAAAATATTGGGGAAGGAGTGTCCCATTAAACCCCTTTGAGAAAAATGGGACATGTGCATTCTACCGACTCAACGGAAAATAAAGCTGGTCTTCATATTTTTCCAGGGCTGCTTTTTATTCACAGTACTGGCCTGGCTATGGATGTTCCTCAGAGTACAGTATGTTTTGAACATAATTGTGAAAAATTAGAACTAGCAATATAACAAGCAATCTAGCAATTAGAATATTTTTTCAAAAGTTAGTGGCAAGTTCTTTTTAAGGAACAAAAGCATCTCTGCATGTTCAGCTATACGTCTGTTTCTGCTATCAGTAAGGAGGTTCGACTCTAAGTTGAGCAGTCTTTAACTTTCCACAGTACTGCATGGGGCAGAAAGATATTTTTGGGGCATTTTAGCCAGAGTTAGGAAATCTCAGTTTATTAAATGCCCAGTACTTCAGGGGTTTGTCTGAATGAGGTAAAGTAATCTCTCCTACAATAATACAAATACTAGTATCGGTATCGGTGCAACCCTAGTTTGTTACATTACTTGTCTATCTGAATCATGAAAGTTTAATTTTAATTTTCATGTCCTTTTAGCTACTGAGTATAAATGATGGAAAGCAAAATATTTAATTGCAAAACATTTAAAGGGACAGTCAAGTAAAAAAACAACTTTCATGATTCAAATAGGGCATGTAATTTTAAACAACTTTCCAATTTACTTTTATCACCAATTTAGCTTTGTTCTCTTGGTATTCTTAGTTTAAAGCTAAACCTAGGAGGTTCATATGCTAATTTCTTAGACCTTGAAGGCCGCCTCTAATCTAAATGCATTTTGACAGCTTTTCACCACTAGAGGGCATTAGTTCACATGTTTCATATAGATAACATTGAGCTCATGCACGTGTATTTACTGAGGAGTGAGCACTGATTGGCTAAAATTCAAGTCTGTCAAAAGAACTGAAAAAAGGGGGCAGTTTGCAGAGGCTTAGATACAAGGTAATCACAGAGGTAAAATGTGTATATTATTATAACTGTGTTGGTTATGCAAAACTGGGGAATGGGTAATAAAGGGATTATCTATCTTTTAAAACAACAATTCTGGTGTTGACTGTCCCTTTAATGAAAACCAAAAATAGACCAAATATACAAACAAAAGCACTCCTAATGCTATGACAGAAATACCTAAAATAAAAGTCCCTAAAATGTTCAAAACCTGATTCATTAGAGTTTGAATTTGTCAAGTCTGCCAAGCGTTCTAGAACATAAGATTTTTTTGTATTTTGGTTTTGGTTTGTATTTTAGTATTGGTTCACTATTCACCATTTTTATTTGTATTATTTTATTCACTTTTGTGTGAGAATCACTGTATTGTGATATTTGTTTTTTTTTTAATTGACTCTGGGCCAGATTACAAGTGGAGCGGTATTTAATGCTCCCACTCAATTGCGAACTCTGCTACAAGTAAGTTTTTGTGTGCGTTGGCTAGCGCGTGCATTACAAGTTGAAAGTATAAAGTTTTTGCTCGCTTGCTAAGACATTGGGGCTGTCTACCAAGCTTCGAATGGAGCTTGAGGCCCCGTGTTTCTGGCGAGCCTGCAGGCTCGCCAGAAACAGCAGTTATGAAGCAGCGGTCTAAAGACCGCTGCTTCATAACCCTGTCCGCCTGATCTGAGCAGGCGGACAGACATCGCAGGAATTCAACCCGATCGAGTACGATCGGGTTGATTTACACCCCATGCTGGCAGCTGATTGGCCGCGAGTCTGCAGGGGGCGGCGTTGCACCAGCAGCTCACAAGAGCTGCTGGTGCAATGCTGAATACGGAGAGTGTATTGCTCTCCGCATTCAGCGATGTCTGTCGGACCTGATCCGCACTGTCGGATCAGGTCCGACAGACATTTGGTAAATTGGTCTCTAAGTGTGTAAAAAATATGAACTTCGAATATCGCGCACAGTTTAATGTATTCCCCATAGAAGCAAAATGGAGCAAAAAAAGTGGAAAAACCCGATCGCATATTCTTAAAGGGATACTGAACCCACATTTTTTCTTTCATGATTCAGATAGAGCAGGCACTTTTAAACAACTTTTTAATTTACTCCTACTTTCAATTTTTCTTCGTTCTCTTAGTATCTTTATTTAAAAAAGCAGGAATGTAAGCTTACGAGCCGGCCCATCTTTGGTTCAGCACCTAGGTTGTACTTGCTGATTGGTGTCTAAATGGTATTCACCAATCAGCAAACGCTATCCAGGGTCTGAACCAAAAATGGGCCGGCTCGTAAGCTTACATTCCTGCTTTTTCAAATAAAGATAGCAAGGAAATGAAGAAAATTGATAATTGGAGTAAATGTTGCTTAAAATTGCATGCTCTATCTGAATCATGAAAGAAAAAATGTAGGTTCAGTGTCCCTTTAAGTGTGCTTAAAAATATGACTATTTCACATTCCAATGTTCTTCAAATTATTCATAATTTCTACATATATCTGATGGTATTTTGGTACAATATATATTTACACACACACACACACACATATATATATATATATATATATATATATATATATATATATATATACACATGATTAGGTATATATATATATATATATATATATATATAAAAAATCCTCTCTTGAGATCACCCACCAAGAGCCAAATTCCTGGGTGGAAAAATGTAACAAATATTTCTTTCAAATAATGCACTCACAGGGCTTTCTCAGCAGCAGACAAAATTTATTTTAATGTTTTCGGAGATTAGCTCTCCTTTATCATCATTCTGATGAAGGAGGGCTAATCTCCGCAAACGTTAAAATAAATTTTGTCTGCTGTTGAGAAAGCCCTGTGAGTGCATTGTTTGAAAGGAATATATATATATAGATATAGATAGATATATATATATATATATATATATATATATATATATATATATAGAGAGAGAGAGAGAGAGAGAGAGAGAGAGAGAGAGAGGGGAATATCTATTTAGAAGTACATAAAACATATTCTGCTATGTGCAGAACATTGGAATGTGAAATATTTACAGTAAGTACATAGTTAAAACCTTTATTAAATATGAATATTGCATAAATATGCTTTTACATGTATATGTCAATATATGTGTAAATATGTTTATATGTCTGTAAATACATATAATCACATATAAATACATGAATGCATATGTACACACACACACATATATATATATATATATATATATATATATATATATATACACATATATTTAAAGAAAGAGAAATCACTATTTATTTATATTTCTTTAAATATCTCCAACAGTGACAGGGGTACACTGTGTCAATACCAAGGCAGCACACTTTTTATATTTGGTGGATCTGAGTTTCTTGTATATTGTATATTGGGTATTGTATATAGATTAGACAAACTTCTATTCTTATATTTATATCCCAACTATACTTACACTATATAACAGGGACTCTTTTCTATACATTTATAGAAACATTCTAGGACAATTTATTACCTTAGAAATAGAGTTAAAAAACAAAATTCTCTACCTAGGTTTAGCGCTGGTGATTTTCTTTATTTCTACTTATACATACATATGTTTTGTGACACTTTTTTTGTGTGAAACCGTTAACCAGAGCTCTGTGGACGTGGTAATCATTCTAGCGTAAATCGAGATTGCGCTTATGTGTTTGCATTTAATTTCAACTTTCAATATGAGCACTAAAGCCGACAACCGCAAACACCCGCGATTAACCCCTTTTTGCTTGCGCATAACTGTTAGCGCGCCACTCGTAATCTGGGCATGAACCTATGCTTAGGATGAGCAGTTTATCTTCTGATAAAAGGTAGTAAGGCAGCAGAATAAACATGGACATTACTACCTTTGCTAACCACACTCTGCCTTGGGTGGCAGACTGGGGAAGATGAGGAGAGGGGCGGAACGTTTTGCAGCCTCTGTAGGGAGCAGCAGCTGAGTTAACTTATTTATGAGTACAGGCCTAGATTGAGCAACAAGCAAATTGTGGGTTGGAACTAGTTGCCTTAGATCCACCCTGCACAGGCACAGCATTCACATCAAGAAGTGGCCCTTTATTGGTGACCAGGCCAGTCCTGAGTCCTACATATCTCTCAGCTGCCCGAGTTAACTGCAACTGCCTCAGCTCCTCCCTCAAGGTAGGAAGTGCAGCTCTCTTAAAGGGACAGTACACTGTAAAATAGTTTTTCCATTAATGTATTTTAAATGACTTGTTATACCAACTGCAGAGTATAAAATATTTGAGAAATTCAATTTTCATGCTTATTTGTGTATATGAAGTAGCTGATTTTGTGCTTTGAAACCACAGCCTATTATAATGGGTTGAACTTAAAGGAGATATCAGATCTCATTATTTTCTAAGTTTGTGTAAACAGACTTGCTTCCTTATCTTTTATTTGGCTGGAACACCAAAGCTCAATACATAGAGAAAACAATGGAGAATGATAATTTTATTACTTAACTATCCTGCATCCCACTGGGAGTGTAATCTCTTCTGCTGGCTGTGTTTACTTAGGCTTGTCAATAGCGTATACGCCAGTATCAAAACTTTCAGTATAGGTTGGGAAACCACAGGCTAAATCAGCTATTTCAAATGCTGAAATAGGAGTAAAGGAGCTACTTGTAGCCAATTTAATACACTCTAGCAGGTTAAAATGATCATTGGGAATAATTTAAAGGGGAGACATTTTTTGGGTGAACTGCAGTCCCTTTAACTTGAGGATTTCCTCCTCGTGGACCCGCTTCTTCTCCCACAGAAAAGGCGTCCAACTAGGTCTGTTTCTGTACCTAAGGCGTCGGAATGAGGGCCCATGCAACGTGGGACAGCAACAAGCACATGCCCCTCAGAGCAGGAGATAGGAGGTGTGAGCACTTCCAGCAAGGGCGGTAGCATAAATGATACACACAGAAGCCTGGGGATGAGTTGAAAGTAAATGCGTTCACTTGAGTGCAATTCAATTTAACGCATGTTGGGATAGTGCGACCTCAGAGCTCTGGTTAAATGTTACGCAAGACAAAAATGTTGCACAAACATATCAAAATTACATTTAAAAGTACAGTTACACTCACAATAACACTGTCTGATAAACATTATTTTTAAAAAATGCATAAACAAATTATAAGGCTTCAAAGATATGAGGTCTCAGGTGTAGAAAAAAAAAAGGCTTGCAAAGGGCTTTAACATAGAGATACAGACAGATATATGTCTAAATATGTATGTGTGTGTATATATATATATATATATATATATATATATATACAGGTGGCCCTCAGTTTACAACGGTTCAATTTACACCGTTTCAGAATAACAACCTTTTTTTCCAGTCATGTGACTGCTATTGAAAAGCATTGAGAAGCAGTGCATTCATTAAAATAGCCAGTAGGTGGAGCTGTCCGCTTGTGTTGCAGCAAAGCCAAGCAAGCTGAAATTAATCAGTTTAACCAGACCTAAGCTATCGAGCAGATTTCAAAGGAACAAGATCTTCCTGTCTATAAATCCGTCCAGATTGGAATGCATAGAAAGAACGGTTTGCAGAAAAATGCAAGTAAAATCTGTGTTGTGTGATTATTTTATTAGGTTTATAATGCTATTTAGAAAATGTTTTTTGTTCATTTAACTTAGTTTAATTATATATTCTGTGTTGTCTGATTATTTTATAAGGTTTATAATGCTGTTTAGCATTTAAAGTCTTCATTTCAAAGCTTTAAAAATAATGTATTAGGTGTTACTTATGACAAATTTGAGAGGGGCCTGAAACCTAACTCCCTCACTTCCCATTGACTTACATTATAAACTGGGATTCAATTTACAACGGTTTCAAATTTACAACCATTCCTTCTGGAACCTAATCCCAGCGTAAACTGAGGGCTACCTGTGTGTATATATATATATATATATATATATATATATATATATATATATATATATATATATATATATATATATATATATACAGTATATGTTACAATGTATGTACATATGTATTTATATGTGTATATGTATTTACAGACATATGAACACATAAATACTTATGTGTATGTGTATATATATATATATATATATATATACAGGTATATATAAATATACATACACACATATATTGCATTGGAGCCATTTGCAGTCAAAGTAGCTGAAAAGATGTAACATCATATATATGCAATATTTACATTTAGTAAAGTGTTAACTACATATTTACTGTAAATTTTTCACATTCCAATGTTCTTCACATTGGGGAATATTTTCTAAGTATTTTTAAATAGATATTTCTATATATTTCTGTATAAATCTATACCAATGTAAAATCATCTATATATAGGTATGCATATATATTTTACCAATAAAAATCAGATATCTATAGAAATATGTATTTATGAATAATTAGAAAATTTTCTTTTATGTTAAGATCATTGGAATGTGAAATATTAATATTTAATGTTGAGTTAGTGCACTTGAGAAAATGCGATTGGGTAATGTTTGTTTCCACCTTTCACACACCATTCAAGTTTATGGGGACTAGGTTAATGCTGTTTTGATATTCAAAGTTTGGCTTTTCATGCATGTTGGGTTACTACGCGAGCGAATACTTTTTACATTCAACTTGTAATACAAACACTACCCGACGAGCACAAAAAGCCAAAGTCTAGCAGGATTAAAGCACGAGTGGGAGCACAAACTACTACTCCACTCGTAATCTAGCCCTAAATATGCAAACTAATTGAAATCAAGGTATCTCTTTGGGATTTAAACAAGCGTAAAGGCAGATTAAATTAGTAATAAATAGGTATGAAACAGTCACGTATACAATTTTCTGAAAAAGCTAAAAATATCATTGTATGTGGACAAATAAAAAAAATAGACATAGAAAATATCTATTAATGCAATAAATATTATAATTTTAAAAACAATTTATCCATAATGAAACAAATTGAACACCCATTAAAAAATCCTAGCAGTTAGGCAAAAATATAATATTCATGTAGTTATTTTTACTGAATCATTTCTGTTTCAAAATGATTTTATACAGACTAGTTAGAACAAGCAGAAAGCAGGTGGGATAAGTTAGAACTTATTTATTTTCCCTGAAATAATAGCAGTGGCACAAAGGTAAGCAAAGATGTATGAACAGCTGTGAATTACTAGAAAGCCCAGTAAATAACCATTGTTTGCTTGCTCAGAAATTATTCACATATTATATTGATGTGGTTTTACTATTGTTTTATCAACATCAAAATACATCATAAACATCAAAAAGAACTGCATACATTAAAATCAGGCATTTAAAATTATATAAAAAAATAAATGAGATAGTAAAATAAAAATGTGCTGTTTAAAATTATATTGTTTAATCAAATAAAAACTGTTCTGCAAAAACCTTATTTCTTTCGTAAAATGATGATAGTCTATAGTGCCAATAACATGTGGGATATAATTCCTGACACTAGGAGGATGCCAAGAACCCACACAAGAGTTTAAATTATCTCCTCAGTTTTGTTCTTGGCCTCCCAGGAGAAGGTTGAGAATAGAGGTGTTCCAGCTATTTGCTTATGGATTAATATTTGGGAGCTGAGATCAATGGCAAACCCTTTATCCCTGGGGCATATAATTCAGAAAGAAGACAGAAGAGATTTCCAGCAAGCTGAATAATACAGGGACATAGGAATACCCTGCTATGTGCGCAGTATCTCCCTAGGGATTTCAGCCATAACTACCCTCAGGAGACATGTCTATTAGCCTCCCCCTGTGGGATAAGTGTATTTCCTCAGAAATCTTCTGGTGTACAGGGGGTGCTACTTCAGGTAAGCCACTTACCACAGTACAGACACAGTAAACAGGCTATTAGAAGGTACTCTGACACAGGTACAGCATAGTTAGGGGACTTAGCCTGCTCTCCCACTGACACACTTTTTTTGCCTAAAACAGGAATATAACTGCCCTACATTACTTAGGAGGGCATACTCAGGCCAGTTACACCCTTTGTTGACCCGTTGTCAGCAATGTAACCCTCTTTTAAGTTTTAAAAAATAGTGGTATGGCCCTTAAAAGGAAAGTCTACAATAGAATTTTTATTGTTTTAAAAGATAGATAATCACTTTTATTATCCATTCCCCAGTTTTGCATAACCAACACAATTATATTAATATACTTTTTACCTCTGTGATTACCTTGTATCTAAGCATCCTCTGACAGCCCCCTAATCACATGTCTTTTAATTTATTATCTATTGACGTGCATTTAGTACTGTGTTGTGCTAAATCTTAAATAACTCCTTGTGCGTGAACACAATGCTATCTATATGGCCTACATGAACTAGCAGTCTCCTTTTGGGAAAAGCAAATGCAAAAGCATGTGATAAGAGGCTGTCTATAGTGGCTTAGAAACAGGCAGAAATTCAGAGGATTAAATGTTTTAAAGTATATTAATATATCAATGTTGGTTGTGCATAGCTGGGGAATGGTTAGTAAAGGCATTATCTAACTTTTTAAACAATAACAATTTTAGTGTAGACTGTCCCTTTAAAGAAAACTGCTGATTGTTC
Organism: Bombina bombina; assembly: GCF_027579735.1. NCBI lineage: Eukaryota > Metazoa > Chordata > Amphibia > Anura > Bombinatoridae > Bombina > Bombina bombina. The sequence continues at coordinate 172,477,597 of NC_069506.1, read as the reverse complement.
TGTGAATCAGCGGTTCCCTCACTAGGTATCCATTTAGCCTATGCAGCATGTATAGAAGGTTTTTGGGGTATGCTTTTGCTCTAAAACTTTATTAATGGCTTTGTGCGCTGTTTATAGCCTCTCTGAGGCACCAGCACTGTTCCAGGTTGTAGTGATGCCCCCTTAGCTTTGCAGCCTTTTTCTCCTCACTACAGAGCTGCAGCCTCGGAAGAAAAAGGCCTTCAAAGCATCTGTCTGCCTTCTTTTATGTGAAACCAGTCTTAAATAGGGGGGTATTTACCCATGCAGGGGCTGCCGGGAGTCACTTGGGGCATTTTGCCAGTCATTTTATTATGGGGGCTGTATATATTACTCAGGGAGCCACTACTGACTTTACTCCTGAGTTTAAAGATAATTTACACATGGCAGAAAATTGAGCGTATAACCCTATGGTGGGATTCTCTATCCAAAATGGTTTCTGATAAATCTGCTGCTGAGGATCTCCAAAATTGCATTATAGCCCTTAAAATGGCTTATGCAGTAATTTACATAATTAAGATTGATGTTAAGAACATGTCTAGGGCAGTTATTGAAAGAAGGGCCTTATGATTCAAATCAGAGTCAGTAGACATTGTTTAAAAAAAATAGATTGATGTCACTTTTCCTTCCAAGGCAAGATGCTATTTGGTTCAGATTTGGACTCAATTATCAAGACTGTTACTTGGAAAGAAGGTTTTCTCTCGCAGGACAAAAAAATCTAAGGGAAAGAACACACCAAATAATAGGGATCGTTCCTTTCGTTCCTCTGGAGATCAGAAGGTGCGTCGCCCAGACCATATTCTGTTCTGGTAGTGGGCAGACTGAGGGGCCTATCTATCAAGCTCCGAATGGAGCTTGAGGCCCCGTGTTTCTGGCGAGCCTGCAGGCTCGTCAGAAACAGCAATTATGAAGCAGCGGTCACAAAGACCGCTGCTCCATAACCTGTCCGCCTGCTCTGAGCAGTCAGCCAGACATTGCCAGAAATCAACCCGATCGAGTACGATCGGGTTGATTGACACCTTCCTGCTGGTGGCTAATTGGCCACGAGTCTGCAGGGGGGCGGCGTTGCACCAGCAGCTCTTGTGAACTGCTGGTGCAATGCGAAATACGGAGAGCGTATTGCTCTCCGCATTCAGCGAGGTCTTGCGGACCTGATCCGCACTGTCGGATCAGGTCCGCAAGACCTTTGTTAAATAGAGGCCTGAGTCTTTCTCAGAAGAGCAGATTCCAGTCAGGCCAATATATGGGTTAAAAACAACATATCCCAGGGTTACAGGATTACAGGATTGGCTTTTGCTCTAGGCCTCCTCTGGGACGATTCCATCTGTCTCATGTCCCCAAAAATCCTGCAAAGACTTTATGCCTTTATGCACTGTGTTTAGGATTTGGAGGATATGGGAGTAAATATCCCAATACCTGTGTCTCAACAGGGTCAAGGGTTTTGCAACAATCTGTTTCTTGTCCCAATTTTAGATTTGAAAACCATAATTAAGTTTTTCAGGGTCCCCACTTTCATGATGGATGCACAATTTTACCTTTAATCCAACAGGGTCAATTAGTATCTACTAAAGACCTCAGGGATGCATACCTGAACATCCCTATCCACAAGGATCACCATCAATTCCTAACGTTTCTATTTCTAAACAAACTCTACCAATTTGTTGCCCTTCTATTTGGTCTAGCTACAGCTCCTCACATCTTCACAAAGGTGCTACGAGCAATGTTGTGGGCAATCAGAGCTCAGGGGATATAAATTGCCCCTTATCTGGATAATATCTTAGTTCTCTGCTTCTAACTATTGCTCATACTCAAAGTCTACTATCTTTTCTCCAAGACCACAGTTGGAGAATCAATGTTCCAAAGAGTTCTTTAACTCCAGCTTTCTAGGAGTCATTATAGATTCAGTCCTAATGCATCTATTCCTGATGGAATCACATAGGATAAAACTTCAGAAGGCATATCTGTACCTGCAATGTGATTAATTTCCATCAGTAGCTCAATGCATGGAGGTAGTGGGTCTTATGGTTGGGGCTTGGGTCGTGGTTCCCTTTGCCCATCTCCACTTGCAACCGCTTTTCCATCAGTATCTCAAATCAGTGTGGAGGTTGAATGCCTAGTTTTAAAACAAAGAAGGTTCTCTGATTCAGTTATTGACACTCTGATTCAAGCCAGAAAGTCTGTTAGCCCAAAAAAGATTCACAAAATGTCAAGGGCATACTTTGAATTGGGCTCTTCCAGAGGAATTTCTTTGTATTCCTTTTGGATTCCTAGAATTCTTCAGTTTTTCCAAGATGGCATTGACAAGGGTTTGTCTGCTAGCTCCCTAAAAGGTAAATTTTCTGCTTTATCTGTTCTCTGTCATAAAAATCAGACTTTTGCCCATGTAAGAATTAGGCCAGTTGTGAGACCTATTTCTCGACCCTGGAATTTAAATTTAGTTCTCTCTGTTCTGCAAGGTCCTCCCTTTGAACTGGTGCATTCCATTGATATCAAACTTTATCCTGGAGAGTGTTTTTCTTGTTTGCAGTTTCCTCAGCTAGGAGAGTTCCAGAGATATCAGCTATATCCTGTGATTCTCCATCTTTAGATTTTTCACAAAGATAAAGCTGTACTTCGTACTAAATGTAATTTTCTTCCTAAGGTAGCTTCTTCAGAAAATATCTGTATAAGTTGTCCCTTCTTTGTGTCCAGATCCTACTAATTCTAACAGGCCCGGACTGACCATAGGGCATACCGGGCAGATGCCCTGTGGGCCACCGGTTCCCTTAGCCCCGCCCACCATTACCACACAAACAGAATGCTTCACTGTGGCTGGCTTTTTATTTGTTTTCACCTGATCGGTGTGGCTGTTGGGACGCCTTTTCCCTTAGCCCCGCCCCCGCCACCATAACCGCAAGGCTAGTAGCTCTGTGATGTGAAACAGGTCAGTAAGTTAACATAGTATTGCACAGCCGCACCGGCACTGCACCACACCATCATGTGTGGGTCAAGCTGAAGCATACAGCAATGCAGTGCAGTGCCGGTGCGGCAGTGCAATATACCCGTGTGCACTCATGTAGGATTAGGAGTCAGACTGTGTATGGCTTAAGGGCATAGGAACTACTGGGGGTGTGCAAGAGCTGCAGTGGCACCCGAGCGGAGCCCCAGTGCTGGTGAGGGCTAATCAAGTAATGCAGCAGTAGGCTGCGTGTATAACACACAAGAAACATTATAAAGGTGATTTATCTAGATCTAGTTATGGCTGATGCGGCAAATATGAACTGAAGCACACTGACACTGCAGGCAATGCACAGAGCAGAGGTACAGCATGTCAGCATTAAGTTAGAGGTAAGCAGACAGGTCATGGGGGCAGGATGGTATCTGACCCTTTACCATTCCTTGTGGTCTTGTGGAACATTTGCTGGGGGATGGAGTTATTGGAGTCTGTGTTTACTGTTTACCGCTCTCGTAAAGCATAATGATGAATGATCAAAGCATGCCACTTCCAGCTGCACAGTCTCCCGTTCTCACATTCCTGCCAGCCAGAAATCTCTTTTGTTTTGCCCTCCCCTCACCTCCAGCTCTAGCATCTAAGCTGTGTGCTGTAACAGAGGCACTTGTATTCATGAAAGATGCCGGCACAGTGGATAAAAAATATGTATAATTTTATTAAAGACTTTAGTAAAAAATGCACTGACAAGTGACAGAGGCAGTTACAGTGCTCCAATAATTTAGTATCTTAGCTTTACTGCAGGTAAGGATGCTGTCTCTATTGGGCATCTCAGCAACAACTTAGAAATTAATTATTTTATTTTCCCTTTCAGTCAGTTCTTGTGCAACCTGGCTCTCCAAACTGATTAAGACTGGTGGCACTGTAGTATATATGTATATATATATATATATATATATATATACTGATTTTAAGCCCACTTTTATGTTAGTATATATATACAGGGAGTGCAGAATTATTAGGCAAGTTGTATTTTTCAGGATTCATTTTATTATTGAACAACAACCATGTTCTCAATTAACCCAAAAAACTCATTAATATCAAAGCTGAATAGTTTTGGAAGTAGATTTTAGTTTGTTTTTAGTTATAGCTATTTTAGGAGGATATCTGTGTGTGCAGGTGACTATTACTGTGCATAATTATTAGGCAACTTAACAAAAAACATATATATACCCATTTCAATTATTTATTTTTACCAGTGAAACCAATATAACATCTCAACATTCACAAATATACATTTCTGACATTCAAAAACAAAACAAAAACAAATCATTGACCAATATAGCCACCTTTCTTTGCAAGGACACTCAAAAGCCTGCCATCCATGGATTCTGTCAGTGTTTTGATCTGTTCACCATCAACATTGCGTGCAGCAGCAACCACAGCCTCCCAGACACTGTTCAGAGAGGTGTACTGTTTTCCCTCCTTGTAAATCTCACATTTGATGATGGACCACAGGTTCTCAATGGGGTTCAGATCAGGTGAACAAGGAGGCCATGTCATTAGATTTTCTTCTTTTATACCCTTTCTTGCCAGCCACGCTGTGGAGTACTTGGACGCGTGTGATGGAGCATTGTACTGCATGAAAATCATGTTTTTCTTGAAGGATGCAGACTTCTTCCTGTACCACTGCTTGAAGAAGGTGTCTTCCAGAAACTGGCAGTAGGACTGGGAGTTGAGCTTGACTCCATCCTCAACCCGAAAAGGCCCCACAAGCTCATCTTTGATGATACCAGCCCAAACCAGTACTCCACCTCCACCTTGCTGGCGTCTGAGTCGGACTGGAGCTATCTGCCCTTTACCAATCCAGCCACGGGCCCATCCATCTGGCCCATCAAGACTCACTCTCATTTCATCAGTCCATAAAACCTTAGAAAAATCAGTCTTGAGATATTTCTTGGCCCAGTCTTGATGTTTCAACTTGTGTGTCTTGTTCAGTGGTGGTCGTCTTTCAGCCTTTCTTACCTTGGCCATGTCTCTGAGTATTGCACACCTTGTGCATTTGGGCACTCCAGTGATGTTGCAGCTCTGAAATATGGCCAAACTGGTGGCAAGTGGCATCTTGGCAGCTGCACGCTTGACTTTTCTCAGTTCATGGGCAGTTATTTTGCGCCTTGGTTTTTCCACACGCTTCTTGCGACCCTGTTGACTATTTTGAATGAAATGCTTGATTGTTCGATGATCACGCTTCAGAAGCTTTGCAATTTTAAGAGTGCTGCATCCCTCTGCAAGATATCTCACTATTTTTGACTTTTCTGAGCCTGTCAAGTCCTTCTTTTGACCCATTTTGCCAAAGGAAAGGAAGTTGCCTAATAATTATGCACACCTGATATAGGGTGTTGATGTCATTAGACCACACCCCTTCTCATTACAGAGATGCACATCACCTAATATGCTTAATTGGTAGTAGGCTTTCAAGCCTATACAGCTTGGAGTAAGACAACATGCATAAAGAGGATGATGTGGTCAAAATACTCATTTGCCTAATAATTCTGCACTCCCTGTATATATATATATATTTATATACCTTCAAAACTTTACACATATATATATATATATTTGTGTGTGTGTGTGTGTGTGTGTGTGTATATATATATATATATATATATATATATATATAAATACAGTCGGCTAGAATACGAGTTGTGCGTTAAGGTAAAAAAGCAGCGTTAAGAGGACCTAACGCTGCTTTTTTACGCCCGCTGCTATTACGAGTCTTAAAGGTTTAGGGTCACCGCACACTTCTTTGGCCTTACCGCAAAATGACTTACGTAAACTTTGTTAATTCTTTTTTCTATGGGACTTCCATAGTGCCGGTATTACGAGTCTGTCCTGGGAGGCCAAAAAGTGAGCAGTACACCCTACCCTGTCAAGAGTCCTAACGCATTTAAAAGTCAGTAGTTAAGAGTTTTATGGTGCAACGCCGTAACATAAAACTCATAACTAAAGTGCTAAAACATACACTAACACCCATAAACTACCTATTAACCCCTAAACCGAGGACCTCCCGCATCGCAAACACTAAAATTTAATTTTTAACCCCTAATCTTCCGCTCCGGACACCGCTGCCACCTACATTATATTTATGAACCCCTAATCTGCTGCCCCCAACATCGCCGCCACCTACATTATATTTATTAACCCCTAATCTGCTGCCCCAATGTTGCCGCCACCTACCTACACTTATTAACCCCTAATCTGCCGTCCCCAACGTCGCCGCCACTATACAAAATTTATTAACCCCTAAACCTAAGTCTAACCCTAACACCCCCTAACTTAAATATAATTACAATAAATCTAAATAAAAATTCCTATCTTTAACTAAATTATTCCTATTTAAAACTAAATACTTACCTATAATATAAACCCTAAGCTCGCTACAATATAACTAATATTTACATTGTAGCTAGCTTAGGGTTTATTTTTATTTTACAGGCAAGTTTGTATTTATTTTAACTAGGTACAATAGTTATTAAATAGTTATTAACTATTTAATAACTACCTAGCTAAAATAAATATAAAAGTACCTGTAAAATAAAAACTAACCTAAGTTACAATAACACCGAACACTAAATAAATTAACTAAATTAAATACAACTACCTAAGTTAAATTAAATTAGCTAAAGTACAAAAAAACAAACACTAAATTACAGAAAATAATAAACAAATTACAGATATTTAAACTAATTACACCTAATCTAATAGCCCTATTAAAATAAAAAAGCCCCCCCAAAATAAAAAAAACCCCTAGCCTAAACTAAACTAAACTAAACTACCAATAGACCTTAAAAGGGCCTTTTGCGGGGCATTGCCACAAAGTAATCAGCTCTTTTACCTGAAAAAAAAATACAAACAACCCCCCAACAGTAAAACCCACCACCCACACAAACAACCCCCCAAATAAAATACTATCTAAAAAACCTAAGCTCCCCATTGCCATGAAAAGGGCATTTGGATGGGCATTGCCCTTAAAAGGGCAGTTAGCTCTTTTGCAGGCCCAAACCCTAACCTAAAAATAAAACCCACCCAATACACCCTTAAAAAAACCTAACACTAACCCCCTGAAGGTCGACTTACAGTTCTGAAGACCGGACATCCATCCTCAAGGAAGCAGCAGAAGTCTTCATCCAACCGGGCCGAAGTCCTCAACGAAGCCGGGGGAAGTCTTCATCCAAGCCGGGCAAAGTGGTCCTCCAGATGGGCAGAAGTCTTCATCCAGACGGCATCTTCTATCTTCATCCATCCGACGCGGAGCGGGTCCATTTTCAAAACATCCAACGCAGACCATGCTCTTAATCCGACGACTAAAGATGAATGAAGGTACCTTTAAGTGACATCATCCAAGATGGCGTCCCTTAGATTCCGATTGGCTGATAGAATTCTATCTGCCAATCGAAATTAAGGTAGAAAAAATCCTATTGGCTAATTGATTCAGCTTGCATTCTATTGGCTATTCCAATCAGCCAATAGAATGCAAGCTCAATCCTATTGGCTGATTGGATCAGCCAATAGGATTGAACTTCAATCCTATTGGCTGATTGCATCAGCCAATAGGATTTTTCCTACCTTAATTCTGATTGGCTGATAGAATTCTATCAGCCAATCGGAATCTAAGGGATGCCATCTTGGATGACGTCACTTAAAGGAACCTTCATTCGTCGGGTAGTCGTCGGATGAAGAGGATGCTCTGCGTCGGATGTCTTGAAGATGGACTAGCTCCGCGTCGGATGGATGAAGATAGAAGATGCGTCTGGATGAAGACTTCTGCCCGTCTGGAGGACCACTTCGCCCGGCTTGGATGAAGACTTCTCCCGGCTTCGTTGAGGACTTCGGCCCGGTTGGATGAAGACTTCTGCTGCTTCCTTGAGGATTGATGTCCGGTTTTCAGAACTGTAAGTCGATCTTCAGGGGGTCAGTGTAATGTAGGTGGCGGCGGTGTCCAGAGTGGCAGATTAGGGGTTAATAAATATAATGCAGGTGTCGGAGATGTTGGGGGCGGCAGATTAGGGGTTAATAAGTGTAAGATTAGGGGTGTTTAGACTCGGGGTTCATGTTAGGGTGTTAGGTGTAGCCATAAATTTTATTTCCCCATAGGAATCAATGGGGCTGCGTTAGTGAGTTTTACGCTGCTTTTTTGCAGGTGTTAGACTTTTTCTCAGCCGGCTCTCCCCGTTGATTCCTATGGGGAAATCATGCACAAGCACGTACGACCAGCTCACCGCTGACTTAAGCAGCGCTGGTATTGAAGTGCAGCAATGAGCAAAAGTTTGCTCAACGCTCACTTCTTGTCTTTTAACGACGGGTTTGTAAAAACCCATTATACCAGCGCTGCAGGTAAGTGAGCGGTGAGAGAAAACTGCTCGTTAGCACCGCATAGCTCAAAACGAAAAACTCTTAATCTAGCCAAGTGTTTATATATATATATAAGTAGGGTGCTCACTTGGGATAGTAGAGGTTGCATATGATTGTATAAAATTATATACTGTACATATATATATATTTAATAGTTATGTGCATATTCACATATTAACACATAAATATATACAGTATGTATATAAGCATATACATATATATTTACAGGGAACACACAGCCCCCATAGACCGCAATGTAAAGGCACTTTTCAGTGCCGTTTTTTTCTAACACCACCAACTTTAACCCCTTAAAACTGCCTAGGGCAGTTGTTTTTTATTTTAAAAAAAGCTAAAAAAAATGTAATAAAAAACTATAATACCCTCTATTTTGAGGGTATTTGGGGCACTTTTAGAAAATTAACCAGAGATCTAGTCTCTGGTTAATTTTCTGAGCTCTAATTGCTACCACAAGCTCGCAATAGCAATAACCAGCCACTTGTAATGGCTGGTTATTTATCACGCACCACTGTAATCTAGCCCTTAGTGTACATCCCAAAACTGGTGATATTTTTTTATGTGGCGGCCCAAACATTTTTTTTGCACCAGGGCCCTCTGTTCATTAGGTCCGCCACTGCTTATACCCCCTGCAGATTTGTACACACACGACACGGGTCACATGATACTGCAGCTTGCAGCCATAGACCAGGCGGGACATTTCATGTGCAGTTCATTGGATGCATCTGGCGCGATCTTCCTTGTTCCAGGCAAACTCATGGTAAATAAAACAATCTGTTTAATAATGGCTTTGTGGTTTAGTGTAATGAAAAATGTGAAATATACAAGTTTACAAATGGTTATAGGAATCTAAAATTTATATGAAAGCAAAGCCTACTGCTCACAAGATCATGTATGAGCACAGTTATATAATGTTATTACAGTGTTATATTAGTGTTTATAAAAATAAGTTAGAACTTTTATTGTCCCTGGGGTTGGATTGAATAGCGCTAATCTTAAAGTAGCAATCTAGTGTAATAATAAATTGCTCTTATTAATTCATTCAACAATATTATAGCAGAAGAAATGTCATTGTTATTGTTTCCCTTTAACCAATGATATTCTGCTAGATTATAATGTGTGGGTCAAGCTGAAGCACACAGCGGTGCAGTGCCTGTGCGGCTGTACAATAATACATACCTGTGCATGCATGGGGGATTGGGGCTAAGTATGGCTTACCCCACCTGCAGATTTGCACACACATGACATGGGTCATTTGACTCCGTCAGTGAGCTGCAGCCGTAGGCCAGGTGGGACATTTCATGTGCCGTGTCACGCGGTGCAGAAGCATCGCCTGGCTTTGCACTACTGGGAGCTAGCTCAACACATCTAGTGAGCTAATGATAAGTACACGTGTGTGTGTAGCCACCAATCACCAACTAGCACCCATTAGCTGCTGAGGATATGTACATATGTTTTTAACAAAGGATACCAAAGTTTTTTTAAACTTGATAATATAAGTGAGTTTAAAAAGTGTCTTGAAAAGACATGCTCTATCTGAATCATGACATTTTACTTTTGGCTTTCATACTCCTTAGTATCTAGATTAAAGTTTGGTTGATTCAGATGGAATCTTTAAAGGGACACTGAACCCAAATTTTTTCTTTCGTGATTCAGATAGAGCATGCAATTTTAAGCAACTATCTAATTTACTCCTATTATCAAATGTTCTTCATTCTCTTGGTATCTTTAATTGAAAAGCAAGAATGTAAGTTTAGATGCCGGCCCATTTTTGGTGAACAACCTGGGTTGTTCTTGCTGATTGGTGGATTGATTTAACCGAACAATAAACAAGTGCTGAACCAAAAAAATAACTTAGATGCAAATAAAGATAGCAAGAGAACGAATAAAAATTGATAATAGGAGTAAATTAGAAAGTTGCTTAACCCCTTAATGACCGAGGACGTGCAGGGTACGTCCTCAAAAAAAAGGCAGTTAACGCCTGAGGACGTACCCTGCACGTCCTCGGTGTGGAAAGCAGCTGGAAGTGATCCTGCTCGCTTCCAGCTGCTTTCCGGTTATTGCAGTGATGCCTCGATATGGAGGCATCCTGCAATAACCTCACATGGCCATCCGATGCAGAGAGAGCCACTCTGTGGCCCTCTCTGCACCGGACATTGATGGCCGGTATCGTTGGTGGGTGGGAGCTGAATTGGGAGGCGGGTGGGCGGCCATTGGTGTGCCGCGTGATCGGGGGCGGGACCGTCGGGGGCGCGCACGGACGCGCACGCGTGCACGGAGGGTGGCGGGCGGGCGCGTGCACGGGGCGGGAGCGGGTGGGAACCGCTACACTACGGAAAATGTTTTAATAAAACTGGCCTAATCTTGTTTGTGCAAAAGCACAAAAAGTGATCGTGGAGGGGTGGGGGGGTTGGTTTTGTGTGTGGGGAAGCTACACTACAGAAACTTTTAACAAATTTAAAAAAAACCCAATTTTTTCTTCTAAACTGGGTACTGGCAGACAGCTGCCAGTACCTAAGATGGTGCCCATTAAGTTAGAGTGGGAGGGGATAGAGCTGTTTGGGGGGGGGGGATCAGTGAGGTTGGGGGCTAAGGGGGGATCGTACACAGCAGCATATGTAAATATGCTTAAAAAAATCATTAAAAAAAAAAAAATATAGCTTTTATTTTAGTACTGGCAGACTTTCTGCCAGTACTTAAGATGGCGGGGACAATTGTGGGGTGGGGGAGGGAAGAGAGCTGTTTGGGAGGGATCAGGGGGTCTGATGTTTCAGGTGGGAGGCTGAGCTCTACACTAAATCTAATATTAATCCTGCAAGCTCCCTACAAGCTACCTAATTAACCCCTTCACTGCTAGTCATAATACACGTGTGATGCGCAGCGGCATTTAGCGGCCTTCTAAATACCAAAAAGCAACGCCAAAGCCATATATGTCTGCTATTTCTGAACAAAGGGGATCCCAGAGAAGCATTTACAACCATTTGTGCCATAACTGCACAAGCTGTTTGTAAATGATTTCAGTGAGAAACCTAAAATTGTGAAAAATTTTACGTTTTTTTTAATTTGATCGCATTTGGCGGTGAAATGGTGGCATGAAATATACCAAAATGGGCCTAGATCAATACTTGGAGTTGTCTACTACACTAAACTAAAGCTAAAATTAACCCTACAAGCTCCCTACATGCTCCCTAATTAACCTCTTCACTGCTGGGCATAATACATGTGTGGTGCGCAGTGGCATTTAGTGGCATTCTAATTACCAAAAAGCAACACCAAAGCCATATATGTCTGCTATTTCTGAACAAAGGGGATCCCAGAGAAGAATTTACAACCATTTGTGCCATAATTGCACAAACTGTTTGTAAATAATTTCAGTGAGAAACCTAAAGTTTGTGAAAAAATTTGTGAAAAAGTGAACGATTTTTTTTATTTGATCGCATTTGGCGGTGAAATGGTGGCATGAAATATACCAAAATGGGCCTAGATCAATACTTTGGGTTGTCTACTAAAAAAAAATATATGCATGTCAATGAATATTCAGAGATTCCTAAAAGATATCAGTGTTCTAATGTAACTAGCGCTAATTTTGAAAAAAAAAAATGGTTTGGAAATAGCAAAGTGCTACTTGTATTTATGGCCCTATAACTTACAAAAAAAGCAAAGAATATGTAAACATTGGGTATTTCTAAACTCAGGACAACATTTAGAAACTATTTAGCATGGGTGTTTTTTGGTGGTTGTAGATGTGTAACAGATTTTGGGGGTCAAAGTTAGAAAAAGTGTTTTGTTTTTCAATTTTTCCTCATATTTTATAATTTTTTTATAGTAAATTATAAGATATGATGAAAATAATGGTATCTTTAACAAGTCCATTTAATGGCGAGAAAAACGGTATATAATATGTGTGGGTACAGTAAATGAGTAAGACGAAAATTACAGCTAAACACAAACACCGCAAAAATGTAAAAATAGCCTTGGTCCCAAACGGACAGAAAATGGAAAAGTGCTGCGGTCATTAAGGGGTTAAAATTGCATGTTCTATCTGAATCACAAAAGAAAAAATTTGGGTTCAGTGTCCCTTTAAGAATGCACTTGTTTTTCAGGAAAAACTAGCACTTTATTTTGGTTTTGTTGTGTGTTTTTTTTATATTTTACTTTATTTTCTCATACCAACCAATTGACAAAATACAGTTATTGTAGGGATTTGGAAATGTTAAAGTGAAGATAAACTTTGATGAATGAAAGCCCGTTTTTTAAAAATACTATTAAACACAGGGGCACTTCCATTCATCAAAGTTTTCAAAGTAGCCGTTTTGATTAAAAACTTTCCTTTTTTTCTTTTCCCAGCCAGAGCAGCTTCCCCCTCCTGGAAATCCTCTCTTCACACGTCAGCAATGACAAATCCGGCTTTTTCCAATCACAGCATGGCCTCAGGCAATGACTACCCTGGGGGGAAAGCCGTGATTGGAGGAAGCTGGATTAGTCATTGCTGACGTGTGAAGAGAGGGTTTCCAGGAGGGGGAAGCTGCTCTGGCTGTGAAAAGAAAAAAAGGTAAGTTTTTAATCAAAAGAGCTGCTTTGTAAACTTTGATGAATGAAAGTGCCCCTGTTTTTAATAGTATTTTTAAAAAACGGGCTTTCATTCACCAAAGTTTACCTTTACTTTAAATGTTTTTATCACTTAAATAAGTATTATAATTGCCATGCTCAGCCTCCACTGCATGTTTGGTATACGGTAAATAAGAAATGGTGAGTGAAGTGGGAGGGTGGGTGAGGGGGCCTCTTTGCCCTAAAATGCCTGGGCCTTTTTTTGGTCCCAGTCCGGCCCTGAATTCTAAGGAATGACTTTTACATAATCTTGATGTAGTCAGAGAATTTAAGTTTTAGTTTCAAGCTACTAAGAAGTTCAGACAATCTTCCAGCTTGTTTGTTCATTACTCTGGGACTCATAAAGGGCAGAAGGCTACTACTGTAGTTTTGGCCTCTTGGCTCAAACATGTAATTCACAAGGCTTTCTTGGTGGCAGGAAAGTCACATTTGTGCCTCATCATCTTACAAATATTAAGCAATGAAAATACAATGTACATTTGTTATAAATAAAACATATTTTTCCATTAAATCAGTTCTTGATCTTCTTTTTATTAGGTAAGTCTATAGGTAATATAGTATGATTGAATATAGAGATGGGTTAAAAATACACTTTATTGACATATATGCTGGATAAACTTTATCAAAGGAAAAGATGCTGCCATAGGTATTGAAAAATGGGTATAATCACCTCTAAACTTCTTACTGTAATAGACCTTAATGGCCAGCATTCACCTATTGATAATCACAAAAGTAAAAAGGTGCTAGAGTGGGCTATTTGAGGATGGGAATGATCACTTCCACAACTCTAAAATTCTGCAGCCTCTACTTCATAGCACCTTAAGGTTAAAAATGGAAAATAAGGGCTAGTGAACCCGGTGTGCGTGTATGGTCCCTTAAATAACGAAAGGGTTAGGCTAATAGCAGGATGTCAGGGGATATCCCCCACCCTTAAACACATGTATTCACACACTGTATAAGACAAGCTATCCGCTCGAGGGCGTCCTCTTACCTGCGTACTGCTTTGATTGAACAAAGTCAGCCGATTGCTAGCTCATATCCCTAAGTTCAAACAGTTCAACAACATACATACTAAGCATTCATATTCCTAATTAAGACACATAGGTTGTGGCTCAAATAAGACTATTTGTTTGCTCAGCTTTAACAACCAACTCTGTATCTATGTATATAGGAGTTACAGTGTTCAAGCAACGATAGTTACAATGTAATAATATTATTGGTATTATGCTACAAGATAAACTTGATAAATCACTAAATACCAGCCTTTAATTTAAACCCAACATTGTATCAAGGTGTTTTAACACTAAAGTCTCTATAGTGGTATTAGCAGGACCCACTATGAATGTTAAGCATTTGTGTATTCGGACCACGCTGTACACCAGGCCACGCCCACCGACGCGTTTCTGTCACTTGAATGTGACTTTGTCATATTATTACATTGTAACTACCGTTGCTTGAAAACTGTAACTCCTATATACATAGATACAGAGTCGGTTGTTAAAGCTGAGCAAACAAATAGACTTATTTGAGCCACAACCTATGTTTCTTAATTAGGAATATGAATGCTTAGTATGTATGTTGTTGAACTGTTTGAACTTAGGGATATGAGCTAGCAATCGGCTGACTTTGTTCAATCAAAGCAGTACGCAGGTAAGAGGACGCCCTCGAGCGGATAGCTTGTCTTATACAGTGTGTGAATACATGTGTTTAAGTGTGGGTGATATCCCCTGACATCCTGCTATTAGCCTAACCCTTTCGTTATTTAAGGGACCATACATGCACACCGGGTTCACTAGCCCTTATTTTCCATTTTTAACCTTAAGGTGCTATGCAGTAGAGGCTGCAGAATTTTAGAGTTGTGGAAGTGATCATTCCCATCCTCAAATAGCCCACTCTAGCACCTTTTTACTTGTGTGATTATCAATAGGTGAATGCTGGCCATTAAGGTCTATTACAGTAAGAAGTTTGGAGGTGATTATACCCATTTCTCAATACCTATGGCAGCATATTTTCCTTTGATAACGTTTATCCAGCATATATGTCAACAAAGTGTATTTTTAACCCATCTCTATATTTGATTAACCTAGTGTATAATTCTACACTTGACTTTAATGTCACAAACCCCCTCTTTCTTCCCTAACCCCACTATAATATAGTATGATTGATAAGCTTGTTCCTCAAAATTGTCCTATAGCCTTGAGCCAGATATTGGAAGAAGAGCCTCCCCTCCTATTGAGTCAAGAGAGGTATTTTGTAGGACCAAACATGCAATAGACATGAAGATATTGTTCCTACAGCCATATCAAATTAGCACAATGAAAACATTTTCAACATCAAATATATAAAAGTTAACAAACACAAAATAAAAAATAACATAATTAAAATGTCAGAATCTCACTAGTGTCCATTTTGCTAATTGTAACTTTTTTCATGTTTCGTATCTCCTCTTTTCCCTTTGTCTATAATCTAAAATCATGAGAGCTCTTCTGTATCCCCTTTGTCAGGGTTTTTTTCCCTGTTTTGTTTGCCATGTGCTGCTGGCAGCCATTTTACTCACCTCTCTTCCTGACTATGGTGCATTGTGGGGAATGCTGCTCATTTCCTGCATTTTCCTTTTATGGCCAGACTGGTGTGCATCATCCGTGTGAGACAGGATGCAGTCTCAGAATTGTGATGTCATCACTTATTATTTAAAGGGCATCTGTTCAGTATGCTTTGCCTTTACGTTGTCTCAGACCTGTTTGTGAGAGTTCCTGTGTATTACCTGGCTGCCTGACGTCCTTCCTGGTTCCTGATCCCTGGCTTGTTCCTGACTCTGCTGTTTTCCTTGTTGCTGATTCCGGCTCGTCTGACTATTCGCTTTGGCTCCTGACTCGGCTCGTCTGACTACCAGCTCTGGTTTTGACTCCTGGCTTGTTATTTGACTTTTTATTATTTTTTGCTATTAATAAAGGTGTGATTATTTTTGCACTTCTCGTCTCAGTCTGATTCCTGGCACCCTGACATTACGCAAAGGCCACGAATCCTGATGATACTAATAATCCACCTTTACCTGCCATCATTTCCAGGATGGATGTACAGGATCACCGCTTGAATCAATTAGCACTAGCCCTGCAAACCCTACTGACTTGCACTGCACATTTGGACCAAAGTGTCCCGCAAGTTATGGCTGCTCCTGTTTCCGCTGCTGCACCTATGCCTACCAGGAGCATGTCCGGTTCTGCACCTCTATCTCAGCAATATGGAGGCGATCCTATTCAGTGCAGAGGGTTTTTGAACCAGGTGGGCATTTACTTTGAGATGTTACCAGTGGCGGATCCAGAGCCTGGTCTCGGGAGGGGCACTTCCAGATTTTTTTGTGGCGGCGGACAGAAAATAATGAGTGCTTATAGAACAGACTATTTTATTTAACCTATCGTACAGCTCTAACCTTATTTAAAAACAGTCACATTTGTCTTCCCAAATTATGGATTTAAAAAATTAGAAACAGGTGACATTTAACCACATATAACTTTATTATTTAACAGTTTTGTAGACTTTTTTATCAGGAGTTTGTATACTGATTATAGAACAGAATATTCAGAAAATCGTAACAAACCATACACAATTATGTGCAAAAAGGTAGAAATATACTGGTAACAGTGTCACTTTCCAAACACTAAAAGCAACAGACACATAACATTTTTACATTAAATAACAAATTACAGAATTAGCTCAAGTCTTCGTTTTCCTTGCTTTGCAAACAGCTCAATGATTCGGTCAGTATTCACAGGAACATCTCTGTGAATGTAAAGCAAACTCAAACCATTTAATCTGTCTTCTGACATTCGTGACCGAAGCCATGTTTTAACACGACGGAGGGTTGAGAATGATCTCTCTGCAGAGGCCACACTTACAGGTAGAGTTGCCAAGACCAGAAGTAAACTTCTGATGGTTGGAAAGAGGTCCTGGTCACACACATCTAAAACTTCAAGGACTGTTTGTGGAATTTCCTTTTTTTGGGATAACTCGCTTTTCCACTTTGTGAGCCAGAGACAAATTTCTCCCTGAAGTAATGTCTCCACTATCCTCTGGCTACCATCAGCTAGAAGAGGGTGGAAATGGTTTGATAATGAGTGGATAGCAACAGGATCCATGGTTTCCATTTTGTTTTTTACAAGTACTGGTGGCATCAATATTTGAATCTGGAAACACTGCATCGAGTTTTCTGGCAAACGAGCTTTTAAATCGTTAATAGTGTTATCCAGCAAAGGAATATACAAAGATTTCCTGTAGAATTCTTCAGTTGATCCTGCATTGTAATTTGATCTGTGCACTTGTTTTCCCAGAAGACGTGGCAATTTTAGTTCCACTCCAAGTTCTGAGGCCAATTCTGTAGCCTCCATATGCAAAGTGGAAAAAGTATGATCAGCGTTACATCGCATATTCTCCAGGGTTCTCATGGTGACATTCAGACATTCAGATGCGCTTGTCAAATCAAGTGTTGGAGATTGAAGAAAACGACTCAGAGGTAGGGTTACTTTCAGAACATTGATAAGTGAAATCAAGGACAAGATAAATTCTGCACTGCACAGAGAATGGATGAGAGAAGAGGCTGATGAACTAGAGCTTGAGCATTTCCATTGAGATATTGCTGATAGTGCACTCACCACTTTAACTAGTCCATCCCGAAATCTTATTAGAGAATCATGGCGCTCCACCCATCTAGTTTCACAAAGACTGGTCAGTTGAGAGCCTAACTCCTGCTTTAACACAAAATGACGCTTTGCTGATTGATTAAAAAATGAAATGGTTGATTTGACCACTGCTACTGCGTTGCGAACTTCTGAAACTTGTGATGACTTTGAAATTGAATTGTTCAGAGAATGGTTGTAGCAAGGATATCTGCAACTGTTGGGTGCTGTTCTAATAATTTCTGAAACAGCACCAGCCACCTCTGAAGACATAACACTGCAACTGTCTGTTCCAATGCCAACACAATGAGTGATGTCCAGGGAGAGGTCTTTGATTAGCTGAATTACCATCTGGCCTAAAACCTGTCCTGTAAGCCTTAGTTCTGAATCTGAATTATCCAATCCTGACTCACTCTGAGTTGCAAATTCATAGGCATCTACGAATTTTATGAAATCTTCACGAATAGATCCATTGTAGACATATCTAAAGTTAAGTGAAAGTTGTTCTATATGTGAAATATCTGTAGTTTCATCAAATATTACACTAAAATAGCAAGCCTCTTTAATTCTACCAACAATGATATTGCAGATTTCATCACCACAACACTTGATTAAATCATTTTGTGTGGATTTTGAAATGTACGTAGCACGTGAAGATGCAGTAAGGAGGTGCTTCTCTAACATTTTGTCTCCAGATGAAACGCAGTATCTCAGCAATTCCCGAAAGTTCCCTTCATTCATGTCCGGTGTGGAGTCATCCATTAATGCACCATCATCTCGGTGGCCACGCAGAGGTATATTTTGTCTACCCAAGAATATAATGGACTCAATGATAGGACGAATTCGCTCTTGGTTCTCCTTCACCTTCTGAAGACGATGAGAATTTATTTGATTGACAATTTCATTGTCAGGGGAATGGTAGGTTTTTAAAAATGCTTTTCCTTCGATTACACTCTCCCGGTGATAAACAAGTCTTGCATGGACTTCCAAATCTCCTTCCTTACCCTTAAGCTTTTTAAAATTTGTAAGGGGCTCAGTTACCAATTTTCCAAGTGCCATGCCTTTGTTATGACCACCTTTGCGATGTTGTGCAAATAACGCACAGTACTTGCAAAACAAACCCTTCTTAACAGCTGAATATACAAGCCATGGAAAACTGTCAATATGTTGTTTTGACAAGTATCATTTGATTGTCCGAGTTTCTCCATTTTTGGAAGTTATGTTCTGAACAGAGAAAGGTAGCTCATATCCAGGAGGAGGTTGCCATGGATTTTCCAGTAACATGCATTTGGTGAAATCATCAATTGTTTTCCCAAAATATGTGCCAATGTCATTCATTAGGATACTGCCAGTTTGAGGTGGGGTATCAACAGACAGTGGCAACACAGAATCAGTTTGACAAGGTATTGGCTCTACGTGTGTACCAGAACACGAAGGGAAGCTAGTGTCAGTTTCTATAGTTGAAGTGCTTTCTAGTACAGGCTGTGCTCCTGTTGACTTGTTTGCACTAGTACTGAAGAAGGAATCAATAGTCCTGCTATTCACCCTTTTCTGGCTCATTTTGCATTTTCTACAAATAAAGCACAAAAGAACACATCTTGTAAAATAATTGGTTTGCTAGGACATCATGCCCACATCCATTATGTTATATCATGATACTTAAATGCAACAGCACCTTGTTTAAAGCACAATAGATAGGCTGACCATACGTCCCGTTTTGAAAGGGACAGTACCGTTATTTTATGTTTCTTCCCCTGTCCCGTCGTTTTTTTAATAATGTACATTTTGTCCCGTTTTTTAGTTTATCCGATTGCGTACAGCGCCAGTCTAATTCTTTAGCACACACCACACACACCACTACTAAAACATTTTAAAGTCCCCGCCAGCGGGAAGGGCAGTTTGTTTTTCACTGAATGGTTGGGGTTGGGTGACCGTGCCCACATGATCCACACCGTGTTTTTGCCGTCTGCACTCAAAATTAGTGGCATGATAGAAAGTGACAGGTCAGTTGAGAGCTGTCAGACTGAGCTGAGGAGAGATACTTCGAGATGAGGTCATGAGAGGGAAGATAGTTAGAACTACTAACTAGCCACCAAACAAGGTCTTCTAGGAGTATAGAGTCGGACTAGATCTGTCGATCTAAAGATAATCTGCATCTGCCATCATCAATTCTGACCATCAGAAAGATAATTCAATAGATCAACTTCTGCAAGAGATGTGCATGGTAAGAGTCTGACCTGTGTGCCTGTCAATCAATTTAACATTATAAAATTATGCTGCTGCAGTGCAACAGCATGCTAATTATGTTGTACAGTTATCATTATCAATCAAGTAAGTATTTCCACATTGTTCTCAGTTCTTCCATGTAACATTTTTGGGCAACACAGCTAAAATCTACAACTACTAATCTAATAATCAATCCAGATCTTCCAAACGCCTGTTCAGAGGCTACACTTTTACCCTGCCTTTACCAAAAATCAGTTAATATTTTGGGGGAATTTGCCTTTACAACATAGAGGATATTTTGGAAACATTGAGTTAACTAAAGAGCATGTGATTAAAAAATATACACATTTCCAATTTAGATCATGGGGACATTGTGAAAGCATTGGGGATTGGCATTTAGACATGATGGTGAAAACTCACTTTTTTTAAAGCAGGTTTGTGTTTGGCAAATGTAAAATTGTATGATAAATTTGAATACTTTATGATAGTGGAGATAGTGAGACCAATAACAGAAGAATAATTGTTGGCTCAATTGTTTATATTCATGTCAAAAAAGTTAACTTTTGTTAAAATTGTACATTTTTTCCTATGAATAAAGAATATTAACCCCGTCCCGTTTTGACATCTCAATGTCCCGTTTTTGTCTCAAGGAAATATGGTCAGCCTAACAATAGAGCTAGCCTTCTAATGTAATTAAAGGATCACTATAGTGTCAGAAAACCAAAGCGGTTTTCCTGACACTATAATGCCCTGAGTGTGCCCCCACTGTGGTGCTGATGGGGTTAAAACCCCTTCAGTAACTTACCTTAATCCAGTGCCGGGCTCCATTGGCGCTGGTGACCTCTCCTCCCCGTCCGACATCAGCGGTTTCTCAATGCTTTCCTATGGACCATAATTGTGTATGGTTTGTTACGATTTTGTCTGTGAATATTCTGTTCTATAATCAGTATACAAACTCCTGATAAAAAAGTCTACAAAACTGTTAAATAATAAAGTTATATGTGGTTAAATGTCACCTGTTTCTAATTTTTTAAATCCATAATTTGCAAAGACAACTGTGACTGTTTTTAAATAAGGTTAGAGCTGTACGATAGGTTAAATAAAATAGTCTGTTCTATAAGCACTCATTATTTTCTGTCCGCCGCCACAAAAAATATATAGATTCAAATCAAATAATAAAAGCAGGGTCATAATCTTAAATAAATTGTTCCAGACGAATGCCCAAATAAACAGTATTGCATAATTGCTGTTACTTGGCAGTCTGGACACTACAGTATAGAGTGATAACAGAGAATATAGAATATAAGCAAAAAACAGACAGCGCTATATAGCACCATATATAAATAAATCACATAGGAGGGTTAAATGTTATTGTCAATGTAATTAATATTTAGGGCTCGATTATTTAAAGCTCCCTGCTCAAGTCAGATGATCTAAGAAGTGATGTCTGTATGAGGAGGTCCCTCAAAGAATTTTATAAACACATATTTTACCTTGAGAGATGTTTATCTCACCATGAAGGGTTATGTATGTGAGAGACTCCTGTATTACCTTATAAGCTTTAAAAAAAATAAAATCACACAATATGATGAATGATTACTCTCCATGGAAGCAAGTTTTTATTGGGCACCAAGACAGGATGAGGTGGTGACAAATGGAGAGTTTACAATGAGGGGAAGAATGGATACAAAAGATAGTTAGAGAAATTAAAATTTTTGGTTCAGACTTGGACAGCACTTGTTTATTGCTGCTGTCCAATAAGAAAGGACAACCCAGGTTGTTCACCGAAAATGGGCCGGCATCTAAACTTGCATTCTTGCTTTTCAAATAAAGATACCAAGAGAATGAAGAACATGTGATAATAGGAGTACATTAGAAAGTTGCTTAAAATGTTATGTTCTATCTGAATCACAAAAGAAAAAAATTGAATCCAGTGTCCCTTTAACCACAGTATGTAATATCCTTTTTTATAGTTATGGCATCACAGAATAATTAGAGGACATCACTGCAACACTATACTAAAGTGATATTATATATATATATATATATATATATATATATATATATATATATATATATATATATATAAGCATTTGTGCTGCATATATTATACATTGTAAAATATAGCATTCATTCTTTAAATTAATTCCAGTGTTATGAACCATTTGCTGACTGTATTTTTGATCTAGTATTGTGAATATAAGACATGCTCAATTCTAAATGTATAAATAATTAAGAATATTACAAGTTATTGTTAAGGTTATGAATTTACACTAAGACACAGGTATAGAGCTAACTCAGCTACAGATAAAACAATTCAAATGCTTATGGAAACAGTGCACAGCAGACACACGCTTTACAAGAAATCAGCCATGAAGTAAACCAAGTAATCATTACGTAAATGCAGAGCAACATTTGATAACTAAAGGCTAAATGTATATTCATTTTCTCTTGAGAATAAGCAAACAGATGCAAAAATGTAGCCCCTGGAGAGTCAAGTGAAGAATGTATTTTAGCACCCACAGAAATATGAATAAAGATTTTCAACAATGTCCTAGCAGTTACCGAAAGAAGTGAACTAAAAGCTAAATGCTGATATAGTGGTCACACCTGTGTTGCGAACCATGCGCTGTATACATTATTGTGCACTGCAAATATATAATCCAGCTTTAGTTTAGTATAGCATAATTATTATTTTATATGAAGCAATTAGCTGCCACTAAAAATGCCAAGTGCTCAGAAGTGCTTAGGGATCAATAGTGTAATGTTTTAAACACAGTAGAGCAAATACTAAATGCCCCCTCACTCTTAAAGACTTAAATGGCTCTTGTTTCTCATCTTTCTGTAAAATTATTTCATATGCTTCTGTCTTGTGAAAAGATTTGTGGGTCCATTTTTTTTCTCTTTCCCCTTAACTAAGACAAATTAAAGCTTAGCAGAAATGACAATAAAATTTAAATTTTTCCAGTTTGATGAGATACATGATGTATCTCATCAAACTAGAAAAATGTAAATTTTATTGTTTAAAACATTACACTATTGATCCCTAAGCACTTCTGTATCATACGTCATGATGACCATATTTTTCCCCTGATTCCCTTTTAAAACCA
The DNA here is from genome assembly GCF_027579735.1 of Bombina bombina. Lineage (NCBI taxonomy): Eukaryota > Metazoa > Chordata > Amphibia > Anura > Bombinatoridae > Bombina > Bombina bombina. The sequence continues at coordinate 172,454,606 of NC_069506.1, read as the reverse complement.
GACTAGCCTCACTAAAATCTCATTGAATGGGATTTATTTATTTATTTGAAAGATAAATCAGTGGCTAAATTTACAGCGATTTAAAGTAAAGTACCTGACTGTCCTCCTGAGTTTATAATAGAGCCGCGGCGGCAGGCATTCATTTAGTGCTGCTCTTGTGTGACTCGTGAGTGACGTGGATGCAGAACAGGTGCGCAAGCGGCGCAACCTGACTGGCGAATCGATTGATACTCCCTGTTCAACAGGGAGTATCAATCGATTCGCCAATCAGGTTGCGCGCTGGCTGAGGCTGAGTCGTGACCAATCAGCGTGAGAGCCTGGCAGGTGAGGTGACTGCACTGTTATCTGAGCATTATGAGCAGCTCAGGGCATATGTGAGAAGTAATCTGGGGCAGAGCACTATCAAAAGATAGTGGGTGCGCCGCGGGTATGAGCCGGCGGAATAGAAGCCCTCTCTCAGTATATTCTCGGGGGGGGGGGCAATTGCCCCGTTGCCCCCCCCTGGATCCGCCACTGGATGTTACCTCAGGCGTTTCCCTCTGACAGAGCTAAGGTGGGATTTCTCATCTAGTTACTCTCTGACACAGCTCTTGCCTGGGCTAATCACTTGTGGGAGACAAATAAACCTGTGATTTCAAATTACACTTAATTTGTGGCCTCCTTTCGAAGGGTATTTGATGTTCCGGCTCGCTCCTCCTCTGCTGCTAAACAACTCATGTCCATTCAGCAAGGTACAAGATCTGTTGCTCAGTATGCTATTGAGTTCCATACGCTTGCCACAGAGGTAGGTTGGAACAATGAAGCCCTTGTTGCTGCCTTTTTTCATGGGCTCTCTGATGCGATTAAAGACGAAGTTGCTGCCAGAGATTTCCCAGAGGATCTTGAGGCATTGGTGTCTTTTTTGATCCTAATTGACATCAGACTCAGAGAGAGGCCCTCTTTCAAGGAGCGCTTGCGGAAGCCTCCTGTTCCGTTGTCTCCTACGTGTTCATTCCCACCCATGCCTCCCTCTCCTCCCATGCCTCCTGGTCCCGAGTCTCCAGGTACTGCTGAGCCAATGCAGTTGGGATTCACGCGTCTCTCCGTGGCGGAGATGGCCTTTAGGAGGAGGGAGGGGCTCTGCCTCTATTGTGGGTTACAGGGCCACCTTTTGAAGTCTTGTCCTACACGGCCGGGAAACGCTCATACCTAAGGTCCTGTCGGGGGCAGACCTTGGGTGGTTTATCCTTGTCCCCAGAACCGCTTAAGGAGAAACCTTTGGTCATGGTTGTCCTTTCCTGGGTGGACTCCTCCCGAGTCACTCAGGCTCTTGTTGATTCCGGTTGTCAGGTATGTCAGGAAGTAATCTTAGGAAATCTGGATCTCAACTGCAGTGTGTAACAAAACGTTTTGAGAGATAGTTGGAGAGTAGGATTTGTTGTCCTGGGATATTTGGTTAGAGGAGTTTGACCAGAGAGACCCCTGCTTACTGGTAGTAATGACAGTAATAGTTAAGTAGAATTAGCCTGATGTTGTTCAACAACTTGTTTACAATGTCCCTTTAATGTTTTTCAATGAGGAGGTTGCTTTAAGCTGTCAGGAACTTGAACAGGCTACGGTACACAAAACTGTTTGTCTGCTGGAGGTGCGTCTTACTTTGGCTGTGAGAGGCAGCTACGCGAGCTGCAATGACTTACTGAATGTGGGTGTGTACGCATCCTCCAATCCACAGCCTGGAATTGCTGACAGGCTAGGCTCTGTGTGAAAATGCCTGATCCGCGGTCTTGGAGTTAGAGAACACCGGAACTGTAAGTTTGATACCGTTAGATCCTTTCCCAGAGTGGATGACAAAGTTTGTTATACAGCCATCCTGAGAGCAGCAAAAGGGGAACCAGAAGCGGTTAAGGTTACAGAGGTGGTGAACCGCACAGCAGGTTAGATTGTAGAAGTCACGGATTGGTAGCTGACAGTCTCCGGTAGTTTCTCACAAGAAAGATGTTGAAACCCCAAGGGGCTGTAGGGGATATGTGGTCAGACTTGCAATGCAGGACATTCTCTGACGGTATGTGCAGGGGATGCACAGTACATACAAAGATTTGATCTCTTCCTACAAAGTCTCTCCTCAGGCTGTAGAGGTCCCTTAGTGAATCCGAGATCCATAGGTACTGGGGTATCTTTGGGGTTAGGTGAAGAGCTGTGTGAAGTGTAGGACCTTGGTGATGGTTCTGAGTGCTGGCATTCAGCATGCCTTTCCCTAAGGTGTCTGTCAACTTGTATGGAAAGTTTGATTATACCTTGCAGGGTCCTAGGCAAGTCTGTACGGGCTTGAGGGCGTCACTTAGCCCTAACCTGTATTGGTTACGAAGTGCTACGTCGCTCCATTTCATTGACAGTGCTTTTGTATCAAAGCACTCCATTCCTGTTTTGCCTCGGTCCGTTCTACTTGCTATTGAGGCCATTGATGGCAGGCCCCTTCAGCCCGCACTCGTTACTCACGAAACTGCTCCGTTGTCCATGGCTGTTGGGGCTCTCCATTTTGAAACCCTCCAGTTCCAGGTGATAAAATCTCCGCATTTTCTGGTTGTTCTGGGTTATCCCTGGCTCCAAAAGCACAATCCCAGTCTCGACTGGGGCAGGTCCGAAATTTTGTCGTGGTCCCTGCAATGTATTTCCACTTGTCTTCGGAAACCAGTTAAAGTGTTGTGCACTTTTTCGGTATCTCAATTGCCAGAGGAGTACCGAGAGTTCCTAGACGTTTTTGACAAGGTGCTTGTTGGTACGTTGCCTTCTCACCGGTCTTACGATTGTGCCATAGACCTGCAACCCGGAACCATTCCTCCTCGGGGCCGGGTGTACCTTCTGGGGCTGGCTTCTTCTTTGTGAAGAAAAAGGGTGGCGAGTTAAGACCATGCATTGATTATAGGGGTCTTAATCATCTTACCATTAAGAATACTTACCCTATTCCGCTCATTACGGAACTCTTTGACCACCTCAAGGGAGCTATGGTCTATACTAAACTTGATTTGAGAGGAGCGTACAATCTCGTTAGGATTAAGGAGGGCCATGAATGTAAAACAGCATTTTACACAAGGAGCGGACATTATGAGTATCTTGTAATGCCCTTTGGCCTATGTAATGCTACTGCTGTTTTTCAGGAATTTATTAATAATGTCCTACGAGATATGTTGCAACAGTATGTTGTGGTGTACTTAGACGACATCCTCATACACTCACCCACACTTGAGACTCATCATTCTGATGATACACAGGTTCTTCAGAGACTACGTGAGAACGGCCTGTTTTGTAAACTCGAGAAATGTGAGTTCCATCAGACTCACGTAACCTTCCTAGGTTATGTTATCTCCATTGCAGGGTTCTCCATGGATCTTGACAAGTTATCTGCAGTTCTGCAGTGGCATCGCCCAGTTGGTCTTCGGTCTATTCAACGTTTTTTGGGGTTCGACAATTACTATAGAAAGTTTATTAAAAACTTTTCTTCCTTGGTCAAACCTATCATAGACATGACCCGTAAAGAGAATGATCCACACTATTGGTCACCTACTGCCATTAAGGCCTTTGATAGTCTTAAGACTGCCTTTGCTGCCGCTCCATTTCTGGCTCATCCTAACCCTGTCCTGCCTTTCGTTCTTGAGGTCAATGCGTCTGAGACTGGAGTAGGTGCCCTCTTGTCTCAACGTCCTATGCCTGACAGTTCCTTGCATCCGTGTGGTTTCTTCTCTAAGAAATTGTCTCCAGCGGAGTGCAATTATGAAATTGGCGACAGGGAATTACTGTCCATAATTTTGGCACTCAAGGAATGGAGGCATCTTCTCGAGGGTACTAGCGTGCCAGTGCTCATTCTTACTGACCACAAGAATTTAACTTATCTATCTGAAGCAAAACGTTTGTTGCCCCGACAGGCCAGATGGGCGCTATTTTTGTCTCAGTTTAATTATGTGGTCTCCTACCTGCCTGGTAGTAAGAATGTTAGGGTTGATGCCCTCTCTCGCCAATTTTCACCTCTGTCCAAGGAGGAGTCTGTACCTACTCCTGTTATACCTCCTGACCATATTTTGGCTACCATACGTACTTATTTGACTTCTCCCTTGGGGGAGGAGATCCTGGCTGCACAAACCAATGCACCTCCTGAGAAACCTAGTGGTAAGTGTTTTGTTCCTGAGAATCTTCAAACTAAACTTTTGCACACTTAGGCAAGAACCAAATGATTTGGTATGTCACTCGACAAATCTGGTGGCCAGGTCTTCTGTTCTGATGTTACTGCGTATGTTGCCTCCTGCTCAGTTTGTGCACAGAATAAGACTCCTCAACGTCTTCCTGTGGGTCTTCTTCAGCCTATTGTTAATGGTGAGCGTCCTTGGACACATCTTTCCATGGACTTCATTGTAGAGCTCCCTGTTTCCAATGGCAATACTGTTATCCTTATGGTGGTTGACAGTTTTTCTAAAATGTCACATTGCATTCCCTTGATGAAGCTGCCTACCGCTCAGGAGCTTGCTTCAATTTTTGCCCGGGAGGTCTTCCGTTTACATGGGTTACCGAAGGAGATAGTGTCGGACCGGGGTAGCCAGCTTTACTTCTCCTCGTCATATCACCCTCAATCCAATGGGTCTGCGGAACGGTATAATCCAGCTCTGGAACAGTTCCTCTGTTGCTATGCCTCAGATCACCACAATAATTGGTCTGAACTTTTACCTTGGGCAGAATTTGCTCGTAATAGTGCTATTAATGCTTCCTCCAAGTTATCCCCGTTCATGGCGAATTATGGGTTTCAACCATCCTTGTTGCCCAATTCATTCATGTCTCAGGGTATTCCGGCTTTGGAGGAGCATCTCCGGCAACTCCGTTCCACGTGGGTGCAGATTCAGGATTGCCTTCATCGTTCTATGCAGCGCCAAAAGTTCCAGGCTGATCGTAAGCGTCTGCCCGCGCCTTCCTACCAGGTTGGTGAGAGAGTTTGGCTGTCCTTGAACCTTTGTGTGCCTTCCAATAAATTGGCTCCCCGTTATGTTGGTCCATTTCAAATACTCCGACCGGTTAATCCTGTGGCCTATGCTCTTGACCTTCCTCCTGCTATGCGCATCTCCAATGTTTTTCATGTCTCCCTCTTGAAACCATTGGTTTGTAATCGGTTTACCACTGTGTTGCCTCGTCCCCATCCTATCTTTGTTGACAACCATGAGGAGTATGAGGTCAGCAGCATTATTGACTCTCGTATGTCCAGGGGCCGTGTATAGTATTTGGTTCACTGGAGGGGCTACGGTCCGGAGGAGCATTCTTGGGTTCCCTCCTCTGATGTTCATGCTACTGCCCTTCTCCTTGCCTTCCATGCCCGTTTCCCCAATAAGCCTTTTGTCCTCCCACGGGGAAGGGGTTGTTGAGGGGAGGGTACTGTCAGGGTTTTTTCCCTGTTTTGTTTGCCATGTGCTGCTGGTAGCCATTTTACTCACCTCTCTTCCTGACTATGGTGCATTGTGGGGGATGCTGCTCATTTCCTGCACTTCCTTTTATGGCCAGACTGGTGTGCATCATCCGTGTGAGACAGGATGCAGTCTCAGAATTGTGATGTCATCACTTATTATTTAAAGGGCCTCTGTTCAGTATGCTTTGCCTTTACGTTGTCTCAGACCTGTTTGTGAGAGTTCCTGTGTATTACCCGGCTGCCTGACGTCCTTCCTGGTTCCTGATCCCTGGCTTGTTCCTGACTCTGCTGTTTTCCTTGTTGCTGATTCCGGCTTGTCTGACTATTTGCTTTGGCTCCTGACTTGGCTCGTCTGACTACCAGCTCTGGTTTTGACTCCTGGCTTGTTATTTGACCTGTGGACTTTTTATTATTTTTTGCTATTAATAAAGGTGTGATTATCTTTTCACTTCTCGTCTCAGTCTGATTCCTGGCACCCTAATACCCTTTGAGTATCCAATATAGCCATATTTATAGAAGGATTCTCTTATACCTAGTTCCCAAGAGGCTAGTCCGTACATAGTGTATGTGGTTTTTATTTTATTTCTGATTTGTATCCAGGGGGGTACTCCCGTCTTTCAATATTTTGCGATACATGTTCTAGTTATCGTGCATAGCATTCTGATAAAAGTGTTATTGTAATTGAGGACCTTTGTGTGGAGTAGGGCCTGTGACATGGTTAGGTTTATGGGTTCATCTAGGAGTGTACTAAGTAATCTTGACAGAGAGCACCATATTCGTTTAATTCCCTCACATTCCCACCACATATGTCGATAGGTACCTTTCTCTCCGCAACCTCTACAGCATAATCTTGTGCTTGTTGGAGATATATGTGATGTTTTTATAGGGGTGAGATACCAGTGGAAGGCAGTCTTAATGGAATTCTCTTGTAAATCAGCACTCAGTAAGCCATTGCTAATTGAGCTAAATATCTTGTCCCAAGATTGTTTTTCGAAAGATATCTCCAAGTCCGTTTCCAATTTAAGCATGATTGGAGATTTGGAGTTACTGGGGGATATTTGAATAGTTTGATATAGATTAGAGGTATAGGGGCCGAATTATCATTATGTGAGCGGACATGATCCAATATTGCGGATCATGTCCGCTACACATCGATAAACCCTGACAGCATATGCTGTCAGCATTTATCAATGCACCAGCAGTTCTTGTGAACTGCTCAGACATCCCAACTCTCCCAGAAGTTCTGGGAGTCTTCCGCATTGAAATAGCGGCTCCCTGACACCCGCAAATTAAACACAAGATCCCAGAAAGATCAGTGCCAGAGAAAATCAAATTTGTGCCTGCACTTTTCATTTCTACCTGTAGGTGTCACAGTTCCATTATAGCTCAATGTAAATAGTTACTGCGTTCATCTCTGGACTTTCTCCCCCTTCCTGATCTCTAGTGCAGTGCGAGACATAGCAGATCTAATACAGGTGAGATGTGCAGACTTCTATACTTTCTATTGTGCCAGACTCCCATGCTGTATATTGTGCCAGACTCCCATGCTGTATATTGTGCCAGACCCCCATGCTGTATATTGTGCCAGACTGCCATGCTGTATATTGTGCAGACTGCCATGCTATATATTGTGCAGGCTGCCATGCTGTATATTGTGCCAGACTCCCATGCTGTATATTGTGCCAGACTCCCATGCTGTATATTGTGCAGACTGCCATGCTGTATATTGTGTAGACTTCCATACTGTATATTGTGCCAGACTCCCATACTTTATAGCTATAAAATGGTTATATAGATATTTATACATGCAAGGTTCATCTTGTCTTTAGATGGGTGTTTTTTCCCCCCACATACTCTTTGTGATAACATTTTCAACTATTTCATAATCAGAGCACTGAGGAATTCTTAATTGGGACAGGGGGAACGGTTGGGGGGGGGGGCACCTCCCTGAAATTAGTTCTTTCAGGTTGGGATGTCTGACTGCTTGTGCAATGCCGCCTCCTGCAGCTTTGCGGCCAATCGACCGCTAGCAGGGGGTGTCAATCAACCCGATCATATTCAATCAGGTTGATTTCTGGCGATGTCTGTCTGCCGTCTCAGAGCAGGTGGACAGGTTATGGACCAGCGGTCTTTTGAAGGCTCGCCAGAAACACAGAGCTTGATAAATATGCCCCATATTGTTTTGGTCTGGATTTAAAATTTTATATCTTTTCTACTGCCGTAAGAGGTTGGGATCTCCTTAATGTATAGATGGATGGATGAGGATAGTTGAAGATATGTGTACCATTGCAACTTTATTGGGTAGATTTTATCTTGTATTTGAGAGTATGTCAGTAGTGAGAGTATGTCAGTAGTTTTGTATTATGTATTACATCAGCTACTCTATACAGGCCTTTGTTTGCCCATTTGTTGATTGCGTGTTGTGATTTTTTTTGTATTAAAAGTCTGATCGGTAGCATCTGTGAGGGTAGAAGAGTAGTCATCTTTGTGAGCTACTTATGGCTTTGTTGGGTGGAATCCATAACAGGTGATTTATGTGTGTTAGCCTTTTGCACTTGCCTATTCCCTAATATTTTATCTGTGTGATTATTTCCTCTCAAGTCAGCCTCCAAGTTTTTCCATATCGCCTCCCCAGAAGCCCTACCCAGCAAAAGAGTCTGGGCCATCCTAGGCGCTTTATAATAGTCAACAAAATTGGGGATTCCCACCCCTCCTGCTGATTTATGATGAGTCAGAATTGCTGATGGAATTCTGGCTAGTTTCTTACCTCTGATATAGGCTATCAAGTCTGCTTGTGAAGTAGCTAGTTCTGGTATAGGTATTTTGAGGGGTAGAACTCTAAACAAATACAACAGTTGAGGGAAAATATTCATCTTTACCGCTGATAGGCGTCCAAACCAGGAGAATGTAACATTTTTCCATTTATGGATTTCTCACATGAATGCCTTAAACAACAGTAAATAATTAAATTTATATAGTTGGTCTAGTTGGTTGGTTAGGTTTGTCCCTAGATATTTGAGGGTGTGTTTCGCCCATGTAAAGTTGAAGTTTATTTCTTTGAGATTTTTGGTATCCTGTAGCAAAGCTATTAGTAGTGCCTCACATTTTGCTACGTTGATTTTATAGCCTGAGATTACCGAGAATTTATCTAGTGTATGGTAGAGATTGGGGAGCGTTATTAGCGGTTTGGTAAGGGTTAGCAGAATATCATCCGTGAATAGCGATAGCTTATAGTCTTTATTCTGGATTGTAACTCCTGCTATATCCTGGGAGAGTCTCACTTCACTTCTAACCTTTTAACCTTACATTACAATTCTTTCAAGGTGGCCGCAAAAATGCCTGCATTCTTTTTCTTAAGAAAAGACATTAATCCATACTTTATATAAGGGATCTTATTAGTCAAGGTGCAGTTCTTCGTATTATATTCTGTCTGGTACTGCAATTCCCATCCTGCTGGAGGCTAGGGGAGCTTCAATTGTTTCTACCTACAGCATGGAATAGAAATGCATTTTTATGGAACTGAGAACTCAGGTTATCAGACTCTGTAGTTTTTGGTGTTGATATAAAGTTAATGTATGATAATTTATTTTACCTTAAGACCATACTGTCATTACAGGTTGAGGGGAAATTACAAGACCGCAAAACAACCTTGAAATCTACTATTCAGGTCTTAAAGATCTTCTAGTAGATGGACATCTAGCTTTTGATCACACTTGTACTAAACAAAATTTTCTTTACTAACAATAGACTGGACAGTTTAAGAAACAGTAAAGTCAAAAAGTCAAAATGAAAATTAAATTGACTGAATAGAGAATAAAAATTTAAAAAAACGTTCCAGTTTACTTCTGTTATTAATTTTGCTCTTTTTCATCCTTTGTTAAAGAATAATCCTAGGTGAGCTCAGGAGCATGCACATGTTTTAAGCCACCTGGCAGCAGTGCTTGCAACATTGTTTATTGCAGTGTTATACAATGTTGCAAATACTGCTGCCACAGACTGCTAAGACGTGTGTGCTCCTAAGCTCCTATCAGCCTCCTTAGTTTTATGCTTCAACAAAGGATAACAAGAGAACAAAGCACATTTAATATTAAAAGTAAATTGGAAAGTTTTTTTAAAATTACAAGCTCTATCTGAATTATGAATATTTCATTTTTACTTTACTTCCCCTTTAAGCTAGCTCACAGTCAAACTTTAACATAAAGACAGGCAGTCTTTATAACAAGTATAGAAATAAAAGCAATAGATGGAGGCGCCAATGGTGCAGATCAATGATGGTTCGATAAAAATAATAACCAGTGATATACAGGGTACTCACATGTATTGAAGGCAATCACTTATGCCTATAGATACGGGCTGGATTTTAACAGCAATCCAGCTGGCTGATCTAAGGTCCAATAGCGATGTGTGGGTGTCAGAGCATTAGCACTCTACAAATAGCATAGCAGAATACCATACACAGAGTGGATTTACATAAAAACATATTTATTAAAAACTATAAAAAAAGTTTACCACTCATCTTAGTGCCAAATGATATATGGCTTGTGGAGAAACAGTGCGATGCGTTTCTCAGATATACTGTTTCCTCAGGCATGTTTCTCAACAGTACTTTACCTCCTTATATAGGGCTATGCTACTTGTGAACACCCATGTCCCACCCCTGACAGTTATCAGAATACAGACCAATCAGAAACCATCATTTGGGGAAACGCCTCCCCTGCTGCAGTAATATAGCTAAATAATTCTGTGTGAAATACTGTTGCCAATGAAGTGTGTAAGCATACTCAATGTTAATTACATTATGTATGTGTTTTTAAAAAAAATAGCAACAGCATCATACTTTATATAGTAATAAAACAGTAATTGTTAAGGACCGTGAATCGTGTGATCTAATTGGATGGTGTGGCCGTCCATCAAACTTTAAGGGGCAGATCGTGTATACGGCTCACTATTACATCTAAATAGCCGTCTGTCAAATGTGTCTGCGCGGGCTTTCTATCCAATGGTAGTCTGGTTCTAAGGGGCATGGCTTCCAATCAGAACACCGTTAAAGGACCACACCTCTGGTTCTACTTGAACGGGCTATACGTAATTATTTGCGCCCATTAATTTTTGGGAAGATCTGTCATTGGTCCGTGATAGATATCAACAAATACCCCCATTGGTCCTGCCACCGGAATCGTCAGTATAGGGAGATCTATCATTGGTCGGGAGTGGATGTAAACAAACGTACCCATTGGTCACACCTCCGGCAGGCTCTAATACTATTGCCGCAATTGTCAGATACAAAGCCGAAGCCTTTAATGGTGCAATTAAACTACCTTGACACTGTATTTATTGGCAAGACATTAGCAGTTATATATTTGCGAGAACCGCTTGAGTGTTATATTGTAACTGCTATAGTAACGAGCTTGTTATAAAAACCGTACCTATAAGCAGTGTATGTGTAGATCAAAAATTCCATATGTAATATCCAAAAAACTATAGCTACAAGCTTGCAAAGAAGTGAATTGACAACTGTGAATCTACTATGAGTGAATGAAGAATGTGTATATATATTTATATTGATATAACAATATAAATCATGTGAAGTTATTATAAAAACAAATGCTGTCATGGGGTTGACAATTAAATAATTATAATGATTTTGATAAAATGTATATGTATATATATATTTATATTGATATAACGATATAAGTTGTGTAAAATTATTATAAAAACAAATACTGTCATTGGATTTACAATTAAATAGTTAAATTTAGAGAGTGATAAGTAAGTGATATGAGGTGTAATACGATAATTTCTTATTATTCTCCAAAATAAGTTTTGTCCTTATAAATCTTGTTTGTTTTACATTCCATGGACAAATTAATAAAATAAATAATAAATAAATGGTGAAAACGAATTTATACATGTGTGTATAAATAAAATGTGAGAGCACTCTCCTTATTCGAGTGATCATTATGTGTTTGTAAAAAAATCTTGTATATAATTATCTCATATTGAGTTGCTATCTATAAAATAATAAGTGAATATACATAAATGTGTGTAAAGCTCAAAAAATGATAATGCCATGTGTGAACACAATATAAGTGATAAATGTGTTAACCAGTCTAGAATAAGCAACAGGGTAGATGTCCCAAACTTCCGGTTTGTACATCATGTGTCCCATAAATCAGTATTAAGATACGCCCCAACAACGATTCCCAATAGGGCTGTTTATAAACATCACAATGCAAATGTGTAAATAAATACTACTATTATCCCCAATAAAACTAAGAGTAAGGCATATCATAAAGGGTCAGGTTAAGGCCAGACTAAGCAAAAGCCATGGAATCTATAACCTCATTTAACCCCATAGGGAAGAGCGTTTGAAATTTAAAAATCCAATATGTTTCCCTTTGTCTTAGGCGGGTAAATCTATTATAATGCTGGCTATTGGGAACACTTACAAAGGGTGTAATTCTAAAATGACATCTACCTTCCATACTTTTAGCACAATTGTGCCTTGAGACACTATGTTTAGGGGACTTTTTGATCACGTTCCTTTGATGTTCCCCCCATCTAAGGTACACCTTCCTAGAGGTGCGTCCGATATACTGGATCCCACAAGCACAACTAAGTGCATAAATGACATAGCTGGAATTACATGTCAGGTGTTCCATAATCTGGTGTTCTTCGCCTGTTGCACTAGATATTAAAGATTTCTTTCCATGAGTAATATATTTACACATGTGACAGCGTCTAGTCTTTATAACAAGTATGTGTCTCTTACCAGCTTATACTGAAATCCATACAGGCACCCAGCTGTAGTTCTACTGCCCCAACCTTCTTCCTTGAAGCTATCTGCTCAATGAACAAAACAGTCTGCTCCCCATCCTACATATAAAGTTCAGGGCTAATTTAATGTGAACCAAGTGTGTTAATTGGAATATAGTTTAACCCATTAGATACAAGAAGTAAACTTACACTGTTTTCACATATCTCGAACTTCATCATTATGCTGAAATATGAAGCAGCCAGTGCTGTACTCTCATATAGAAATAAAAAAATAAAAAATGTTAGTGAGGGCGCTCACCAGCTAAAGATATCAAGATACAATAGTGAGATCATTTAAAACATTTATTACATTTTTTTTTACCTAAATATATTCCTCAAAATAGTAGGGACGTCTCCCTTAAAAGTATATATACACAATGCTACAAATACAAACAGAAAGATAAAAAATGTATCTGATTCACAGTTACTATTTAGTAACTTCTGAATTCCCCAGTAAAGTTCAGAAGTGCCTGATTGCGTTAGTGTTTTTAGCTTTTAATCTCAGCTTTGCCGTTTTTGGCATATACCACCAAGTGATCTTGCAATATACTTGAATACCCAATAATAGAGGATTAGCTGATCTTTTATTTGATCTTAGACAGTCCTCGCAAAAAAAACCCCAGGATGATTAAGGTTCTGAGGCCTATTTATTAAAGGTCTGTCGGACCTGATCTGACAGTGCGGATCAGGTCCGACAGACCTCGCTGAATGCGGAGAGCAATACGCTCTCCGTATTCAGCATTGCACCAGCAGCTCTTGTGAGCTGCTGGTGCAACGCCACCCCCTACAGACTCGTGGCCAATCGGCCACCAGCAAGGGGGTGTCAATCAACCCGATCGTACTCGATCGGGGACAGGGTTATAGAGCAGCGGTCTTTAGACCGCTGCTTCATAACTGCTGTTTCTGGCGAGCCTGCAGGAGCTTGATAGATAGGCCCCTCTATGTTACCTCCAAAGGTTCAGATCCACGTGGGGTGAACACGCAGCTGCAACAACATCTGAAGGAGCACGGAATCACACCACAGCCAAGGAACACAGATACAAATTAATTTACAGAGACTGCGTCTAAGAGGATCCGTTTAAGAGGAGCAACAAAGTAGTTTACACTAGATTACGCTCCCAGAATCACACCACAGCCAAGGAGCTCAGGTACAAATTATTTCACAGAGATTGTATCTAAGAGGATCTGAACCTTTAGAGGTAACATATAACCTTAATCATCCTGTTTTTTTTTGTTTTTGCGAGGACTGTCTAAGATCAAGTAAAAGATCAGCGAATCCTCTATTATTGGGTATTCGAGTATATTGCAAGATCACTTGGTGATATATGCCAAGAACGGCAAAGATTAAAAGCTAAAAACACTTACGCAATCGGGGACTTCTGAACTTTACCGGGAAATTCAGAAGTTGCTAAATAGTAACTGTGAATCAGATACATTTTTTATCTTTCTGTTTGTATCATTGTGTATATATACTTTTAAGGGAGACATCCCTACTATTTTGAGGAATATATTTAGGTACATTTTTTTTAATAAATGTTTTAAATTATCTCACTATTTTGATATCTTTAGCTGGTGAGCGCCATCACTAACATTTTGTTATTTCTAATAATCTTATTTAAACAATTGGAAGGAATTGTTTATTGTGAAGTGCTTGATATCTGTAGCCATAGCGCACTACTATATTCCACATACATTGTACGCTCATATACCCAAGAAAGCACATACGAATTACCATATAACCTCACTGAAAAATGAAAGGCGCTAATGAGAAAACTTTCCAATTTAGTTCTATTATCTAATTTGCTTCATTCTTTAGATATTCTTTGCTGAAGAAATTTATAGACGCTACATGCGTAATATCTGTACAGTCATATGTAGCAGTGTATGAAGAATATTTGGCCATAATCAATAGTTACAGTAGTATCTATATAGATCTAAGAAAGTGATCATCAGTATGTCTTTAAAATGACTGTATTATAAGGCTGGCAAATAGTTAGTTATTATTACGAGTAATGTAAATGCATATATTTTTATATATAAGGTTTATTAGCATTATAGAACTTCCTACTCTATCAACAAAGTCTCACTAATATGGGAGCCATTACCATACATCTATGCTGATAGAGACCTAGTGTAGGCAACGTAACATATTGAACCAAGGAAATTTGGTACTTTTCTATTTATACTAGCAGTAATAGAACTTAAGACATTTTGTTGACAGGCCACTAAGTGTTATAACAACAGTGGCCAATTCACACTCTTAAAATCTTAAAATATTTTAGTTCATAGTAATAAGTGTATAGCTAGCTAAATTTAGAATAGATTAGATAAGGTCATAGAGAAATTGAGCTAAATGAGCACACTATAAGTTATAGCTATCTATGATTGGACACTGCTGTATCTGACAAATAGGGTAGGAGTAATCATTGTATCTTAGCACAGACAACCAATCAAGCTTGAAGGAGTGGAATAAAAGCCACACATCTGATGCTGACAAATAGAGTCTATGATTAAGGCCAGCTAAGGCCGAAACATGTTAGACGAGTCTTTTTTGTCTGTGCCATGTTTTTAAGCCAAGAGCTATGTTTTTAAAGTGAAGAATAAAGTTGCTAAGTTTTTTTATCAATTGCCGTTTATTTTTCTGGATTTATTTGCATATTACGGCATAGGAGAGTGCCGTTGGGCTTGAAAAAAGAGAAGAAAAAACTTACTTAAACAAGTCCCCAGTGGTTCCTGGGCGATCCCACAGTACTTGCACAGCGGACGGCTAAGCCCGTTGACACCCCAACCTACAGTGAATTGATCCCATCTAAGAAGAGCGAGCAGAGTGGAAGCATTGATCCTGCACCATAGGCGGAGTGGAAGTCACATGACCGGAGGGTCAGATGACGTCAGACGCCGAGGAGGCGGTGTAAGGAGTGGAAAGCTGAGCGGCGCTTGTCGATAAATGGAATCCGATGAGCCAAAATAGGTGAGCCATATTATAGCTTGGAGCTGAGTCACTCATTTACTTGCCAAGGGGGATTTTTGAGAAAAAGTCATTAAAAGAGAGGACTGTATCGGTAGGAGGACAGAGGGTGTCACCGAGAGTGGTAAGACCTTTTCTCATATCTTACTACACATCTTTGGCTGATTACTATTCTCTGATTTTGATTGAGATAACAAGGATTAGCGTGCAGAACAATATTACAGCTATTCTCTGTAATTATAACATTTGTATATAAATGATTACATCTGTGGGACAAAATAATCATTAGAACCGTAGATTTGGGTATCACAGTCATCCAAAGATATACCTTACACCTTATTATCTGAAAATATTTGAAAAAGTGTAATAAGGTTATTTATTAGAAACATGGCTACTGGTAATTATAATTCACTGCTATCCCTAGAGGAGTTGGAGAAAAGCAGACCTACACTCAAAGATATATTTAATCCTGATAATGAAGTCAAAGACATTTCAGAAGTCTTTTTACTGATGGAAAAGGCATTAATGAAAGAATACCAAACGTGGTGGGACAAAAAATCCCTTGAAAAGTAGGTTGATTTAAATATGATACCACGGGGCCTCAGGCTAAAGAAAAATGCCAACATTCTTAATGGTAGATGATGCCTTTTTAACTGAATGGAATGACATACTCACAGAGTGCTCAATTAGACTTATGCACCTTATTATTAGACACAAAGAACAAAAACTAATTGAGGCCAGACAACAAATACAGGACATACAAAAAGACTTGAATAAGTTTGTGGAACACAGCCATTATGAGAAACTAGATAATTTATTAAGACAGACAGTGGATAACATGAAGAGGGACATTGACAAACTTAAGTTTCGCAAATTCACAAGGGACTCAGAGGATTATACCCTTGATAGGGTTTATCTTAGGAACTCACAGCAGAACAAGAGGAACAGATGACAGCGTAGACAGCGGAAAGGGGGTGACCCAGAGTCTAAGGAGACAAATAGTCAACAACAGCTGCCAACTAAAAAACAAGTCACTTTCTCTGACACTGACCCTGAGTCCAATGATGAAGTGGAAGTACAGGACTGTGTGGACTTTATGACCAGTGGACCCTCATCTGATGAGGCTGAATTGATTAATGAAACCGATACCATGACTTTAACAGGTTCACACCCTAATACCTAACCCCAACCCTTACAGGCCACTGCTAATGGGGGTATACTTAAACAAAAGCATAAGCAAATAAGTAAAAATAGATATGTAAGAGCATTAGATAGTGAGAGGCAACCCGGACAGGGAATGAATATAGAGCAGCCACAGGTTTTTCACAAGGTAGTGGCTGGACAGGGAGGAGGGGGAAGGGGGAGGGGCGGGATGCCCAGACCCCAAATTGTTCAATGGGAATTACAGCCCCTGGTTCAGAGGGAGAGTTACACGCTCAGAAGAGGCAAGCAGAACAAATAAAAGGTCTAAAAATAATTAATTTATCCACTGTTGTATTAGACAAATCAGAACTAGATGTCTTAAAACTTGGGTTAAATTTTGTACCTTCTGTTGATTTTGATGTGTTTGAAACACTACTTGATGTCAATAAGTTAATTCGTAAGTTAACATTAAAAAAGTTTTTCGCTGCAGAGAACATTGAGCAGAAAGCTGTGCAAACTTATAACCAAGCAGATAGAATAATAGGAAATGATCACTTCCAGGTTAATGATGCTGTAGACTTCTTATCATTACATCAATTAGAAAGAGACAGTAATGCACCTGAGAGTAGTAAAAGCTCACATACGGGCTATAGGCCCAATTCAGTATTTTACCCCACACAGAATAGAGGCAAAATATTGGAACAATTTCACAGGAGAGTGGAGGAGGATCTAGTGAAACTCAAGACACAAGGTAAAAATCACAGGTAGAACCTAACTGTTAAACAAAAGAATGGTCTTAAGCAGTTGAAAGAAAGGGAAGATATAGTGATCAAAAACTCGGACAAGGGAGGCTCCATTGTAATAATGGATAGAACTTCCTATATCCGAGAAGCACTCAGACAACTTGAGGACGAGGAAGTGTATCTAGTGTTACCATGGAACACAGTTTCGATCTATCAGAAAGAGATGAGGGATTTTCTAGACGACGGGCTGGAGATTGGAGTGATAGACCCAGTAAACTTTGAGTATCTAATGGTGGAGGAACCGGTAACCCCGATCTTCCACCATTTGCCGAAGGTGCACAAATCTTTAGAGGATGTCAGAGGAAGCCCTATAGTGTCTGGCATAGGTTCTTTGTTTGAGAACCTCTCTAATTGGATCGAGTCTCTACTCCAGCCCTTAGTCTGGAAATTACCATTTTTTCTTTGAGATACCAAGCATCTGCTAAATTTAACAGATGGATTTATTTTGGAGAAAAACTTTAGTTTGCTCACCATTGATGTGGTGGGCTTCTATTCAGCCATACCGCATAGGGAAGGTTTAGAGGCTGTCAAGTTTATGTTGGATGGCTTTAGTGATTACGACACCAACCTTAAGGACTTCATCTTGCGGGTACTTTTCTTCTTACTGACGCATAATTATTTTGAGTTCAATGGAGTGTTTTATCTGCAGAGGCGTGGGACAGCTATGGGGGCAAAATTTGCCCCGGCATTTGCAAACATTTACATGGGTTGGTGGGAGCTGTCCCACGTCTATGCAGATGTCAATCCATATAGAGACTCAATTGTAGCATACAAACGCTACATTGATGACCTATTATTGGTCTGGTCAGGTACAGAGGATGAGAGCCTATCTTTTGTTGAATATCTTAATTGTAACAGAGCTGGTCTACACTTCACTTATGTTTATAACAGCAGTAAAGTGTCCTACTTGGATGTAGAATTGGAAGGGAATATAGATGACAAAAAGGTGATTTCGACCTTATATGTCAAGCCTATTTCCGCGAACGCCCTGCTTCACGCAAGGAGCTGTCACTCACACCACATGAATTACGGTGTGGCGAAGGGTCAGTTTATAAGAATAAAGCGTAACTGCTCTAGGGAAGCAGATTTCCAAGCGGAAAGCAGGACATTGTGGAAAAAGCTTAAAGCAAGGGGCTATCCAGATGGGCCAATACGCAAAGCTTTCTATGAGGTACAGAATATCCCTAGAGCGGATTTGCTCATACCAAAGATACAAGGTACAACTAGAGGGAACCGTGAGATCTCCTTTGTGACTAACTATTCTAATCAATATAGAGAAGTCTGTGAAATCATTAGGAGGAATTTGTCAATTTTGAAGGCAGATGAAGCACTTAAAAATGTGATTGATAAAGGCTGCCATTTCGTTTCTAAAAGAAATGTAACTATTGGCAATATTATATCACCTAGTGCTCTAAGGAAACCTCAGAAGAAGAGCAGTTGGTTGAGCTGCAAGGGCCACTATAGGTGTGGACTGCATAGCTGTACAGCGTGCAGTCATACTATAAGTAGCAAGGTTTTTCAGTCAAACTATACACAACGTGTCTTTGATTGAAATTTCTGCACTAATTGTCGTTCAGAGTTTGCAATTTATGTCATAACCTGCACTTCTTGTGAAAAGCAGTATATAGGGTGTACGACACGTGAAACACGGGAACAGATACGAGAACATCTTAATGATATTGAGAGAGGGAGAACAGCAACAGGAGCGTCAAAACATTTTATCTATGAACATGATGGTAACACCAAAACATTAACTTGGATGATCATAGATTTGATTAAAAACAAACCAAGGGGAGGTAGTAGAGTTATGGAATTATATAAAAAAGGAGGCATTTTGGATTTTCAAATTGCACACATGGAGGCCTAATGGTATGAATATAGAGACTGATCTAATCAACCATTGGCAATAACTTGCCTATACACAAACAAATGACATAGATTAAATGTAACTCCAATACTGTTTAAACTACCACACCAGTTTCTAGATTAAAGTTTCTGAAAATTTATAGACACTACATGCGTAATATCTGTACAGTCATATGTAGCAGTGTATGAAGAATATTTGGCCATATTTCAAAATATAGGACCATTTTGAAATAATCAATAGTTAAAGTAGTATCTATATAGATCTAAGAACGTGATCATCAATATGTCTCTAAAATGAGTGTATTATAAGGCTGGCAAATAGTTACTTATTATTACCAGTAATGTAAATGCATATATTTTTATATATAAGGTTTATTAGCATTATAGAACTTCCTACTCTATCAACAAAGTCTCACTAATATGGGAGCCATTACCATACATCTATGCTGATAGAGACCTAGTATAGGCAAAGTTACATATTGAACCAAGGAAATGTGATACTTTTCTATTTATGCTAGCAGTAATAGAGCTTAAGACCTTTTGTTGACAGGCCACTAAGTGTTATAACAACAATGGCCAATTCACACTCTTAAATCTTAAAATATTTTAGTTCATAGTAATAAGTGTATAGCTAGCTAAATTTAGAATAGATTAGATAAGGTCTTAGAGAAATTGAGCTAAATGAGCACACTATAAGTTATAGCTATCTATGATTGGACACTGCTGTATCTGACAAATAGATTTGGAGTAATCATTGTATCTTAGCACAGACAACCAATCAAGCTTGAAGGATTGGAATAAAGCCACACAGCTGATGCTGACAAGTAGAGTCTATGATTAAGGCCAGCTAAGGCCGAAACATGTTAGATGAGTCTTTTTTGTCTGTGCCACGTTTTTAAGCCAAGAGCTATGTTTTTGAAGTGAAGAATAAAGTTGCTAAGTTTTTTTACCAATTGCCGTTTTTTTTTGGATTTATTTGAAGAAATAGCAATGCACATGGGTGAGCCAATCACACGAGGCATCTATGTGCAGCAACCAATCAGCAGCTACTAAGCCTATCTAGATATGCTTTTCAGCAAAGAATATCAAGAGAATGAAGCAAAATAGATAATCGAAGTAAATTAGAAAGTGGTTTAAAATGACATGCTCTTTCTAAATCATGAAAGAAAAAAATTGGGTTTCATGTCCCTTTAAACTCAGCCCCTTTCTATGAGAGCATACTGAAGAACTCTCAAGATTGTGTATGTATATTAAACACTATGGGGCCGATTTATTATGAGTCTGGCGGACATGATCCACCAGACATTGATAAATGCAGACAGCATACGCTGTCAGCATTTATCATTGCGCAAGCAGTTCTGATGAACTGCTTGTGCAATGCCGCCCCCTGCAGATTCGTGGCCACTAGCAGGGGGTGTTAATGAACCCGATCGGATGCGATAGGGCGGAATGATGTCCGCCACCTCAGAGTAGGCGTATGAGTTAAGGAGTAGCGGTCTTAAGACCGCTGCTTCTTAACTCCTGTTTCCTATGAGCCTGATGGCTCACGCGGAAACAGGGTTATACGGCCCCATTCGGGCCGTGATAAATTGGCTCCTATGTTGGTAGCGGTTTGTGTAGAAATGTTTTAAGAGTAACCTGTAGAGGGAGTTTTAGCTGGAGCAGGCAGTGCAGTGCTACAGCAGTAAAATCTCCTCAGCTGTGCTTCACTAACTACTGCTCATACTCATAAAAATAAATACTCTCTCAATTTATGTTCCAAGTCTTCTTTAATGAACTGCACTTCTATAGCTTTTTTCTTTTTTTACAATGTGCAGCAGTGATGTGCAGTCACTAGAGGCAGGTGAGGCTGTGCTTCACCTCTCATATGGGCAAAAATATATATTTTTTTTATTGGCTTTAAAAAAAAAATGTAATTTTTTTTTCCCAGCATTTTTTTTTCTCACAGCTATATGTTGTGCAATGAAGAGGCACAAGCAGGTCTGCCCACCATTACACAACCTACTGGATGCAAGTGGTTAAGATCATTGCATGGCCCATTAACTGTTTATTTGAGGCAGTCCTATTTGGGCTGAACCAATCCAGCGAGAGGCATTAGTAAGTGGAACATAGGGTTGGGGCTGGATGTTAAATCATATAAAACAAAACAAAAATGGAAAAAAACTACTTTCATATATTTTGTTGCTATCCTCTGAACCTGCTAGCTTTGCTAAAGTGAAAAAGAGAGTTCTGTTCTTCCCCTCTAAGTGCAGTGGAATGTGCCACTGTCACTTTCTGAATCCTTACAGAGCAGGAAAAGAGGCACAGAGAGCAGTGTTTCAGCCACATTCATTCTGTTAGTGAAAATGATCATTTAATGAATGTGGTTTAGTGTTTTTTTTACTCTTTTACAGCAGGGTCGTTTTTGTATTTTGTTTACTCAAACTTTACACCCACTAACTTAGCAGCTTACCTCTTTACTTCACACTAAATTATAGACTAATTTTATGAACTCTCTGTAGCTCTTCTGTTTTAAAATGCAGTGGTCCCTCTCTCCCCCACTTGTGTGTGTGTGTGTGTGTGTTTGTGTCTCTCTCTCTATCTATCCATCTCTCTCCTTATGTGTTGTTCTCCCCCATTGTCTCTTTCTCTCTCTGTCTCTCTTCCTCCCCCTCTGACTCTCATCCCTTATGTAATGAAAGAATCTATAAGCATAATTTGCAGCATTAAAGTAAAAAGTATGTTTTAAACATATTTTAATGGGCATGGATTGCTAGATCTCATAATCAGAGCAAGCATTGTGTTATCTGGCAAGAGTTTCTGTTACAATCCTTTTAAACTAAAACCAGAAGTTTACTAAGTTGACCAGTTATCCAAGACACCATTTAAAGGGACATGAAACCCATATGAAACCCATATGCAAATTTAAATAACTTTCCAATTTACATCTAATATCTAATTTTCTTCATTCTTTTGATGTCCTTTGTTGAAAATCATATCTAAATATGCTCAGTAGCTGCTGATTGGTGGCTGCACATAGATACCTCATGTGATTGGCTCACCCATGTGTATTGCTATTTCTTCAACAAAGGATATCTAAAGAATGAAGGCGTATCCTGCCACTGCCTGACCAGCCTCTGACGTCACTGCACGTCACTGATGTGCAGAGACCACTCATATGATTATTGTAATATATTATGCAACATATTTGGATATACAAATGAAATAGAGACATTAAAGCATTTCTACTGTATCTGAAAAGGGTATTGCGTTTGTTTAATGAACAGATGCTCCATTACTGAGAAACATATTTTTAGTTTATGCTAATGCCATGTGCCACAAGCTTGGAAATAAACATAAAAAGCTTTAACATAAACTTGTTTCATACAAAAATATTTTAAAATGTCTTTCATATATAAGATAGAATGTTTTAGAGTTTGCTGTCACTTTAATATACATGGATCCTATCTAATTTTCAGTCTTGATAGATGTGTTAATATGAATTACTCAAGGATCTTGTTTTTTTGGTAAATTAAATCAAGATTGATGTATGGTTCAAATTTGCCTAGCATTTTGGTTTCAAAACATAATACATATCTAGCAGAATCTGGGGTTTAAGTTAAAGGGACAGGAAACCCCAAACTTTTCTTTCATGATTTGGATAGAACATACAATTTAAAACAAACTTTCAATTTACTTATTTTACTAAATATGCTTCATTATCATGTTATCCTTTGCTGTATGAACAACAATGCACTACTGGCAGCTAGCTGAACACACCAGACAAATGTGTGCATACACCAATCAGCAGCTAGCAACCACTAGTGTAGGATATGTTCAAACTCTTTTTTTTAACAAGGTATAACAAAATAACAGAGTACATTTAAAAATATAAGTTAATTTAAAAGTATCTTCAAATTACATGCTCTATCTGAATCATGCAAGTTTAATTTTGACTTTCTTATCCCTTTAAATAGAAGTAAAAGCAATATTATATGTGTATTTTAAATTTGAGAAAATATGATTGTAATTTTCAAATATCTCACACCCTGGTGGTTTAGTGTGAATTTGATATTAGAATCATGATACATGTTTGTATGACTAGAGCATGGATCTGTATAAGTGTTAAAGAAAGAAGGGTTTTGCAGGATCCAACAGAATCTGACTTTTATCAGGCTTTTATGTTTATCTGGACCAATGGTAAGAAAACAGAATGGCAGAGAAGCTTAGCATTCTGTTGATTTGAACACCGATTTCAGTAGAAGTAAAAATGACTTACACAAATAGATGCTTTCTCTACCAAGCAATTGGTACTGACTTAAGTGAAAAAGAACTGCCAGTAAACACATGTGCTGCAACTTCAGTTTGTGAAACTTCTGCCTATTAGATATACTATTTATTGTTGTCCAGTAAATGTGCAGCTACCTGTGATAAAGTGCCTATAGCACGCAAGAAACATGCGTTCGCGAACGGCGAATGCAAACTTCCGCAAATGTTCGCGAACGGGCGAACTGGGCAAACTGCCATAGACTTCAATAGGCAGGCGAATTTTAAAACCCACAGGGACTCTTTCTGGCCATAATAGTGATGGAAAAGTTGTTTCAATGGGACTAACACCTGGACTGTGGCATGCCGGAGGGGGATCCATGGCAAAACTCCCATGGAAAATTACATAGTTGATGCAGAGTCTGGTTTTAATCCATAAAGGGCATAAATCACCTAACATTCCTAAATTGTTTGGAATAACGTGCTTTAAAACATCAGGTATGATGTTGTATCGATCAGGTAGTGTAAGGGTTACGCCCGCTTCGCAGTGACAGACCAAACTCCCGCAGCGGGTACAACATCATCATCATCACACCGTACGTCCATGTGTGTAATGCTGCCTGACTGAGACATATCCCTGTTATCTACATCCTCTGGCAATAATGGTTGTGCATCACTCATTTCTTCCAACTGATGTGTAAATAACTCCTCTGACAGATCAAGTGAAGCAGCTGTGGTGCTAGTGTTGGTGGTGGCGGCAGGCGGGCGAGTGGTAACTTGAGAGGTGCCCGAAGCTATGCTGGAGGAGGATGGTGCGTCAAGGTTCCGAGCGGTATCTGTAGAAGATTGGGTGTCCTGTGTTAGCCAGTCAACTATGTCCTCAGAACTTTTCGAGTTCAGGGTATGTGGCCTCTGAACACTGGGCATTATTCTAGGGCCAAAGGGAATCACAGCACCATGACCACGACGGCCCCTGTGGGGTGGCCTGCCTCTGCCTGTCATTTTTTTTTCGATTAGTGGTACTATGCGTGCAAGCTACTGTGACAACAGATATGAGTGGCACTGTGCACTGGCAGAAGTTGGCAGAGTAGACGCTGTAGACCTGACACACACGCTTGCAGACAACTATCTGCTATTCAATCTATTACAGTCAAAATTGTATTTTTTTTAATGTACACTACTGTTACACCAGATATGAGTTGCACTGGTGTGACACTGTGCCCTGGCAGGCCCTGAAACGCACACGTGTGAAGGAAACTGACTGCTATTATTTCACAGTCAAATTTCTAGTTTTTTTTTTAACCCCTTAAAGACCAAGGCCATTTTTCAATTTCTTTCCCTTAAGGACCAGGGCTATTTTTACATTTCTGCGGTGTTTGTGTTTAGCTGTAATTTTCCTCTTACTCATTTACTGTACTCACACATATTATATACCGTTTTTCTCGCAACTAAATGGGCTTTCTAAAGATACCATTATTTTCCTCATATCTTATAATTTATTATTAAAAATATTATAAAATATAAGGAAAAATGGAAAAAAACACACTTTTTCTAACTTTGACCACCAAAATCTGTTACACATCTACAACCACCAAAAAACAACCATGCTAAATAGTTTCTAAATTTTGTCCTGAGTTTAGAAATACCCAATGTTAACATGTTCTTTGCTTTTTCTGCAAGTTATAGGGAAATAAATACAAGAAGCACTTTGCTATTTCAAAACCACTTTTTTTCAAAATGAGCGCTAGTTACATTAGAACCCTGATATCTGTCAGGAATACCTGAATATCCCTTGACATGTATATATATTTTTTAGAAGACATCCCAAAGTATTGATCTAGGCCCATTTTGGTATATTTCATGCCACCATTTCACCGCCAAATGCCATCAAATAAAAAAAAAATGGTTCACTTTTTCACAAACTTTAGGTTTCTCACAGAATTTATTTACAAACAACTTATGCAATTATGGCATAAATGGTTGTAAATGCTTCTCTGGGATCCCCTTTGTTCAGAAATAGCAGACTTATATGGCTTCGGTGTTGCTTTTTGGTAATTAGAAGGCTGCTAAATGCCACTGCGCACCACACATGTTTTATGCCCAGCAGTAAAGGGGTTAATTAGGGAGCATGTAGGGAGCTTGTAGAGTTAATTTTAGCTTAAGTGTAGTGTAGTAGACAACCAAAAGTATTGATCTAGGCCCATTTTGGTATATTTAATGCCACCATTTCACCGCCAAATGCGATAAAATTTTAAAAAAACTTACATTTTTTCGCAATTTTAGGTTTCTCACTAAAATTATTTACAAACAGCTTGTGCAATTATGGCACAACTGGTTGTAAATGCTTCTCTGGGATCCCCTTTGTTCAGAAATAGCAGACATATATGACTTTGGCTTTGCTTTCTGGTAATTAGAAGGCAGCTAAATGCTGCTGCGCATCACACGTGTATTATGGCTAGCAGTGAAGGGGTTAATTAGGTAGTTTGTAGGGAGCTTGCAGGGTTAATTTTAGCTTTAGTGTAGAGATCAGCCTCCCACCTGACACATCAGACCCCCTGATCCCTCCCAAATAGCTCCCTTCCCTCCCCCACCCCACAATTGTCCCCGCCATCTTAAGTACTGGCAGAAAGTCTGCCAGTACTAAAATTAAAGGTTTTTTTAAAAAAAGCATGCCCCCAACCTCCCTGATCCCCCCCAAAACAGCTCTCTAACCCTCCCCATCTGCCTTATTGGTGGCCATCTTGGGTACTGGCTGTCTGCCAGTACCCAGTTTGCAAAAAAAAGTTTTTTTTTTGTTTTTTTCTGTAGTGTAGCTTCCCCCTACCCCACAGACCAACCCCCACCACCTGCCTGATCTTTTTTTTTTTTTTAATTTTTATTCCTTTTTTTTTTTTTAATTTTACACCAACTTTTTCTGTAGAGTAGCGGTTCCCACCCGCTCCCTCCCTGTGCACGCGCCCGCCCCCGACCTCCCGTGCGCGCCCCCGGACATCCCCGCCCATGATCCCGCCCCCCTCCACTGACTGCTATTATTTCCCAGTCAAAAAAAGTGTTGTTTTTTTTAAATGTACACTACTGTTACACCAGATATGAGTGCTGGCACTGGGCAAGTGGGCACAGTATACGCTGTGAGCCTGACACACACGCTGGAAGGCAGGCAACTGCAATTAGATTACACAGGAAAAAAAAAAAAGCAGACTGATGTTCTAGCCCTAAAAAGGGCTTTTTGGGGTGCTGTCCTTACAGCAGAGATTAAATGAGTCCTTCAGGACTGTAGTGGACACTGAATACACTAGCCTAGCTATCGATTTCCCTATTAAATCAGCAGTAGCTACACTTTTCCTCCTCTCACTAAGAATCTAAAATGGATGCTGTCCAGGAGGTGGGAGGGTCTGGGAGGGAGGGTCTGCTGCTGATTGGCTGGAATGTGTCTGCTGACTGTGAGGTACAGGGTCAAAGTTTACTCAATGATGACGAATAGGGGGCGGACCGAACATTGCATATGTTCGCCTGCTGCGGCGAACGCGAACAAGCTATGTTTGCCGGGAACTATTCGCCGGCGAACTATTCGGGACATCACTAATGCCAAGTGCTGTTCTTTGTTCTTCAGATGGTGAGTTACCTGTTATTTTAAATGCTCTAATAACCTATGTATTTGCCTGCTGGAGAAAAGTTACTTAGGCTGCTCATCTAAATCATTTAACAGAAAGAAAAGAGCCACAATGACAACTATAAACAAGGCTGCCTCTTCTGTCTGTTCTTATGATAGTTCAACTGAAATCTGTGCTCCATAGAAAGACTCCACTTCTGAAGAAAAATAAGTGATCCCACCAAAATATCTCAATGTGTTCTACCAAAACAATTATGTAATCACATTAAAAATTGGAATGCTGCTTCCATATGCCCTTATTTTCCAAGTCCGTCTCTGGCTCCTTTGTGTGATCAGGTATATTAACAGACAACCTGGGTACAGGTTTATAAGAATCATTGGTGTAGTGGACTGGCAAAGTTTACCAACGTGAATCCAAACCAACAGCACAGACCTACATGCAAGAGAGTGTGCCATTTCAAGATTGTTTCAAAGCAGGTGTTTTCAGAGAGTATGTTCAAGAACTGGAAGAAAGTCAATGTCCTGTCTGGGTGGGAAGGCTCAACAACAATTCCATTGAAGAGTGCACAAACTATAAATTCAAGGGCCAGAAAACTGAACATATAAAATTAAAAAAAAAGGGAGGTACGGAACCGTCTAATTATGCCACACAGAAAATACAACTCATAAAGGAGAAGGCTGTGGTACCTTTTTATTTTTATTTTTAATTATTTGGAATACCCTTCTGGATAAAAAAACATCAGGATAAAAATAATGATTTGTTACAAAGTCATCCAACTCCTGTCTGTTCAATGCATAAAGACATACCAGATTCAAGTTTTTTTTTCTTCCAAAAAACACATATATAACCCATTGGATGCAATATTTTTTGACACAAAACTTTCTAGGTTTAGTATGATCCAAAACCTTTTTTAACAGAAACTTCCTAATTCTGTTCTCTATAAACATGTAATTATTATTATTATTATCTTGCAAGTGTCTAACACAGATTGATCAAAATTGAGCCATCTAAGTAAATAGTACTAATAATAGAATTTTTTTTAAGTGTCCAGCATATGTGTTTCCCTAGTTAATTTCTTGAGAATTATTGTCAGTTGTCAGTGTCCAACATGTGTGTGTTCCTAGTTAACTTCTTGAGAGTTTTAGTTATTTCAGTGATTTATGTCTGATTAAATATCATAAAAAGGAACTTTAATATGATGTAAACAATCGTTTTAGAAAAATTCTGAAGCAAACAGATATAAATTGCTAAATAAATGTCTGGTTCCTGTATTAAAACAATGAAAAAAAACAACAACCTATTAATGTTATGGAAATGGCAAAATATTCTGTTCCACCAACTTAAAACTTTACCAGCCGAAACAGGCTCTGTGCTATAACACATTTCTCGGCCTCCTTGTTCCACTTTACTGCCCTTTTTTATTTGACATAAATCGAGCACCCCTATTTGCAATGTAAATAATATGTGGATAAAAACGATCTCCGCTTTCTCAGTGTGGTAGTCCATCTCTATACAAAGAATTATAACATTATCCCAATATGTGAGGCATATTGTGTATAAGGTCTGAGCAGTGTGTTCATAAGCCTCTAAAAAAGTAGATATGGCTCTATGGGAGTCAAAGGACATCTCTTTGTTTTGAAAAGAGCTATCTAGAGTACTTGGTTAGCGATATCTGTTAAAAACCATTTGTAAGATCTAATGTACATAGAAATATAAAGTTTGTACTAGGTAAACGACATGCAGCATGTGATATGCATCAGGATTTTCCACCTAATTTAATTTCCTTACATCATAACAAAATCGAGTAGCCTTATCTCTTGTGGGTACCAAATAAATGGGCCGGATTGGTTACTGTATATTTCCTTGATAACTTCATTCTTATAATTCTTTGCTCTGTTATTTTCTTAAAATTTGTTTTGATAGATTTTTGTTTTTCCTCAGGAAACCTCTATGGTTTTAACGTAACATTTACCCTTGGGTTTGCAACTATGCTATTGCTAATTTAATTGATTCTGTCTGGCTTAACGGAGAAGAGGTCCTTATTTTTTTCATAAGCTTCTTCTGCTTGACCAGGAAGAAGAATCAAAATATTTATATTTATCAATAATCTCTGCCAAAATTAATTGACACAGTTTGGTACAGAGAATGACATCAAATAGATATACACATTGAAATCAGATGGCTGCTGCTATGGTTATTTTTCCTTTTGCTGCGGTGGAATTAACAATATATATTTACTTTATTAGTATAAAATATTCCACATTTAGAGGACTATTTATTATATTTTATTTTATTTAGTAGTTACATATGCAGTATATGGAACATAAAAACATCCTATACTAGCTGCAATACTGATTATGTTTTCAATAAAGTGTTCTATTTTGATATGATAAAAAAAATACAGATTGTACCATCTGACATTTCATTTTACAGTGTCTCATTTATTTGTCCTTGGAGGTTAATTGTTGACATTTCTCATATGATTTATTCGTAGCATTTTAAAACCAATAAGTATATGTATAGTCTTAAAACACACTATCAGGATTGCCCACTTTCTAATGCCTTTTTCATTTTCAGTATATTAATACCTGACTAAAATAATTGTAAGGGACTGAACATTGAATGCTGCTTATTATAGTAATATAGAAAAACGTATTTGGTAAATTGTAAGCTATAAGTAAATAATAGAAAGAAATTTAGCCTTACCAAATTACCCAAACATATTGGCACTTCATCTAATGAAAGTTTCCAAGAACAAATATTGGGTAAATGGATGTCAAGCATTCTTGATATAAACAATAAAGCATTTTTATTTATATTGATTTATGGGTGCAACATGATGCTCTTTCTGTAAATGTTACGTTCAAGGTTTGCTACATTTTTAAAGTGACCCTTTAGCTTGACTGCTGTCCATTTGCTTTAAAACCTTGAAGTTTACTTGACCCTTAGATCAAGGATATCCAATGGATTTTATATTTCTTTAATCTATTACATCATTTACCATCTGTTGGAAGATTGATGTTTGTTTGCTCTTATAAAGTAACATTTTTGCATGTCCATAATTTAATGGTCTTCTATCTATTCTGGGGGATTATTGTTATCATTAACACAAGTAGATCAGAATCTCTCTAAAGGCTTTGGCAACTCCAGTCAGGGCAGGACCATTTAGGACATTTATGGAGCTCTTTCCAATTGGAGATTCTGAGCATTATATTTGATTTTTCAACTAGCCCTACTAATTTTAGTCTACTTAAAGTATTATACAGGTTAGTAAAGTAATTTGTATTTTGACTTGATTCTACGCAATGTATAAATCCCTTTTGATTGTGTGGAGATTCTCAAGTGCAACTGGTTAGAATATTTGTTGTAGATCACACCATTTTAGGCAC
Organism: Bombina bombina; assembly: GCF_027579735.1. Lineage (NCBI taxonomy): Eukaryota > Metazoa > Chordata > Amphibia > Anura > Bombinatoridae > Bombina > Bombina bombina. Next base: position 172,424,346 of record NC_069506.1, on the reverse strand, counting down.
CACAATTCCCTTCAGTATCAAGATATTTTCACTATCTGTAGCTTTACTATATGTAATAATGTAAACTATTATTTCTTCTTAATAATAGGCCAAGGGCCACCCTTCCAATCCATTACAGTTTTATGTGCAAAAACTTTGTATTTATTTATTGCTTTTTTGAGGGGGGGGGGGGTTATTTGGTATTCCAATCAATGTGAATCAATTAACCTGCCTTAAAGGGACAGTTCACCCAAAAATGTTCTCCCCTTTAAATTATTCCCAATGATCCTTTTTACCTGCTAGAGTGTATTAAATTGGTTGCAAGTGGCTCCTTTACTCCTATTTCAGCATTTGAAATAGCTGATTTAGCTTGTGGTTTCCCAACCTATACTGAAAGTTTTGATACTGGCGTATACGCTATTGACAAGCCTAAGTAAACACAGCCAGCAGAAGAGATTACACCCTCAGTGGGGGGCATGATAGTTAAGTAATAAAATTATAATTTTCCATTGTTCTCTCTATGTATTGAGCTTTAGTTTTCCAGACAAATATAAGATAAGGAAGCAAGTCTGTGTACATAAAAGTGATAACATAATGAGATCTGATATTACCTGAAGCTCAATCCATTGTAATAGGCTGTGGTTTCAAAGCACAAAACCAGCTACTTCAGATACACAAATAAACCAAAATGCAATTTGTCAAATATTTTATACTCTGCAGTTGGTATAACAAGTCATTTAAAATACATTTATGGAAAAACAATTTTACAGTGTACTGTCCCTTTAATTACAAATACTGTACAAAGAACCAGACAAAATTGTTTTCTAACATTTGGTTAGAATAAACACACAAAAATTAAAAAAAACATTTTTTCTCAGGCTTTTAATATTTGTTTTGTCTGCACAAAAGCAAATTGTGTGTGGCCAAAATGATTTCCATGCTTATGATGACTGTCTTATGTGTTTGAGCGTTTGGTGCTTTACTTAAACAGTAATTAAATTTTTTTGCATAATTTCATCATTAACATTTTTAAAATGTTAAAAACGTAATTGCAATCATAAGCAAACATTTAGTGATGATATTTTAGTTGTGTAAAAGTTTAATCAATTTTGACAAAACAGGAAACTATATCTTTTTTTTCTCTTTAAATAACGTTAAAGGGATACTAAATCCAAATTTTTTCTTTAATGATTTAAAAAGAGCATGCAATTTTAAGCAACTTTCTAATTTTCTCCTATCATCAATTTTTCTTTGTTCTCTTGCTAGCTTTATTTAAAAAGCAGTAAGGTAAAACTTAGGAGCAGGCCCATTTTAGGTTCAGCACCCTGGATGGCACTTGCTTATTGGTGACTACATTCAGCCAACCAAAAAGCAAATGTAACCCAGGTTCTGAACCAAAAATTGTCCGGCTTCTAAGATTTACATTCCTGCTTTTTAAATAAAGATAGCAAGAGAACGAAGAAAAATTGATAATAGAAGTAAATTAGAAAGTTGCTTAAAATTCCATGCTGTATCTGAATAATTAAAGAAAATTTTTGTATATATGATTTACAAAAAAATACATTTTTTATATATATATATATATATATATATATAGATATAGATATATAAAAATAAATAGAACATTTTCTTCTATGTGAAAAACATTGGAATGTAAAATAGTTTAACTCATGTAGGGTTAGCTTACAAGTGATAAGTGTTTTTCCAGTTTGCGCTCTCCATTGAAGTTTTCGTGGAAAAGAGTCAGCTTTAGATTGCACGCAAACATGTTACTTTTCAAATTGTAGTACACACGCTAAGCAGCATGCATTAATACTTTACTCCTGGCGGTGTTTGCATGTGAGCAAAAATGCTAAATAGCGCTGCACTTGTAATCTGGCAGTATGTGTTTAAATGGGTTAAACACATAGTTAAAGTCAGCTCCAGAACAATGCTGCACTACTAGGATGTACATGAACACACCTCATGATCCAATAAAAAAGGCATATGTGTGTAGCCAACAATCACCAGCTAGTTCCCAAAAGTGCATTGCTGCTCCTGAGCCTACCTAGGTATACTTTTCAACAAAGGATAACAAGAGAAAGAAGCATATTTGATAATAATCATCAGTTGACTGAATAACATCATATATGTAAAATGCTTTAAAAGATAAAAAATAAAGTATATTTTACTCATTGTAAAAATAAATGAACACACCTTTTAAATATATAGCTTTCATTTATTCATAAACAGACAACTTTTCATTCAAATACATTAATATTAAAATATGTTCAAAAGGGAACCTTTATAAAGTACAGGATTACTGCTAGAACAAGGGAGTCCAATAAAATCACAGATAGAGAGATGGATCATACAGCTCTGGTTGGTTCATCCACTTTTGTCCATTTAATATTTGGCTGGATATGTAGTGTATGTATTATGAGTTGGCAGTACTTGAATGTTGATTGGAAGTTTCCCCATTAAATTGAAGGTAGTATTAACTGGATACAAATTTACCAGCAGCAGAAAAGGGACACATTTGAAATGCTAAATATACAAACCTAAAATGACATTTTAGCTACAAAGCTTTTATTAAACAAAAAATAAGTATCCTCAAAGGAAAAAAACAGACATACTTTGCCCCTAAAGTGTTTTTTCTTCTTCGTTTTTTAAACTACAAAAGTTCATGGCACAAGAGATAACATGATAATACACATTGCTAGTGCCATCACAGCAAGAAAACATACTGAAGTATTACAGTGGATGAACATATCCTTGAGTCTGACACACACACAATGCTAGGGTAGCTTTTTTTATATTGGACATTTTGCAAAAGTGATTTGTACAAGAGAAATGACTATTTCTTCAAGGATGCTTATACATTGTAGGGAATGATATCACTGATAAAAAGTTACATCAAAGAAGTCAGAAAGTAATCATATCAAATGTATGAAGTAGCAATGTGGACAATGAGTGAAGAAATATGATATATGTGTAAAAAGCAAACAATAAAAGCGGACACAAGATCATCAAATAGCAAGATAGCAGAAGAAAAGCCAAAACATACAAGACCTCATATTGGTATGGAGTTAAAATAGAGAAAAAGAGCAGAAAATCATAAACCAGAGAGAGAAACTGAGATTTATCATAAGAAGACACATCCAGACTACAAGAAATATCACAATATCATCAGCACAAAAATATTCTATCAAAGTATAAAAAGATCAATTTTGGTCCTGTGAAGTCTGTTCAAAAAAGTGTAATAAATTCACAAAAAATGTTACCTTCATCTCTTACTTGAATGACTGTTTTAAATAACCCTGCTTATTGACTATGCTTGGCAAGTTACAAAATGAGGCAATATCTGTCATATAATCCACATTTTGCTGCACATATTTAACCAAGGCCATGAATGGTCAACTGTGTCCAACTTGAAGCAATTGTGATTGCTGGATGTTTCATTATAATTATATTTACTAAGATTGTATTTAACAACTCAAAGGAATAGATTAAAAACAGAGTTACTGGCTCATGCATTTCCTTTAGCAAGATCATTTGTTTTTACCATCAGAATAGAAGAAATGCTTTAATTTATCACTATTCTGAAGCTAAGATGGACATTGCTAAAATACTACAAAAATACCAAGCACAACATCTAGTATTTTAATGAACAGAGAATACAGTATCTGCACTTGCTGTGGCCAAACATTAATGCACTGTGTATATTCAATTAATCAATCTATTTTATGTTGTATGTATTTATATGTATAACTTAAAGGGATCTCTGCCATTTTATTGTAAAACTTTATCAATTTCCAATGTTTTCTTTCTAAGACTCTTAGCAGAATTGTCATGGTCGCTTATTTGGAAGTAACCTGTCTGTTTTGTGTTTATGAGAGCTGGTTGAGGTTGCATTTTGAGGTCCATGGAATTATTTTGATTGTCCATTGTTCAGCTACTCTAGCGCCTATAAATAAGTATTTGGAATGTGACTTCTCTTAGCCCTTGTAACAAGCATATACTCAGTAGGGACCCATTAGATATTCTGGTACAGTTTCACATCAACTGTAATAAAATAAGTAAAACTGATTGTCAAAATCGGGTCTCTGGAAGCAATGACTGTCTACTTCAAAACCTCTCATTACTAATCTATAGTTTTTTATAACACCCCCATAAAATGATTTCCACTAATGACTCAATAAGAGACATTATCATTTCTCATCTTCAAATTTGTAAATTTATTTTACAGTTTGGTGCATTTTAATCTATAAATGTTGAGAAGTTTAAAAGTATAAAAAAATACAAAATATTAATCTTTTGAACCATGTTCAAGTTTGTAAAATAATAATAATTATATATATATATATATATCATTTTAACATTTTAGAGGTTTGTAGCCAATTAATGTTATATGCATTGAGTCTTGTTACTTTGGACTCAATGGGAGGATTAGCCAAGACTCATTTTTATTGAGAGCACCTATATTTTTTCTCTGTTCTGTACTGCTATATCGTAGTGTTTTCTTTATTAAAAAGTGAAAAATAGTGTATAGCAGAGAAAACACAACAGTACTGAATTAAACAGACACACAGGCACAGTCAGTAGAAGTAGCTCATCTAACCTAAATGCAATGACCACTTTAGCCATTTAATTTAAGTGAGTAGCCTTAGGATTCTCATTCTGAATCACAAATGCATACATTTTCAAACTGTAAAATGAAATTACTTATTTTAATGCACACAGCTGAATACATTGTTTTGATCCTTACATTTAATTTGATCCCTGTAATTGTTTTTTTTTATATACCACCTATGTTCATAGCGCTACAGAACCTGTTATCACTCTACAAATACCTGATAATAATAATAATAATAATAATAATAATAATAATAAATAAAAGGGCACTTAAAATATTAAATTTACCCTTCTGGCTAACCCTATTATAAAGTCGAATTTGAGATTCTGGGATAAGGTTTGTAGCCTTCCGTCCATAGCGCCTCACCCCTCACCGTCACACTCCTTAAGAGGATTACTATTGTCGCTACCAGACTCTCATCCTAACTTATGGCTTGCTTTGGGTTTGACCAAGATAGCAGACCTCTATGCAGGAGACAAATTACTCACTTATCAAAGTTTCCTTCGGAAATTTAGCCCACCCCCTCTTTTACACTTTGAATTTTGGAGACTACGTAGCCTCCTCATATCATGGGGCTTTGATACAAGCTCTTTGAGAACCAAAACTACCTGGGAGGTGAGATGGGACTCTCTGGCCCCTCCTACCAAACTCCTATCCATTTCGTATCTTGTACTCATGAAAATATTAAATTTAAAAAGCAAGTCTGTGCATTTCAAATTAGCATGAAAGCATTTTAGCAAGGTATGCATTTCTGCAAAAATGTTTCCAGTAGTAGTTATCAATATAACTTTTTGTGATAACCCTTTCTTGGCATGTGTTGGTAGGTCGTGAGCATGTGACTTACCATTTCACATACGCACACCTGACAGGGTAATCAAAAGACAGAATTGCACATGCACAGAACCTGACAACGTACACTTGGCAAGTCACATGCTCCTGTGACAATTCTTCTTCTGTAAGTCTATGCAAATTGCATACAATATTCTATGTGGATTTAAATGTTCCTTCCTGGATTTCAAACTTTTTTTATGCCCCTTTAAGAAAGCAAATAAAATAACGTCATGCTTCTATATAGAGCTAAAAAGACCAGTTAAAAATATTCAAGATAAGGGTGTACCCCTGATTTGCAAAACCTTGTTAAGTTTCTAACAAAATAGTAGTTTTAAATGGTTGTAAAACTTTGATTTTTTAGGTAGATATTTTTACAATGGAGATAAATTATATTCATATAAGAGCTTTTTAAATTAAATGTACATTTAAAGTGACATCAAAATGGGATTTGAAATAAAAGTTTTCTCCTTAACAGTGCATTTTAAATGTATCTTTTATGTCTTTTTAAAAAACATTTCTTAATTTTGACTTTTTTTGTTTTACTATGAAACAACTCTTGTATCAGGAAAAAAAGATGATTTTAGGGATACTGAACCCAATTTTTTTCTTTCATGATTCAGATAGAGCATGCAATTTTAGGCAACTTTCTAATTTATTCCTATTATCAATTTTTCTTCGTTCTCTTGGTATCTTTATTTGGAAAAGAAAGCATGTAAGCTTTTGAGCTGGCCCAGCTTTGGTTCAGCACCTGGGTAGTGCTTGCTGATTGGTGTCTAAATGTAGGCACCAATCAGCAAGCACTATCCAGGGTGCTGAACCAAAAATGGGCCAGCTCCTATGCTTACATTCCTGCTTTTTCAAATAAAGATACAAAGAGAACAAAGGAAATGTGATAATAGGAGTAAATTCGAAAATTGCTTAAAATTGCATGCTCTATCTGAATCATGAAAGAAAAAAAATTGGGTTCAGTGTCCCTTTAACAAAACCAACCTCTACACCCATATGTTTACAACTGAAAATGTTGTTAAAAAAAAGTACAAAGGTATCTGCATATTCCAAATATAATCAATAATGAATGTGGAGCTAGAGAATCATAACATTAGTAAATGTGGATATGATGCAAATACAAAGTAGAACAAACACAGCTTATACAAAATGTTATGGAGGAAGTTAATTTTATAGAAAGTTAATATTCTACCCATTTAGGGAATTGCTGTGTAAACCTAGTTTGTGTATATAAAACTGAACACTGCTACTTTAAGATAATTCCTTAGACTAAATTAGGCTGTAGCTGTCTCTCTAATATATTTGTTTCACATTAAACATTTACCTCATCAGCTTCTCTAGGTCTGACCTGGGCAGCTAATGTGTATACATCTGCAAATCAGTGTTGTAAAAGGGACACTAAATTGAAAATGTAACGTTTCTGGTTCAGGCAGATTATGCAATTTAAAAATTATAAAATAAATATACTTTCCCATTTACTTATATTATCAGATTTGCTTCATACTCTAAATATCCTTTGTTGAGGAGTACACCTAGGTAGCATAGGAGCTTAGGAACATGCATGTGCTGCTTTAGAATTCTGCAGCAGCACTGTTTGCAATAATGTTTGTAGCAATGATATACATTTTAAGCACTGCTACTATTGAATGCTGAAGACACATGCACGCTCCTATGAGCTTACCCAGATTTACACTTTAACAAAGGATAGTAAGATCACAGAGCTAATATGATAATAGAAGTAAACAGGAATATTTTATAACATTGCAGGCTCTGTCCGAATCATAAATCTTTTATTTCAACTTTATTGTCCCTCTATTTTTTTTTTAAAAGTGCAATTTTGTATCTTTAATTTGATTCTTTTTTATACTTTTACAACTTCTCTCAAAGAGCCTACCATTAGGCCAGATTACAAGTGGTGCGCTATTTAGCACTTTCACTCGAGCATTAACACTGCCAGAAGTAAAGTTTTTGCGCGTGCTAGGGATATTACAATATCGCCCCCGTGAAAACGCTAGCTCGCCACTTGTAGTCTAGCCCATTATGGGGAAGTGCTGCTTCAGATTATGGTAGTAAAGCCCAAATAAAACAATGAAACTATTGTTAACCAATTTGCAGAGCCATTTCCACGTGTTTTCTACTTACTGTACATACTGTAGCATATTTTGAATCCTGATGATAGTATCCTTTTAAAAAATACTAAAAATGCATTCCATAGTTAAAAAGCTTTCTTCTTCACTCTTATTCTGGAAATCATCCCACCCCCCCAAAAAAATGCTGTTATCTTGCAATTTCATTCAATTATAAAAACTGTGTGATAGGTCCTATCATTTCAGAAACTTAGAAAAGTACAAAAGTTTTCTTTTTTTTTGTCCCAGTTTCAATTTTAAATAATTTTCAAAAAATAAAATCCAAAATCTAAAAAAATATGTAGGACATATTTAAATGGCAATAGGAAATGTAAAATATTTGCCTAAAATAGTGCTTTAGTAATCAATGTTTGTAGTGGCAGTGGCTGCTGTTTTGGTATGTCATTTGCTTTTCATAGTCAGCTTGTGTGAGCTGCTTTTGGCAGTGCATGTTTGTGAATGTTTATATATATATATATATATATATATATATATATAAATACATCTATCATAGCTCCTAAATCACACAAACACTTTGTTTTTGTCTTTCCTCCACATCCATAACCCTGCTTAGTGAGGTAAACAGCTCTCAAGCTAAAATTTGCCTTTCTAAAATTCTTTGCAGGACCTTGCAGTACAGGCAAAACTTCTTAGATAATCTTGCCAGGCCAGATAACTTTAGAGAATAAGGTCCTAAGTGGTTTTCATGTTTACAACTAGGGAGGAGTGAGCACTTTTTTTTTGGGGGGGGGGGGGGTGCTGGATACTGATCAGTGGCAAATATACAACGATAAAAGCTTTACAATTGCATTAATAAATTGTTGTATTTGGTTTAAATAAGAGTTGTTGTTTTTTTACCAACTGAGATTCAAAGTGTACATATTATGTATATTTAATGTTTTTGTTGTGTGTTTCTTTAAGATATATTTTGATCAAGTGGATTTTCTCCGGTGTTTATAAGATACCTAGAGTGGGGATGGATTTGGTGACTGACTATCTATAACATAAAGGCAGGTGTGAAGTCTTTACCTGCTAGTTAAATGTCATCCGTTTAGCTATCTTGCTAATGAGAACATGATATTTTCATTTCAAGTATGTTTTTTTTTTTTAGTATTATTATACCAGCTGAAATATTTTGAAAAAGGATACTGCCTCTTATATAAATATTGTAATCATTTACAAATAACCACAAAACAGGAGGTTTATCAAAGCTATTTCACAGCTACAGCTTTGAACAAGTATGTATTTACACACATCAGCACAGGTATAACTACTTGTCTACACAAGTGTCACCATGTGCCTCCTTGCACGCCCACTCATTCACACACAGGAAGTTACATCATGAGGTCTTCATTCCAAGAGTAGAATCCACTTCCTCTTCTGGCTGTAAAGTGTGCCATTGGGCAATAGGCCTCCTGGGGTTAGCCAGCATATCAGACCAGTGACGCAGCTCAGTCCCTGTAGAATTGCAGCCCACAAAAATCTTGCCAATAGCTTCATTCTTGCCTAGTTTGTCATAATCGAGTACTGTAAGAACTACTTGCACTTTCTGTGGAGGGAAATACATACAATTATTATTCTTTATTTAAAAAAGCACCAACAGATTCCACAGCGCTGTCCATGGGTATAAAGATAAAAGTACAATGATAAAACACTACAATATAAGACAAAATTTAACAGACAAATACAGGGGGAAATGAGGGCCCTATTCCCATGGGAATTTACAATCTAGATGGGTAGGAGGATGGGAAACAGGAGGTGGGGACTGCAAAAGTGAGAATATTGTTAGTGCAAAGTTAGATGATGGTTACTATTAGGCAAGTGGAATTAATTTGTTACTGAGTTGGGTAATAAGCTTCCCTGAACAAAAAGATCTTTAGGGAGTGTATAAAGGTGGAAAGGTTAGGGGAAAGTCTGACAGCTTGAGGAAGTGCGTTCCAGAGAGTTGGTGCCGCACAAGAGAAGTCCTGTAGTCTAGCATGGGAGGAGGTGATGGTAGAGGAGGCAAGGAGGAGGTCATTGTTGGATCTTAGGGGGCTATTACTAAGATAATACTTTTCAAGAATAAATAATAGAATATTGCTTAAAAGAAAAACATTTTTTTTTTAGATTTTTTGTAAAATGTTTTCTTATATGTTCTATTGAAATTTAGAATTGCTTTTCTTGCTACATTGTTAATTAAGAAGCCAACAGATAGGCAGTTTTGCTGAAAACAAATTGAACTTGAGGATAAAGAGGAGTTGGCTTGAGGCTATGTGCTGGTCTATGTCAGAAAACAAGGTAGAGAGAAATGAAAAGCAGGGGCATGCAATTAAATTCTAACATGATCTAATATGCTATATCATTTTATCATTGCCCTGTTGCTTGCAGGCACTATGTGTTTAACACCTGCAAAGGAGCTGAACACAAAATTAAAGTCTGAAAATGCACTACTGATTCAGAGCTAAGCACAGAATGAACAAAAGAGTGAAGAGGAGTGGAAGAATAATAGAGATGTGAAAAACAATAGTTCACAGGATTTTTGTACTTTTTTAACAATTTTATTTCATATAAACACAACCATTTTCTCCAAAAACATTAAAGAGTACAGGCTACAAGAGCTGCTGCTATCCCCACCTTCAATTTGTGATTAGGCTACAGGAGTGGGGCTGCCACCTCGGCCATGTTTTCCTGGACACTTATGAGTTACACATGCTGCAGGGAGTGCAGGAAGGAACATGAATAGTGCTGTCCAGCAGCACCATACATGTTTCCCTCTATAAACCCTGCAGCATGTGTAACTCATAAGTGTCCAGGAAAACATGGCCGAGGTGGCAGCCCTATACAGGAGCTTATGCTATCCCATCTTTTACTCTGTGATTAGGCTACAGGAGATACTGCTACCCCTCCTTCACTCTGTGATTAGGCTACAGGAGATACTGCTACCCCTCCTTCACTCTGTGATTAGGCTACAGGAGCTGCTGCTACCCCTCCTTCACTCTGTGATTAGGCTTCAGGAGCTGCTGCTGTCCCCTCCTTCACTCTGTGTTTAGGCTACAGGAGCGGCTGCTATCCTCTCCTTCACTCTGTGATTAGGCTACAGATGCTGCTGCTATCCCCTCCTTCACTCTGTGATTAGGCTACAGGAGCTGCTGCTATCCCCTCCTTCACTCTGTGATTAGGCTACAGAAGCTGCTGCTTTTCCCTCCTTCACTCTGTGATTAGGCTACAGATGCTGCTGCTATCCCCTCCTTCACTCTGTGATTAGGCTACAGGAGCTGCTGCTATCTCCTCCTTCACTCTGTGATTAGGCTACAGGAGCTGCTGCTACCCCTCCTTCACTCTGTGATTAGGCTACAGGAGCTGCTGCTATCACCTCCTTCACTCTGTGATTAGGCTACAGGAGCGGCTGCTATCCTCTCCTTCACTCTGTGATTAGGCTACAGGAGCCGCTGCTACCCCTCCTTCACTCTGTGATTAGGCTACAGGAGCTGCTGCTATCCCCTCCTTCACTCTGTGATTAGTCTACAGGAGCTGCTGCTATCCCCTCCATCACTCTGTGATTAGGCTACAGGAGCTGCTGCTATCCCCTCCTTCACTCTGTGATTAGGCTACAGGAGCTGCTGCTACCCCTCCTTCACTCTGTGATTAGGCTACAGGAGCTGCTGCTATCCCCTCCTTCACTCTGTGATTAGGCTACAGGAGCTGCTGCTACCCCTCCTTCACTCTGTGATTAGGCTACAGGAGCGGCTGCTATCCTCTCCTTCACTCTTTGATTAGGCTACAGGAGATACTGCTACCCCTCCTTCACTCTGTGATTAGGCTACAGGAGATACTGCTACCCCTCCTTCACTCTGTGATTAGGCTACAGGAGCTGCTGCTACCCCTCCTTCACTCTGTGATTAGGCTACAGGAGCGGCTGCTATCCTCTCCTTCACTCTGTGATTAGGCTACAGGAGATACTGCTACCCCTCCTTCACTCTGTGATTAGGCTACAGATGCTGCTGCTGTCCCCTCCTTCACTCTGTGTTTAGGCTACAGATGCTGCTGCTATCCCCTCCTTCACTCTGTGATTAGGCTACAGAAGCTGCTGCTATCCCCTCCTTCATTCTGTGATTAGGCTACAGATGCTGCTGCTATCCCCTCCTTCACTCTGTGATTAGGCTACAGATGCTGCTGCTATCCCCTCCTTCACTCTGTGTTTAGGCTACAGGAGCTGCTGCTACCCCTCCTTCACTCTGTGATTAGGCTACAGGAGATGCTGCTACCCCTCCTTCACTCTGTGATTAGGCTACAGGAGATGCTGCTACCCCTCCTTCACTCTGTGATTAGGCTACAGGAGATGCTGCTACCCCTCCTTCACTCTGTGATTAGGCTACAAATGCTGCTGCTATCCCCTCCTTCACTCTGTGATTAGGCTACAGAAGCTGTTGCAACCCCTCCTTCACTCTGTGATTAGGCTACAGGAGCTTATGCTATCCCATCTTTTACTCTGTGATTAGGCTACAGGAGCTTATGCTATCCCATCTTTTACTCTGTGATTAGGCTACAGGAGATACTGCTACCCCTCCTTCACTCTGTGATTAGGCTACAGATGCTGCTGCTATCCCCTCCTTCACTCTGTGATTAGGCTACAGAAGCTGCTGCTATCCCCTCCTTCATTCTGTGATTAGGCTACAGATGCTGCTGCTATCCCCTCCTTCACTCTGTGATTAGGCTACAGATGCTGCTGCTATCCCCTCCTTCACTCTGTGATTAGGCTACAGATACTGCTGCTATCCCCTCCTTCACTCTGTGTTTAGGCTACAGGAGCTGCTGCTACCCCTCCTTCACTCTGTGATTAGGCTACAGGAGATGCTGCTACCCCTCCTTCACTCTGTGATTAGGCTACAGGAGATGCTGCTACCCCTCCTTCACTCTGTGATTAGGCTACAGGAGCTGCTGCTACCCCTCCTTCACTCTGTGATTAGGCTACAGGAGATGCTGCTACCCCTCCTTCACTCTGTAATTAGGCTACAAATGCTGCTGCTATCCCCTCCTTCACTCTGTGATTAGGCTACAGAAGCTGCTGCAACCCCTCCTTCACTCTGTGATTAGGCTACAGGAGCTTATGCTATCCCATCTTTTACTCTGTGATTAGGCTACAGGAGCTTATGCTATCCCATCTTTTACTCTGTGATTAGGCTACAGGAGATACTGCTACCCCTCCTTCACTCTGTGATTAGGCTACAGATGCTGCTGCTATCCCCTCCTTCACTCTGTGTTTAGGCTACAGATGCTGCTGCTATCCCCTCCTTCACTCTGTGATTAGGCTACAGGAGCTGCTGCTACCCCTCCTTCACTCTGTGATTAGGCTACAGAAGCTGCTGCGACCCCTCCTTCACTCTGTGATTAGGCTACAGGAGCTGCTGCTATCCCCTCCTTCACTCTGTGATTAGGCTACAGGAGCTGCTGCTATCCCCTCCTTCACTCTGTGATTAGGCTACAGGAGCTGCTGCTATCCCCTCCTTCACTCTGTGATTAGGCTACAGATGCTGCTGCTATCCCCTCCTTCACTCTGTGATTAGGCTACAGATGCTGCTGCTATCCCCTCCTTCACTCTGTGATTAGGCTACAGATGCTGCTGCTATCCCCTCCTTCACTCTGTGATTAGGCTACAGGAGCGGCTGCTATCCCCTCCTTCACTCTGTGATTAGGCTACAGATGCTGCTGCTATCCCCTACTTCACTCTGTGATTAGGCTACAGGAGATGCTGCTACCCCTCCTTCACTCTGTGATTAGGCTACAGGAGCTGCTGCTACCCCTCCTTCACTCTGTGATTAGGCTACAGGAGCTGCTGCTAACCCCACCTTCACTCTGTGATTAGGCTACAGAAGCTGCTGCTATCCCCTCCTTCACTTTGTGATTAGGCTACAGGAGCTGTTGCTAACCCCTCCTTCACTCTGAGATTAGGCTACAGGAGCTGCTGCTATCACCTCCTTCACCTTGTGATTAGGCTACAGGAGCTGTTGCTACCCCTCCTTCACTCTGTGATTAGGCAACAGGAGCTGCTGCTATCCCCTCCTTCACTTTGTGATTAGGCTACAGAAGATGCTGCTATCCCCTCCTTTACTCTGTGATTAGGCTACAGAAGCTGCTGCTACCCCTCCTTCACTCTGTGATTCGTCTACACAGGAGCTGCTGCTATCCCCTCCTTTACTCTGTGATTAGGCTACACAGGAGCTGCTGCTATCCCCTCCTTTACTCTGTGATTAGGCTACACAGGAGCTGCTGCTACCCCTCCTTCACTCTGTGATTAGGCTACAGAAGCTGCTGCTATCCCCTCCTTCAATCTGTGATTAAGATACAGAAGCTGTTGCTATCCCCTCCTTTACTCTGTGATTAGGCTACAGAAGCTGCTGCTATCCCCTCCTTCACTCTGTGATTAGGCTACAGAAGCTGTTGCTATCCCCTCCTTCACTCTGTGATTAGGCTACAGAAGCTGCTGCTATCACCTCCTTCACTCTGAAATTAGGCTACAGAAGCTGCTGCTATCCCCTCCTTCACTCTGTGATTAGGCTACAGGAGCTGCTGCTATCACCTCCTTCAATCTGTGATTAGGCTACAGAAGCTGCTGCTATCACCTCCTTCACTCTGTGATTAGGCTTAAGGAGCTGCTGCTACCCCTCCTTCACTCTGTGATTAGGCTACAGAAGCTGCTGCTACCCCTCCTTCACTCTGTGATTAGGCTACAGAAGCTGCTGCTATCACCTCCTTCACTCTGTGATTAGGCTACAGGAGCTGCTGCTATCCCCTCCTTCACTCTGTGATTAGGCTACAGGAGCTGCTGCTACCCCTCCTTCACTCTGTGATTAGGCTACAGGAGCTGCTGCTACCCCTCCTTCACTCTGTGATTAGGCTACAGGAGCTGCTGCTAACCCCACCTTCACTCTGTGATTAGGCTACAGAAGCTGCTGCTATCCCCTCCTTCACTTTGTGATTAGGCTACAGGAGCTGTTGCTAACCCCTCCTTCACTCTGAGATTAGGCTACAGGAGCTGCTGCTATCACCTCCTTCACTTTGTGATTAGGCTACAGGAGCTGCTGCTATCCCCTCCTTCACTTTGTGATTAGGCTACAGAAGATGCTGCTATCCCCTCCTTTACTCTGTGATTAGGCTACAGAAGCTGCTGCTACCCCTCCTTCACTCTGTGATTCGTCTACACAGGAGCTGCTGCTATCCCCTCCTTTACTCTGTGATTAGGCTACACAGGAGCTGCTGCTATCCCCTCCTTTACTCTGTGATTAGGCTACACAGGAGCTGCTGCTACCCCTCCTTCACTCTGTGATTAGGCTACAGAAGCTGCTGCTATCCCCTCCTTCAATCTGTGATTAAGATACAGAAGCTGTTGCTATCCCCTCCTTTACTCTGTGATTAGGCTACAGAAGCTGCTGCTATCCCCTCCTTCACTCTGTGATTAGGCTACAGAAGCTGTTGCTATCCCCTCCTTCACTCTGTGATTAGGCTACAGAAGCTGCTGCTATCACCTCCTTCACTCTGAAATTAGGCTACAGAAGCTGCTGCTATCCCCTCCTTCACTCTGTGATTAGGCTACAGGAGCTGCTGCTATCACCTCCTTCAATCTGTGATTAGGCTACAGAAGCTGCTGCTATCACCTCCTTCACTCTGTGATTAGGCTTAAGGAGCTGCTGCTACCCCTCCTTCACTCTGTGATTAGGCTACAGAAGCTGCTGCTACCCCTCCTTCACTCTGTGATTAGGCTACAGAAGCTGCTGCTATCACCTCCTTCACTCTGTGATTAGGCTACAGGAGCTGCTGCTATCCCCTCCTTCACTCTGTGATTAGGCTACAGGAGCTGCTGCTACCCCTCCTTCACTCTGTGATTAGGCTTCAGGAGCTGCTGCTGTCCCCTCCTTCACTCTGTGTTTAGGCTACAGGAGCGGCTGCTATCCTCTCCTTCACTCTGTGATTAGGCTACAGATGCTGCTGCTATCCCCTCCTTCACTCTGTGATTAGGCTACAGGAGCTGCTGCTATCCCCTCCTTCACTCTGTGATTAGGCTACAGAAGCTGCTGCTTTTCCCTCCTTCACTCTGTGATTAGGCTACAGATTCTGCTGCTATCCCCTCCTTCACTCTGTGATTAGGCTACAGGAGCTGCTGCTACCCCTCCTTCACTCTGTGATTAGGCTACAGGAGCTGCTGCTATCACCTCCTTCACTCTGTGATTAGGCTACAGATGCTGCTGCTGTCCCCTCCTTCACTCTGTGTTTAGGCTACAGATACTGCTGCTATCCCCTCCTTCACTCTGTGATTAAGCTACAGAAGCTGCTGCTATCCCCTCCTTCATTCTGTGATTAGGCTACAGATGCTGCTGCTATCCCCTCCTTCACTCTGTGATTAGGCTACAGATGCTGCTGCTATCCCCTCCTTCACTCTGTGATTAGGCTACAGATGCTGCTGCTATCCCCTCCTTCACTCTGTGTTTAGGCTACAGGAGCTGCTGCTACCCCTCCTTCACTCTGTGATTAGGCTACAGGAGATGCTGCTACCCCTCCTTCACTCTGTGATTAGGCTACAGGAGATGCTGCTACCCCTCCTTCACTCTGTGATTAGGCTACAGGAGCTGCTGCTACCCCTCCTTCACTCTGTGATTAGGCTACAGGAGATGCTGCTACCCCTCCTTCACTCTGTGATTAGGCTACAAATGCTGCTGCTATCCCCTCCTTCACTCTGTGATTAGGCTACAGAAGCTGCTGCAACCCCTCCTTCACTCTGTGATTAGGCTACAGGAGCTTATGCTATCCCATATTTTACTCTGTGATTAGGCTACAGGAGCTTATGCTATCCCATCTTTTACTCTGTGATTAGGCTACAGGAGATACTGCTATCCCCTCCTTCACTCTGTGATTAGGCTACAGGAGCTGCTGCTATCCCCTCCTTCACTCTGTGATTAGGCTACAGGAGCTGCTGCTATCCCCTCCTTCACTCTGTGATTAGGCTACAGGAGCTGCTGCTATCCCCTCCTTCACTCTGTGATTAGGCTACAGATGCTGCTGCTATCCCCTCCTTCACTCTGTGATTAGGCTACAGATGCTGCTGCTATCCCCTCCTTCACTCTGTGATTAGGCTACAGGAGCGGCTGCTATCCCCTCCTTCACTCTGTGATTAGGCTACAGATGCTGCTGCTATCCCCTACTTCACTCTGTGATTAGGCTACAGGAGATGCTGCTACCCCTCCTTCACTCTGTGATTAGGCTACAGGAGCTGCTGCTACCCCTCCTTCACTCTGTGATTAGGCTACAGGAGCTGCTGCTAAGCCCACCTTCACTCTGTGATTAGGCTACAGAAGCTGCTGCTATCCCCTCCTTCACTTTGTGATTAGGCTACAGGAGCTGTTGCTAACCCCTCCTTCACTCTGAGATTAGGCTACAGGAGCTGCTGCTATCACCTCCTTCACTTTGTGATTAGGCTACAGGAGCTGTTGCTACCCCTCCTTCACTCTGTGATTAGGCTACAGGAGCTGCTGCTATCCCCTTCTTCACTTTGTGATTAGGCTACAGAAGATGCTGCTATCCCCTCCTTTACTCTGTGATTAGGCTACAGAAGCTGCTGCTACCCCTCCTTCACTCTGTGATTCGTCTACACAGGAGCTGCTGCTATCCCCTCCTTTACTCTGTGATTAGGCTACACAGGAGCTGCTGCTACCCCTCCTTCACTCTGTGATTAGGCTACAGAAGCTGCTGCTATCCCCTCCTTCAATCTGTGATTAAGATACAGAAGCTGTTGCTATCCCCTCCTTTACTCTGTGATTAGGCTACAGAAGCTGCTGCTATCCCCTCCTTCACTCTGTGATTAGGCTACAAAAGCTGTTGCTATCCCCTCCTTCACTCTGTGATTAGGCTACAGAAGCTGCTGCTTTCACCTCCTTCACTCTGAAATTAGGCTACAGAAGCTGCTGCTATCCCCTCCTTCACTCTGTGATTAGGCTACAGGAGCTGCTGCTATCACCTCCTTCAATCTGTGATTAGGCTACAGAAGCTGCTGCTATCACCTCCTTCACTCTGTGATTAGGCTTAAGGAGCTGCTGCTACCCCTCCTTCACTCTGTGATTAGGCTACAGAAGCTGCTGCTACCCCTCCTTCACTCTGTGATTAGGCTACAGAAGCTGCTGCTATCACCTCCTTCACTCTGTGATTAGGCTACAGGAGCTGCTGCTATCCCCTCCTTCACTCTGTGATTAGGCTACAGAAGCTGCTGCTATCCCCTCCTTCACTCTGTGATTAGGCTACAGGAGCTGCTGCTATCTCCTCCTTAACTCTGTGATTAGGCTACAGGAGCTGCTGCTACACCTCCTTCACTCTGTGATTAGGCTACAGAGCTGCTGCTATCCCCTCCTTCACTCTGTGATTAGGCTACAGGAGTTGCTGCTATCCCCTCCTTCACTCTGTGATTAGGCTACAGGAGCTGCTGCTATTCCCTCCTTCACTCTGTGATTAGGCTACAGGAGTTGCTGCTATCCCCTCCTTTACTCTGTGATTAGGCTACAGGACCTGCTGCTATCCCCTCTTTCACTTTGAGATTAGGCTACAGAAGCTGCTGCTATCCCCTCCTTCACTCTGTGATTAGGCTACAGAAGCTGCTGCTATCCCCTCCTTTACTCTGTGATTAGGCTACAGAAGCGGCTGCTATCCCCTCTTTCACTCTGTGATTAGGCTGCAAGAGTTGCTGCTGTCCCCTCCTTCACTGTGTGATTAGGCTACAGAAGCTGCTGCTATACCCTCCTTCACTCTGTGATTAGGCTACAGAAGCGGCTGCTACCCCCTCCTTTACTCTGTGATTAGGCTACAGAAGCTGCTGCTATCCCCTCCTTTACTCTGTGATTAGGCTACAGAAGCTGCTGCTATCCCCTCCTTTACTCTGTGATTAGGCTACAGAAGCTGCTTCTATCCCCTCCTTTACTCTGTGATTAGGCTACAGAAGCTGCTGCTATCCCCTCCTTCACTCTGTGATTAGGCTACAGAAGCTGCTGCTATCCCTTCCTTTACTCTGTGATTAGGCTACAGAAGCTGCTGCTATCACCTCCTTTAATCTGTGATTAGGCTACAGGAGCTGCTGCTATCCCCTCCTTCACTGTGTGATTAGGCTACAGAAGCTGCTGCAACCCCTCCTTCACTCTGTGATTAGGCTACAGGAGCTTATGCTATCCCATCTTTTACTCTGTGATTAGGCTACAGGAGCTTATGCTATCCCATCTTTTACTCTGTGATTAGGCTACAGGAGATACTGCTACCCCTCCTTCACTCTGTGATTAGGCTACAGAAGCTGCTGCTATCCCCTCCTTCAATCTGTGATTAGGCTACAGGAGCTGCTGCTATCTCCTCCTTAACTCTGTGATTAGGCTACAGGAGCTGCTGCTACCCCTCCTTCACTCTGTGATTAGGCTACAGAGCTGCTGCTATCCCCTCCTTCACTCTGTGATTAGGCTACAGGAGTTGCTGCTATCCCCTCCTTCACTCTGTGATTAGGCTACAGGAGCTGCTGCTATTCCCTCCTTCACTCTGTGATTAGGCTACAGGAGTTGCTGCTATCCCCTCCTTTACTCTGTGATTAGGCTACAGGACCTGCTGCTATCCCCTCTTTCACTTTGAGATTAGGCTACAGAAGCTGCTGCTATCCCCTCCTTCACTCTGTGATTAGGCTACAGAAGCTGCTGCTATCCCCTCCTTTACTCTGTGATTAGGCTACAGAAGCGGCTGCTATCCCCTCTTTCACTCTGTGATTAGGCTGCAAGAGTTGCTGCTGTCCCCTCCTTCACTGTGTGATTAGGCTACAGAAGCTGCTACTATACCCTCCTTCACTCTGTGATTAGGCTACAGAAGCTGCTGCTATCCCCACATTTACTCTGTGATTAGGCTACAGAAGCTGCTGCTATCCCCTCCTTTACTCTGTGATTAGGCTACAGAAGCTGCTTCTATCCCCTCCTTTACTCTGTGATTAGGCTACAGAAGCTGCTGCTATCCCCTCCTTCACTCTGTGATTAGGCTACAGAAGCTGCTGCTATCCCTTCCTTTACTCTGTGATTAGGCTACAGAAGCTGCTGCTATCCCCTCCTTCACTCTGTGATTAGGCTACAGGAGCTGCTGCTATCCCATCCTTCACTTTTTGATTAGGCTACAGAAGCTGCTGCTATCCCCTCCTTCACTGCGAGATTAGGCTACAGAAGCTTTTCCTATCCCCTCCTTCACTCTGTGATTAGGCTACAGAAGCTGCTGCTATTCCCTCCTTCACTCTGTGATTAGGCTACAGAAGCTGCTGCTATCACCTCCTTCACTCTGTGATGAGGCTACAGGAGCTGCTGCTATCCCCTCCTTCACTTTTTGATTAGGCTACAGAAGCTTCTGCTATCTCCTCTTTCACTGCGTGATTAGGCTACAGAAGCTTTTGCTATCCCCTCCTTCGCTCTGTGATTAGGCTACAGGAGCTGCTGCTATCCCTTGCTTCACTCTGTGATTAGGCTACAGAAGCTGCTGCTATCCCCTCCTTCACTCTGTGATTAGGCTACAGGAGCTGCTGCTATCACCTCCTTCACTCTGTGATTAGGCTACAGAAGCTGCTGCTACCCCTCCTTCACTCTGTGATTAGGCTACAGGAGCTGCTGCTATCCCCTCCTTCACTCTGTGATTAGGCTTCAGGAGCTGCTGCTGTCCCCTCCTTCACTCTGTGATTAGGCTACAGGAGCTGCTGCTATCCCCTCCTTCACTCTGTGATTAGGCTTCAGGAGCTGCTGCTGTCCCCTCCTTCACTCTGTGATTAGGCTACAGGAGCTGCTGCTATCCCCTCCTTCAATCTTTGATTAGGCTACAGGAGCTGCTGCTACCCTCCTTCACTCTGTGATTAGGCTACAGGAGCTGCTGCTATCCCCTCCTTCAATCTGTGATTAGGCTACAGGAGCTGCTGCTATCCCCTCCTTTACTCTGTGATTAGGCTACAGGAGCTGCTGCTATCCCCTCCTTCAATCTGTGGTTAGGCTACAGAAGCTGCTGCTATTCCTCCTTCACTTTGTGATTAGGCTACAGGAGCTGTTGCTATCCCCTCGTTCACTCTGTGATTAGGCTACATGAGTTGCTGCTATCACCTCCTGCACTCTGTGATTAGGCTACAGAAGCTGTTGCTATCCCCTCCTTCACTCTGTGATTAGGCTACAGGAGCTGCTGCTACCCCTCCTTCACTCTGTGATTAGGCTACAAGAGCTGCTGCTATCCCCTCCTTCACTCTGTGATTAGGCTACAGAAGCTGCTGCTATCTCCTCCTTTACTCTGTGATTAGGCTACAGGAGCTGCTGCTATCCCCTCCTTCACTCTGTGATTAGGCTACAGAACCTGCTGCTACCCCTCCTTCACTCTGTGATTAGGCTACAGGAGCTGCTTCTATCCCCTCCCTCACTCTGTTATTAGGCTTTAGGAGCTGCTGCTGTCCCCTCCTTCACTCTGTGATTAGGCTACAGGAGCTGCTGCTATCCCCTCCTTCAATCTTTGATTAGGCTACAGGAGCTGCTGCTACCCTTCCTTCACTCTGTGATTAGGCTACAGGAGCTGCTGCTATCACCTCCTTCACTCTGTGATTAGGCTACAGGAGCTGCTGCTATCCCTCCTTTACTCTGTGATTAGGCTACAGGAGCTGCTGCTATCCCCTCCTTCACTCTGTGATTAGGCTACAGGACCTGCTGCTATCCCCTCCTTCACTTTGAGATTAGGCTACAGAAGCTGCTGCTATCCCCTCCTTCACTCTGTGATTAGGCTACAGAAGCTGCTGCTATCCCCTCCTTCACTCTGTGATTAGGCTATAGAAGCGGCTGCTATCCCCTCTTTCACTCTGTGATTAGGCTGCAGGAGTTGCTGCTGTCCCCTCCTTCACTGTGTGATTAGGCTACAGAAGCTGCTACTATACCCTCCTTCACTCTGTGATTAGGCTACAGAAGCTGCTGTTATCCCCTCCTTTACTCTGTGATTAGGCTACAGAAGCTGCTGCTATCCCCTCCTTTACTCTGTGATTAGGCTACAGAAGCTGCTTCTATCCCCTCCTTTACTCTGTGATTAGGCTACAGAAGCTGCTGCTATCCCCTCCTTCACTCTGTGATTAGGCTACAGAAGCTGCTGCTATCCCTTCCTTTACTCTGTGATTAGGCTACAGAAGCTGCTGCTATCCCCTCCTTCACTCTGTGATTAGGCTACAGGAGCTGCTGCTATCCCATCCTTTACTCTGTGATTAGGCTACAGGAGCTGCTGCTACCCCTCCTTCACTCTGTGATTAGGCTACAGGAGCTGCTGCTATCCCCTCCTTCACTCTGTGATGAGGCTACAGGAGCTGCTGCTATCCCCTCCTTCACTTTTTGATTAGGCTACAGAAGCTGCTGCTATCCCCTCCTTCACTGCGAGATTAGGCTACAGAAGCTTTTCCTATCCCCTCTTTCACTTTGAGATTAGGCTACAGAAGCTGCTGCTATTCCCTCCTTCACTCTGTGATTAGGCTACAGAAGCTGCTGCTATCACCTCCTTCACTCTGTGATGAGGCTACAGGAGCTGCTGCTATCCCCTCCTTCACTTTTTGATTAGGCTACAGAAGCTTCTGCTATCTCCTCTTTCACTGCGTGATTAGGCTACAGAAGCTTTTGCTATCCCCTCCTTCACTCTGTGATTAGGCTACAGGAGCTGCTGCTATTCCCTCCTTCACTCTGTGATTAGGCTACAGGAGTTGCTGCTATCCCCTCCTTTACTCTGTGATTAGGCTACAGGACCTGCTGCTATCCCCTCTTTCACTTTGAGATTAGGCTACAGAAGCTGCTGCTATCCCCTCCTTCACTCTGTGATTAGGCTACAGAAGCTGCTGCTATCCCCTCCTTTACTCTGTGATTAGGCTACAGAAGCGGCTGCTATCCCCTCTTTCACTCTGTGATTAGGCTGCAAGAGTTGCTGCTGTCCCCTCCTTCACTGTGTGATTAGGCTACAGAAGCTGCTGCTATACCCTCCTTCACTCTGTGATTAGGCTACAGAAACGGCTGCTACCCCCTCCTTTACTCTGTGATTAGGCTACAGAAGCTGCTGCTATCCCCTCCTTTACTCTGTGATTAGGCTACAGAAGCTGCTGCTATCCCCTCCTTTACTCTGTGATTAGGCTACAGAAGCTGCTTCTATCCCCTCCTTTACTCTGTGATTAGGCTACAGAAGCTGCTGCTATCCCCTCCTTCACTCTGTGATTAGGCTACAGAAGCTGCTGCTATCCCTTCCTTTACTCTGTGATTAGGCTACAGAAGCTGCTGCTATCACCTCCTTTAATCTGTGATTAGGCTACAGGAGCTGCTGCTATCCCCTCCTTCACTGTGTGATTAGGCTACAGAAGCTGCTGCAACCCCTCCTTCACTCTGTGATTAGGCTACAGGAGCTTATGCTGTCCCATCTTTTACTCTGTGATTAGGCTACAGGAGCTTATGCTATCCCATCTTTTACTCTGTGATTAGGCTACAGGAGATACTGCTACCCCTCCTTCACTCTGTGATTAGGCTACAGAAGCTGCTGCTATCCCCTCCTTCAATCTGTGATTAGGCTACAGGAGCTGCTGCTATCTCCTCCTTAACTCTGTGATTAGGCTACAGGAGCTGCTGCTACCCCTCCTTCACTCTGTGATTAGGCTACAGAGCTGCTGCTATCCCCTCCTTCACTCTGTGATTAGGCTACAGGAGTTGCTGCTATCCCCTCCTTCACTCTGTGATTAGGCTACAGGAGCTGCTGCTATTCCCTCCTTCACTCTGTGATTAGGCTACAGGAGTTGCTGCTATCCCCTCCTTTACTCTGTGATTAGGCTACAGGACCTGCTGCTATCCCCTCTTTCACTTTGAGATTAGGCTACAGAAGCTGCTGCTATCCCCTCCTTCACTCTGTGATTAGGCTACAGAAGCTGCTGCTATCCCCTCCTTTACTCTGTGATTAGGCTACAGAAGTGGCTGCTATCCCCTCTTTCACTCTGTGATTAGGCTGCAAGAGTTGCTGCTGTCCCCTCCTTCACTGTGTGATTAGGCTACAGAAGCTGCTACTATACCCTCCTTCACTCTGTGATTAGGCTACAGAAGCTGCTGCTATCCCCTCATTTACTCTGTGATTAGGCTACAGAAGCTGCTGCTATCCCCTCCTTCACTCTGTGATTAGGCTACAGAAGCTGCTGCTATCCCTTCCTTTACTCTGTGATTAGGCTACAGAAGCTGCTGCTATCCCCTCCTTCACCCTGTGATTAGGCTACAGGAGCTGCTGCTATCCCATCCTTTACTCTGTGATTAGGCTACAGAAGCTGCTTCTATCCCCTCCTTTACTCTGTGATTAGGCTCCAGAAGCTGCTGCTATCCCCTCCTTCACTCTGTGATTAGGCTACAGAAGCTGCTGCTATCCCTTCCTTTACTCTGTGATTAGGCTACAGAAGCTGCTGCTATCCCCTCCTTCACCCTGTGATTAGGCTACAGGAGCTGCTGCTATCCCATCCTTTACTCTGTGATTAGGCTACAGGAGCTGCTGCTACCCCTCCTTCACTCTGTGATTAGGCTACAGGAGCTGCTGCTATCCCCTCCTTCACTCTGTGATGAGGCTACAGGAGCTGCTGCTATCCCCTCCTTCACTTTTTGATTAGGCTACAGAAGCTGCTGCTATCCCCTCCTTCACTGCGAGATTAGGCTACAGAAGCTTTTCCTATCCCCTCCTTCACTCTGTGATTAGGCTACAGAAGCTGCTGCTATTCCCTCCTTCACTCTGTGATTAGGCTACAGAAGCTGCTGCTATCACCTCCTTCACTCTGTGATGAGGCTACAGGAGCTGCTGCTATCCCCTCCTTCACTTTTTGATTAGGCTACAGAAGCTTCTGCTATCTCCTCTTTCACTGCGTGATTAGGCTACAGAAGCTTTTGCTATCCCCTCCTTCGCTCTGTGATTAGGCTACAGGAGCTGCTGCTATCCCTTGCTTCACTCTGTGATTAGGCTACAGAAGCTGCTGCTATCCCCTCCTTCACTCTGTGATTAGGCTACAGAAGCTGCTGCTATCACCTTCTTCACTATGTGATTAGGCTACAGGAGCTGCTGCTATCACCTCCTTCACTCTGTGATTAGGCTACAGAAGCTGCTGCTACCCCTCCTTCACTCTGTGATTAGGCTACAGGAGCTGCTGCTATCCCCTCCTTCACTCTGTGATTAGGCTTCAGGAGCTGCTGCTGTCCCCTCCTTCACTCTGTGATTAGGCTACAGGAGCTGCTGCTATCCCCTCCTTCACTCTGTGATTAGGCTTCAGGAGCTGCTGCTGTCCCCTCCTTCACTCTGTGATTAGGCTACAGGAGCTGCTGCTATCCCCTCCTTCAATCTTTGATTAGGCTACAGGAGCTGCTGCTACCCTCCTTCACTCTGTGATTAGGCTACAGGAGCTGCTGCTATCCCCTCCTTCAATCTGTGATTAGGCTAAAGGAGCTGCTGCTATCCCCTCCTTTACTCTGTGATTAGGCTACAGGAGCTGCTGCTATCCCCTCCTTCAATCTGTGGTTAGGCTACAGAAGCTGCTGCTACTCCTCCTTCACTTTGTGATTAGGCTACAGGAGCTGTTGCTATCCCCTCGTTCACTCTGTGATTAGGCTACATGAGTTGCTGCTATCACCTCCTTCACTCTGTGATTAGGCTACAGAAGCTGTTGCTATCCCCTCCTTCACTCTGTGATTAGGCTACAGGAGCTGCTGCTACCCATCCTTCACTCTGTGATTAGGCTACAAGAGCTGCTGCTATCCCTTCCTTCACTCTGTAATTAGGCTACAGAAGCTGCTGCTATCTCCTCCTTTACTCTGTGATTAGGCTACAGGAGCTGCTGCTATCCCCTCCTTCACTCTGTGATTAGGCTACAGAACCTGCTGCTACCCCTCCTTCACTCTGTGATTAGGCTACAGGAGCTGCTTCTATCCCCTCCTTCATTCTGTTATTAGGCTTTAGGAGCTGCTGCTGTCCCCTCCTTCACTCTGTGATTAGGCTACAGGAGCTGCTGCTATCCCCTCTTTCAATCTTTGATTAGGCTACAGGAGCTGCTGCTACCCTTCCTTCACTCTGTGATTAGGCTACAGGAGCTGCTGCTATCACCTCCTTCACTCTGTGATTAGGCTACAGGAGCTGCTGCTATCCCTCCTTTACTCTGTGATTAGGCTACAGGAGCTGCTGCTATCCCCTCCTTCACTCTGTGATTAGGCTACAGGACCTGCTGCTATCCCCTCCTTCACTTTGAGATTAGGCTACAGAAGCTGCTGCTATCCCCTCCTTCACTCTGTGATTAGGCTACAGAAGCTGCTGCTATCCCCTCCTTCACTCTGTGATTAGGCTATAGAAGCGGCTGCTATCCCCTCTTTCACTCTGTGATTAGGCTGCAGGAGTTGCTGCTGTCCCCTCCTTCACTGTGTGATTAGGCTACAGAAGCTGCTACTATACCCTCCTTCACTCTGTGATTAGGCTACAGAAGCTGCTGCTATCCCCTCCTTTACTCTGTGATTAGGCTACAGAAGCTGCTGCTATCCCCTCCTTTACTCTGTGATTAGGCTACAGAAGCTGCTTCTATCCCCTCCTTTACTCTGTGATTAGGCTACAGAAGCTGCTGCTATCCCCTCCTTCACTCTGTGATTAGGCTACAGAAGCTGCTGCTATCCCTTCCTTTACTCTGTGATTAGGCTACAGAAGCTGCTGCTATCCCCTCCTTCACTCTGTGATTAGGCTACAGGAGCTGCTGCTATCCCATCCTTTACTCTGTGATTAGGCTACAGGAGCTGCTGCTACCCCTCCTTCACTCTGTGATTAGGCTACAGGAGCTGCTGCTATCCCCTCCTTCACTCTGTGATGAGGCTACAGGAGCTGCTGCTATCCCCTCCTTCACTTTTTGATTAGGCTACAGAAGCTGCTGCTATCCCCTCCTTCACTGCGAGATTAGGCTACAGAAGCTTTTCCTATCCCCTCCTTCACTCTGTGATTAGGCTACAGAAGCTGCTGCTATTCCCTCCTTCACTCTGTGATTAGGCTACAGAAGCTGCTGCTATCACCTCCTTCACTCTGTAATGAGGCTACAGGAGCTGCTGCTATCCCCTCCTTCACTTTTTGATTAGGCTACAGAAGCTTCTGCTATCTCCTCTTTCACTGCGTGATTAGGCTACAGAAGCTTTTGCTATCCCCTCCTTCGCTCTGTGATTAGGCTACAGGAGCTGCTGCTATCCCTTGCTTCACTCTGTGATTAGGCTACAGAAGCTGCTGCTATCCCCTCCTTCAATCTGTGATTAAGATACAGAAGCTGTTGCTATCCCCTCCTTTACTCTGTGATTAGGCTACAGAAGCTGCTGCTATCCCCTCCTTCACTCTGTGATTAGGCTACAGAAGCTGTTGCTATCCCCTCCTTCACTCTGTGATTAGGCTACAGAAGCTGCTGCTATCACCTCCTTCACTCTGAAATTAGGCTACAGAAGCTGCTTCTATCCCCTCCTTCAATCTGTGATTAAGATACAGAAGCTGTTGCTATCCCCTCCTTTACTCTGTGATTAGGCTACAGAAGCTGCTGCTATCCCCTCCTTCACTCTGTGATTAGGCTGCAGAAGCTGTTGCTATCCCCTCCTTCACTCTGTGATTAGGCTACAGAAGCTGCTGCTATCCTCTCCTTTACTCTTTGATTAGGCTACAGAAGCTGCTGCTATCACCTTCTTCACTATGTGATTAGGCTACAGGAGCTGCTGCTATCACCTCCTTCACTCTGTGATTAGGCTACAGAAGCTGCTGCTACCCCTCCTTCACTCTGTGATTAGGCTACAGGAGCTGCTGCTATCCCCTCCTTCACTCTGTGATTAGGCTTCAGGAGCTGCTGCTGTCCCCTCCTTCACTCTGTGATTAGGCTACAGGAGCTGCTGCTATCCCCTCCTTCACTCTGTGATTAGGCTTCAGGAGCTGCTGCTGTCCCCTCCTTCACTCTGTGATTAGGCTACAGGAGCTGCTGCTATCCCCTCCTTCACTCTGTGATTAGGCTACAGGAGCTGCTGCTATCCCCTCCTTCAATCTTTGATTAGGCTAAAGGAGCTGCTGCTACCCTCCTTCACTCTGTGATTAGGCTACAGGAGCTGCTGCTATCCCCTCCTTCAATCTGTGATTAGGCTACAGGAGCTGCTGCTATCCCCTCCTTTACTCTGTGATTAGGCTACAGGAGCTGCTGCTATCCCCTCCTTCAATCTGTGGTTAGGCTACAGAAGCTGCTGCTACTCCTCCTTCACTTTGTGATTAGGCTACAGGAGCTGTTGCTATCCCCTCGTTCACTCTGTGATTAGGCTACATGAGGTGCTGCTATCACCTCCTTCACTCTGTGATTAGGCTACAGAAGCTGTTGCTATCCCCTCCTTCACTCTGTGATTAGGCTACAGGGGCTGCTGCTACCCCTCCTTCACTCTGTGATTAGGCTACAAGAGCTGCTGCTATCCCCTCCTTCACTCTGTGATTAGGCTACAGAAGCTGCTGCTATCTCCTCCTTTACTCTGTGATTAGGCTACAGGAGCTGCTGCTATCCCCTCCTTCACTCTGTGATTAGGCTACAGAACCTGCTGCTACCCCTCCTTCACTCTGTGATTAGGCTACAGGAGCTGCTTCTATCCCCTCCTTCACTCTGTTATTAGGCTTTAGGAGCTGCTGCTGTCCCCTCCTTCACTCTGTGATTAGGCTACAGGAGCTGCTGCTATCCCCTCCTTCAATCTTTGATTAGGCTACAGGAGCTGCTGCTACCCTTCCTTCACTCTGTGATTAGGCTACAGGAGCTGCTGCTATCACCTCCTTCACTCTGTGATTAGGCTACAGGAGCTGCTGCTATCCCTCCTTTACTCTGTGATTAGGCTACAGGAGCTGCTGCTATCCCCTCCTTCACTCTGTGATTAGGCTACAGGAGCTGCTGCTACCCCTCCTTCACTCTGTGATTAGGCTACAGGAGCTGCTGCTATCCCCTCCTTCACTCTGTGATTAGGCTACAGGAGCTGCTGCTATCTCCTCCTTCACTCTGTGATTAGGCTACATGAGTTGCTGCTATCACCTCCTTCACTCTGTGATTAGGCTACAGAAGCTGCTGCTATCTCCTCCTTCACTCTGTGATTAGGCTACATGAGTTGCTGCTATCACCTCCTTCACTCTGTGATTAGGCTACAGGAGCTGCTGCTATCCCCTCCTTCACTCTGTGATTAGGCTACAGGAGCTGCTGCTACCCCTCCTTCACTCTGTGATTAGGCTACAGGAGCTGCTGCTATCCCCTCCTTCACTCTGTGATTAGGCTACATGAGTTGCTGCTATCACCTCCTTCACTCTGTGATTAGGCTACAGGAGCTGCTGCTATCCCCTCCTTTACTCTGTGATTAGGCTACAGAAGCTGCTGCTATCACCTCCTTCACTCTGTGATTAGGCTACAGAAGCTGCTGCTATCCCCTCCTTCACTCTGTGATTAGGCTACAGAAGCTGCTGCTATCTCCTCCTTCACTCTGTGATTAGGCTACCGGAGCTGCTGCTATCCCTCCTTCACTCTGTGATTAGGCTACAGAAGCTGCTGCTATCCCCTCCTTCAATCTGTGATTAGGCTACAGGAGCTGCTGCTGCTATCCCCTCCTTTACTCTGTGATTAGGCTACAGGAGCTGTTGCTATCCCCTCCTTCAATCTGTAATTAGGCTACAGAAGCTGCTGCTACCCCTCCTTCACTCTGTGATTAGGCTACAGGAGCTATTGCTATCCCCTTGTTCACTCTGTGATTAGGCTACAGAAGCTGCTGCTATCCCCTCCTTAACTCTGTGATTAGGCTACAGAAGCTGCTGCTATCCCCTCCTTCACTCTGTGATTAGGCTAGAGGAGCTGCTGCTATCCCCTCCTTCACTCTGTGATTAGGCTACAGAAGCTGCTGCTACCCCTCCTTCACTCTGTGATTAGGCTACAGGAGCTATTGCTATCCCCTTGTTCACTCTGTGATTAGGCTACAGGAGTTGCTGCTATCCCCTCCTTAACTCTTTGATTAGGCTACAGAAGCTGCTGCTACCCCTCCTTCACTCTGTGATTAGGCTACAGGAGCTATTGCTATCCCCTTGTTCACTCTGTGATTAGGCTACAGGAGTTGCTGCTATCCCCTCCTTAACTCTGTAATTAGGCTACAGAAGCTGCTGCTATCCCCTCCTTCACTCTGTGATTAGGCTACAGGAGCTGCTGCTATCCCCTCCTTCACTCTGTGATTAGGCTATAGGACCTGTTGCTATCCCCTCCTTCACTCTGTGATTAGGCAACAGGAGATGTTGCTATCCCCTCCTTCACTCTGTGATTAGGCTACAGGAGCTGCTGCTATCCCCTCCTTCACTCTGTGATTAGGCTACAGAAGTTGCTGCTATCCCCTCCATCACTCTGTGATTAGGCTACAGGGGCTGCTGCTATCCCCTCCTTCACTCTGTGATTAGGCTACAGGAGCTGCTGCTATCACCTCCTTCACTCTGTGATTAGGCTACAGGAGCTGCTGCTATCACCTCCTTCACTCTGTGATTAGGCTACAGGAGATGCTGCTACCCCTCCTTCACTCTGTGATTAGGCTACATGAGTTGCTGCTATCACCTCCTTCACTCTGTGATTAGGCTACAGGAGCTGCTGCTATCCCCTCCTTCACTCTGTGATTAGGCTACAGAAGCTGCTGCTATCACCTCCTTCACTCTGTGATTAGGCTACAGAAGCTGCTGCTATCCCCTCCTTCACTCTGTGATTAGGCTATAGGACCTGTTGCTATCCCCTCCTGATTAGGCTACAGAAGCTGCTGCTATCACCTCCTTCACTCTGTGATTAGGCTAGAGGAGCTGCTGCTATCCCCTCCTTCACTCTGTGATTAGGCTACAGAAGCTGCTGCTACCCCTCCTTCACTCTGTGATTAGGCTACAGGAGCTATTGCTATCCCCTTGTTCACTCTGTGATTAGGCTACAGGAGTTGCTGCTATCCCCTCCTTAACTCTGTGATTAGGCTACAGAAGCTGCTGCTACCCCTCCTTCACTCTGTGATTAGGCTACAGGAGCTATTGCTATCCCCTTGTTCACTCTGTGATTAGGCTACAGGAGTTGCTGCTATCCCCTCCTTAACTCTGTGATTAGGCTACAAAAGCTGCTGCTACCCCTCCTTCACTCTGTGATTAGGCTACAGGAGCTATTGCTATCCCCTTGTTCACTCTGTGATTAGGCTACAGGAGTTGCTGCTATCCCCTCCTTAACTCTGTAATTAGGCTACAGAAGCTGCTGCTATCCCCTCCTTCACTCTGTGATTAGGCTACAGGAGCTGCTGCTATCCCCTCCTTCACTCTGTGATTAGGCTATAGGACCTGTTGCTATCCCCTCCTTCACTCTGTGATTAGGCAACAGGAGATGTTGCTATCCCCTCCTTCACTCTGTGATTAGGCTACAGGAGCTGCTGCTATCCCCTCCTTCACTCTGTGATTAGGCTACAGAAGTTGCTGCTATCCCCTCCATCACTCTGTGATTAGGCTACAGGGGCTGCTGCTATCCCCTCCTTCACTCTGTGATTAGGCTACAGGAGCTGCTGCTATCACCTCCTTCACTCTGTGATTAGGCTACAGGAGCTGCTGCTATCACCTCCTTCACTCTGTGATTAGGCTACAGGAGCTGCTGCTACCCCTCCTTCACTCTGTGATTAGGCTACAGGAGATGCTGCTACCCCTCCTTCACTCTGTGATTAGGCTACATGAGTTGCTGCTATCACCTCCTTCACTCTGTGATTAGGCTACAGAAGCTGCTGCTATCCCCTCCTTCACTCTGTGATTAGGCTACAGGAGCTGCTGCTACCCCTCCTTCACTCTGTGATTAGGCTACAGAAGCTGGTGCTATCTCCTCCTTCACTCTGTGATTAGGCTACCGGAGCTGCTGCTATCTCCTCCTTCACTCTGTGATTAGTCTACAGGAGCTGCTGCTATCCCTCCTTCACTCTGTGATTAGGCTACAGAAGCTGCTGCTATCCCCTCCTTCACTCTGTGATTAGGCTACCGGAGCTGCTGCTATCTCCTCCTTCACTCCGTGATTAGTCATTTTCTCCTACAGATCCTCACTGGCTCTGCCTCTAATATGCAATGTACAGAGAGAGAGTGGAACTAAGGCAACAAGTGCAAGAAACAATTGCTCCTTTTATGCAGCTTAGATGCTGTCAATATTAATGCTATAGAAATGAATGCAGTGAAAGGAACCACCCAGAAAAGTCACTGGAACAAGAGAGGGAAAAAATAAAAGAAAAAAAGAGGATAGAAAGATATGTGCATCTCATCTGTGGTTTATTTTATATTTATCAGTAGAAGACCAGTAATACTAGTGAATGTTAATATTAAAACACACCTCAAATAAATAATTACAAATCTATGGCAAGATTACAGCAATAGCAAATTCTAAAGGGACTGTTGTTTACTGGGTAGACAGGTTTCCATGCTGCCTAGAAATTTTTGAATATATACATTGTGGGTCCCAACTAAGGGGGCGATTTATCAAGCTGAGGTGGACAGTGTGCCCCTGTCCGCCGCAGATCGCCTCTGGCAGGCTGAATTACCCTGGCGGAATTCAGCATTGCACACGAGCGCCAATCACGTGCAGGCAGGAGCTGTCAATCTCCCAGGAGATTGAATTTCGCCACTGTAGAGGTGGCGAAAGATTAGGGAAGCTGTATCGGTCTGATGACTCCTGCTGGTTAATACGATGTGCTGGTTCTCTTGTGAGAACCTGCAGCCGTAGTGGGTCGAAAGACTTGCAAAGCATTTGATAAATCGACCCATTTGTGATGATTTGGATTATGTGAAGTCATGGTTCTGTATTATTGTCTTGAAAATAAAAATTAAAGACTGGTGGACCCATAGAAAGCTAGAGATTGTAATATCTAGACCAGTGATTTTCAACAATCACACCATCCCAAAATTTTACAAAATCACACATTGTAGCCTAATACAGCATATATTAGACATCATAATGATTGTCTGTGAATGAATGTCAATATGTCATGGTTGTAAATGATGTCTGCCTGTCTGCCTGATGAGCCTGTCACATCAAAACAAGCAAAATTTAAAAAATATGTCACACTGTTCTCAGTCTGCCGCGGCACACCTGAGGATCTCTCACGGCACACTAGTGTGGTTGAAAAACGCTGATCTAGACATTATATTATACCAATATGTAATTTTTCAATATTAAGGAAAAAGGAATAAACAGAAAAGAGAATAAGGGGTAAATTTAACATAGTGCGAGCAGACATGATACGATGTAGTGTATCATGTCCGCTGCGCATTGATAAATGCAGACAGCATACGCTGTCTGCATTTATCATTGCACCAGCAGTTCTTGAGGCCGGGTTTATTTCTGTCCGCGGCCTTAGAGCAGGCGGACAAGTCATGGAGCAGCGGTCTTGATAAATAAGACCCTCAATCTTAGACGCTTTGAGTGCTAATGACGGCTCTGAGCCGTCACAGAGTTTCTCACTTTGGTGCTAATGATGGCTCAGAGCTGTCATGAGCACTCTCCCACCTTGAGGGAGATTTTGGGGCTCCTAACCGCTCCTACCACGGCAACCGTGCCTGTAGAGTGACAGGCATTGCCGGGGCTTCACGTGATGCACTGTGATGTCACGCGCAATGAGGTAATGACGTCACCGCGCAACTTTATTTATACTTAACAATGTTAAGTATAGGAGCAGGGGGCATGCTGCTTAGAAGCGTGTATCTCAGGCATCTAAGCAGCTACAGACCCCCAAGACCCACTGTTGGAAAGGTAATCGCCTAACTTTTCCAACAGTGTAAGTCTTGGGGGTCTGTAAAAATGAAATAAAATACAAAAAAACCATAGAAAGTATTAGCACCAAGGTGGGAAAGTGCTTAGCACTCAAAGGGTTAAATAAAAAATAATGTGCCCTAGGAACAACAAGGGGAGAAGAAAACCCACTCTATCAATATAACCATGAAGGCAAAGAGTAAAATATTTTAATTTAAAAAAGTGAGGACAAAAATATTTCAAGGGTAATAAAGAAAGATAACAGTTGCATAAACAAAATATTCAAATACAGGATAGAAAATGTCTAATTTGAAAAGAGAACATCATGCCTTAATATTTGCTGGAAACTATCACTGTCTAGTGGCTTAGTCAGGGAGATTTGGGAGTGTAAAACTATAAGACGAGTACTGTAATATCATGCTGAAGGGCAGCTGGGTTGGGAGTGGGAGGAGCTGGGCTGGAAGTTGTGTGTTGCTGAATAGTGTTTAAGCAGTTCAGGCATGGTCAGGTGGTCTTTGCCAATATGTGACTTTAATAAGATCCTGGGAAACAGGAGTTCTGCTATTTAGACAAGATGACAAATCACTTCCCTTCACCGTGTGCCACACCACTTATGTTTTCTACCTTGCTTTAGCATGTAAGAAAATATTTTATTTTAAATATAGAGTCTGAAATTATCAGTGCTGCTCACCTGGATTTGTTCAAAAGGAACTTCAAAGCTGAACGACTCATTGTAATAGGGATTCAGGGTATTTTTCTTGATGGTTGTCTTCTTCTTTTTCAGTCGTTTGCCATTCTGCATGAGATGAATCTTTACATACGGGTCTAATAAAGGAAACAAAACGGGAAAAGTAAATAAAGGTACAGCTACAATACAATATATACAAATAGCAAAACAAATCTCATTATTTTTTTAGGATTGCGCATGAGTAGGCTTTTTTTTGTGTTATAGGATACTTAATTTGTCTTTTTGTTATGAATGCTATGATAAAAAAAATAGTACTTGATATAAGCCACGTTCGGCAAGTGCTCAGAGCCAGCCCCGACACATCTGCTTCAGCGATGACGTGACGCTATGGAGACGTCACAGGTAAGGGAGCTTAGAAAAAACGTTCCCAGCGTAACGTCTCCCGTCACCACACTGCCCGTACAAATTCGGAACCAGTTGTACTCGTATTAAACTATCTCCGAACCAGTTGTACTCGTTTATCAACACCATGGCACTGAATATTGCTACTAAACTTTTTGCTGCTCTTTTATATTTTTCCCACCTACATAATTGTATTTTACATGTTTTCAAATGTATTACCATGTGCTGTTATATTGAGATATTTTCATGTTTTTTTAACAAATGGTTTTTTAATGATGGCTGGGGATGTACGGTATTAAATTGACCTTTTTTAATTATGTGTTTATCTCCTGCAAATGGTGTTAAACATATAGTCAAAGCATTGCATCTGTGGCAAATTTATAACACTATCATATATATATATATATATATATATATATACACACACACATGTTGCTCATGGAGGCTGCCATCCTTAGAAGTGTCTGAGCTTGCTCGAATAAATCCCAGCGTTACCAGCACGCTGGAAACACTGGGACTTGTGTAATCCGAGCACTCAATGAACACCCAGCTCCTCGCTTGGAAGTGCCCTGCGTTTGTTTGGAGCACTTGCGGAACGTGGCAATAGTTAAAACATATCTAAAGGGTCTGGGAAATTATAGGCAAACAGCTTATATTAATACCAGCCTTTAAAGGGACACTAAATACAAGTTTTTAATTTCGTGATTCAGATAGAGCATGCAATTTTAAGCAACTTTCCAATTTTCTCCTATTATCAATTTGTCCTCTTCCTATTGCTTTCTTTCTTTGAAAAATAAGGCAGATAAGCTATTTTGGGTTCAGAACCATGGAAAGCACTTGTTTATTGGTGGGTGAATAATGGGCCGGCATATAAACTTACATTCTTTCATTTCAAATAAAGATACCAAGAGAATGAAGAAAATTTGATTATAGGAGTAAATGAGAAAGTTTATTAATATTGCATGCTCTATCTGAATGACAAAAGACAAATTCTGTGTTCAGTGTCCCTTTAAGTTCTTAGGGAAACAAAACATTAGTCTTTAAATAGCATAAATGATTGGCTTTAAGTACTCATTAATGAAAATTCTCAAGCTCTGCACTTCCACAAATAACCAGTTGACTCTAAGGGCTCCATTAATTAAGCAGCGGATGCTGCTTCAGAGCCTCTTCGTTTCCTGTTAGCCACCTTTTAGGTGGCCGGATTAAAATCATCCCAATCCGATCTGGATGATTGACAGCCCCTGCTCGGGGCCAATTGGCCGCCAGTGAGCAGGGGGCAGCATTGCACAAGCATTTCACTAGAAATGCTTGTGCAATGTTAAATGCTGACAGCGAATCATGTCCGCTCGATTATTGATAAATCTAACCCTAAATATGAACATGTTAACACTAGTTCTTGTGCAGGGTGGTGTTTTTTTTCTTACATACAGTTCTATTTTACTTTTATCATCAAAATTGCTTTGGATTTTGATAAAGTATGTAAAAAGTGAAGGAGTAATTTATATATATTTTTAGAATCTATCCTGTATGGTGTAAACACTGATACGTATCCTTTAAATTGTGCGTGTATATTTATATATAAATTTATTTCAGTGAATATTGTAAAATGTAACCCCGGATAGTAAGAGGAGGGGTTTTTGACCCCACTTAGGCCATGGAGTGGGGATCATAGACAGGTCAATAAGGTGGCTAAGGAGAAGATACAGGTTGGGGGAAGTGGAAGTTGGGTCTTTTCCTGAAAAGTAAGAACAAAGACAGGAGACGCTCCCTCCCTCCCTCCCTATGGTTTGTATTGTCGCAGCTGTGGGTTGGCGGGATGCTTGAATTATTTATGTTTAAGTTGATGATAATTTGGTACCTCCCTAAGGGTTGAGAAAGACTTTTGGATGTACCTGGTGATTAAGCCAGTGGAATGTACATTTGGGCTGGTGCAAGCCCCTCTATTGGGTTTTATGTGGCTTTGAAGTTATGTTTACAGAATATTTGTTATTTATATTTTAATAAAGTTGGTTACGGCCTTTTACACCCCAGTAATGGTGTTGAGTCTTATTGGAATGCAATGAATGCCTAGTATGGGGTCAAAGATTTGTCTCCGATATGGTTACAATTGCTACATGGCGCTATCTTCATTTTTTGAGATACTTTTTTTTTTTAATGAACTAAACTGCAAACTTGCAAAGATGCAGCATCAACCCCAACAAACTATCTCTACCCCCTCCTTTACCATTTTCATGCTTTTCATTTTAGGATATGAATTTAATACTTTGTAACAGGCTGTTTTGTCTTTGTCTGTGGAGTCATCTATTTATGGTGTAAATTTTTTTTAACTTTCTCTTCCCCTTTTTTAACTCTCCTATTTCATATTGCAAGTACCTTAGAACGTTATGTATATTTAACACACTGCTGCCCTTTCCTATTGTTTATCTGCTGGATGTTGTTCTTTAATAGAGTCAAACTCTGTATTTACTTTGTCTTCACAAAGGATTAAGATATTCAATAAAAAAATTATGAGAAAAAGTTCTTAAATATTACTAGAAAATGAAACAAACATATACCTGGCTAATATTTTCAACAGCTTGACAAAACCCACCAGAAAGTCCTCCTACATCCATCTTTTTCAGATTTTTGGCCTCCAGCACAATTACAGTGAGCTTTCCTGCAGTGGGCACATATCGAAGAGAGAAACAGATGTCTCCCAGCTTCTCTTGCTAGAAAAGTACAAGTAAAATAAGCAATAAAATGAATATATTTAAATATTACAGCTTTTTAGTCATGTATAAGCAATAGAGAATATAGAGCCATGTTTTCATGCACATATTACAATAACTAGTGTAATATATGGGGTAAGATTTTTTTTAAAAAAAACATAAAATAAATCTGAACTATTTTAAAATGTTTGTCAAATTTTAAGCTATAAAATTGAATTAGAAAGATTATTTTAAACAGGAACTAGTAGGGAACAGGCTATTGCCAGTCCGGGCCTGATAGGGAAACTTCCTTAACTAGAAACCACAGGGTCCAGGTGCAAGAATCTAAGAAGGGGCCCCCCATCCACCCCTCCCCCTCCAAAAAAAAGTGAATTTAATACTTTTTTTTTTTTTTACATTTAACACAGAAAAAAAATGTGAATCAGATTACATGTCTGCAAAAGGAGGTACCCTGTGCCCACAGTCTGTGAGATGGTCTGACCCCCTATTACTGTATATAGGGACACTGTTTAACCCCCCAGTACTGTATATAGTAAGTTAGTGACACAGTCTGTAATCTGCCAGCGAGATGGCTGGCCTGACCCTACCCACCCAGTACTTTATAAAGTGACCACAGTAGTCAGTGACATGGTCCATCCCCCATACTGTATATAGTGGTACTGTATAGTGACACTGTTTACCCCCTGCCCCCCAATGCTGTAGTAACAAGGTCTGTAATTTTCTGGTTCCACAAACATACACACATACATGTATAAATACAAAAGAAAAAAGCGGATCCATCCGATACTTTCCAAAACACAGTGACTTTATTGTAGCAGTTTTCTTTCACAAATAATCATTGAAAAAACTTCAGAGACACACACTTAAAATCATGGGAGTTGATACGATATGAGGTTCGGTTTTAGTCTTACATGTTTCGGCGGATCCTGACCGCCTTAATCATAGACCATACCGGAACCTCTGTACCTGTAACCTTTTACCTGAGTACAGGTACACGCCCTCAAACATTTACTCCAATCATATAAATACAATGGGATTTAAACGGGCTTGGCAACAAAGAACAATTATTCTATTAACTTTACATAGATAGATCTAATTCTATACTAATTCTTTATATAACATATTAAAAAGAGACATAATAAGTGAAGAAAAAACATAATTATGCTTACCTGATAAATTTATTTCTCTTGTAGTGTATCCAGTCCACGGATCATCCATAACTTGTGGGATATTCAGGTTTTTGTGCCTACAGCCACCTGAGATGTAAATCCGGCCCTGCGGATGATGGGAGGGACAAGGCAGGATTAAGCGGAAGGAACCACTGCCTGAAGAACCTTTCTCCCAAACACAGCCTCCGAAGAAGCAAGTATCAAAATTGTAAAATTTTGAAAAAGTGTGAAGCGAAGACCAAGTCGCAGCCTTGCAAATCTGTTCAACAGAGGCCTCATTTTTGAAGGCCCATGTGGAAGCCACAGCTCTAGTAGAATGAGCTGTAATCCTTTCAGGGGGCTGCTGTCCAGGCTAGGCGTATTACGCTCCGAAGCCAAAAGGAAAGAGAAGTTGCCAAAGCTTTTTGACCTCTCCTCTGTCCAGAGTAAACGACAAACAGGAAAGATGTTTGAAGAAAATCCTTAGTAGCTTGTAAGTAAAACTTCAAGGCACGGACTACGTCCAGATTATGTAAAAGACGTTACTTCTTTGAAGAAGGATTAGGGCACAACGATGGAACAAACAAATCTCTTGATTGATATTCTTGTTAGAAACCTCCTTAGGTTAAAAAACCCAGGTTTGGTACGCAGAACTACCTTATCGCATGAAAAATCAGATAAGGAGAATCACATTGTAAGAGATGCTCAGAGACTCCTCCGAGCGAGGTAAATAACCATCAAAAACAGAACTTTCCAAGATAAAAGTTTATTATCAATGGAATGAAGGGGTTCAAACGGAAACTCCTTGAAGAACCTTAAGAACCAAGTTTAAGCTCCACGGGGGGAGCAACAGGTTTAAACACAGGCATAATTCTACCAAAGCCTGGCAAAATGCGCTGGACGTATGGAACCTCTGCCAGACGCTTGTGCAAAAGAATAGACAGAGCAGAAAATCTGTCCCTTTAAGGCACTAGCTGATAATCCTTTGTCCAAGCCTCTTGGAGAGAAAAGACAATATTCTAGGAATCCTAACCTTACTCCATGAGCAATTCTTGGATTCACACCAATAAAGATATTTACTCCATATCTTGTGGTAGATTTTCCTGGTAACAGGGCTTTCGTGCCTGTATTAAAGTATCAATGAATGACTCAGAGAAGCCACGCTTTGATAGAATCAAGCGTTCAATCTCCATGCAGTCAGTCCCAGAGAAATTAGATTTGGATGATTGAAAGGACCTTGTATCAGAAGGTCCTGTCTAGAGGCAGAGTCCATGGTGGAAAGGATGACATGTCCACTAGGTCTGCATACCAAGTCCTGCGTGGCCACGCAGGTGCTATCAGAATCACGGATGCTCTCTCCTGTTTGATTTTGGCAATCAGTCGAGGGAGCAGAGGAAATGGTGGGAAACACATAAGGCCAGGTTGAAGAACCAAGGCGCTGCTAGAGCATCTATCAACGTCGCTTCTGGGTCCCTGGACCTGGATCCGTAACAAGGAAGCTTGGCATTCTGGCGAGACGCCCATGAGATCCAACTCTGGTTTGCCCCAACGATGAATCAGCTGAGCAAACACCTCCGGATGGAGTTCCCACTCCCCCATATGGAAAGTCTGACGACTTAGAAAATCCGCCTCCCAGTTCTCCATGCCTGGGATATGGATTGCTGACAGGTGGCAAGAGTGTTACTCTGCCCATCGAATTATTTTTTGAGACTTCTAACATCGCTAGGGAACTCCTGGTTCCCCCTTGATGGTTGATGTAAGCCACAGTCGTGATGTTGTCCGACTGAAATCTGATGAACCTCAGTGTTGCTAACTGAGGCCAAGCCAGAAGAGCAATGAATATCGGTCTTAACTCCAGACTATTTATTGGAAGGAGTTTCTCCTCCTGAGTCCACGATCCCTGTGCCTTCAGGGAATTCCAGACTGTACCCCAACCTAGAAGGCTGGCATCTGTTGTTACAATTGTCCCAATCTGGCCTGCGAAAGGTCATACCCTTGGACAGGTGTACCCAAGACAACCACCCAGAGAAGAGAATCTCTGGTCTCTTGACCCAGATTTAGCAGAGGGGACAAATCTGTGTAATCCCCATTCCACTGACTCAGCATGCATAATTTCAGCGGTCTGAGATGAAGGCTCACAAATGGCACTATGTCCATTGCCGCTACCATTAAGCCGATAACCTCCATACACTGAGCTACCGAAGGGCGCGGAATGGAAATGAAGAACACGGCAAGCATTTAGAAGCTTTGATAACCTGGACTCCGTCAGGTAAATTTTCATTTCTACAGAATCTATAAGAGTCCCTAAGAAGGAGACTCTTGTGAGTGGGGATAGAGCAACTCTTTTCCTCGTTCACTTTCCCACCCGTGCGACCTCAGAAATGCCAGAACTATCTCTGTATGAGACCTTGGCAACTTGAAAGCTTGACGCCTGTATCAGGATGTCTTCTAGATACGGAGCCACGCTATGCCTCGTGGTCTTAGAACCGCCAGAAGTGAGCCCAGAACCTTTGTAAAGATTCTCGGGGCTGTAGCCAACCCGAAGGGAAGAGCTACAAATTGGTAATGCCTGTCTAGAAAGGCAAACCCTTAGAAACCGATGATGATCTTTGTGAATCTTTATGTGAAGGTAGGCATCCTTTAAGTCCACTGTGGTCATGTACTGACCTTCTTGGATCATGGGTAGGATGGTCCCCGAATAGTTTCCCATTTTGAAAGATGGAACTCTGAGGAATTTGTTTTACGATCTTTAGATCCAAATTGGTCTGAAGGTTCCCTCTTTTTTGGGAACCACAAACATATTCGAATAAAAAACCCTGTCCTTGTCGTACGCCGGAACTGGATGGATCACTCCCATAACTAGGAGGTCTTGCACACAGCGTAGGAATGCCTCTTTCTTTATCTGATTTGCAGATAGCCTTGAAAGATGAAATCTCCCTTGTGGAGGGGAAGCTTTGAAGTCCAGAAGATATCCGTGAGATATGATCTCCAACGCCCAGGGATCCTGAACATCTCTTGCCCACGCCTGGGCGAAGAGAGAAAGTCTGCCCCCTACTAGATCCGTCGCTGGATA
The DNA here is from genome assembly GCF_027579735.1 of Bombina bombina. Taxonomy (NCBI): domain Eukaryota; kingdom Metazoa; phylum Chordata; class Amphibia; order Anura; family Bombinatoridae; genus Bombina; species Bombina bombina. The sequence goes on along the minus strand of NC_069506.1, from coordinate 172,382,954 downwards.
GGGGGGCCGTTCCTTCATGCTGTCTTAGAGGCAGCAGCAGGCTTTCTGGCCTGCTTGCCTTTGTTCCAGGACTGGATAGGTTTCCAGGCCTGCTTAGATTGAGCAAAAGTTCCCTCTTGTTTTGAAGCGGAGGAAGTTGATGCTGCACCTGCCTTGAAATTTCGAAAGGCACGAAAATTAGACTGTTTGGCCTTTGCTTTGGCCCTGTCCTGAGGAAGGGTGTGACCCTTACCTCCAGTAATGTCAGCAATAATTTCCTTCAAACCAGGCCCGAATAAGGTCTGCCCCTTGAAAGGAATGTTGAGTAATTTAGACTTCGAAGTCACGTCAGCTGACCAGGATTTAAGCCATAGCGCCCTACGCGCTTGGATGGCGAATCCGGAATTCTTAGCCGTTAGTTTAGTCAAATGAACAATGGCATCAGAAACAAATGAGTTAGCTAGCTTAAGTGTTCTAAGCGTGTCAATAATTTCAGTCAATGGAGCTGTATGGATGGCCTCTTCCAGGGCCTCAAACCAGAATGCCGACGCGGCCGTGACAGGCGCAATGCATGCAAGGGGCTGTAAAATAAAACCTTGTTGAATAAATATTTTCTTAAGGTAACCCTCCAATTTTTTATCCATTGGATCTGAAAAAGCACAACTGTCCTCAACCGGGATAGTAGTACGCTTTGCTAAAGTAGAAACTGCTCCCTCCACCTTAGGGACCGTCTGCCATAAGTCCCGTGTAGTGGCGTCTATTGGAAACATTTTTCTAAATATAGGAGGTGGGGAAAAAGGCACACCCAGTCTATCCCACTCCTTGCTAATAATTTCTGTAAGCCTTTTAGGTATAGGAAAAACATCAGTACACACCGGTACCGCATAGTATTTATCCAGCCTACACAATTTCTCTGGTACTGCAACTGTGTTACAGTCATTCAGAGCAGCTAATACCTCCCCAAGCAACACACAGAGGTTCTCAAGCTTAAATTTAAAATTAGAAATCTCTGAATCGGGTTTCCCCGAATCAGAGATGTCACCCACAGACTGAAGCTCTCCGTCCTCATGATCTGCATATTGTGACGCAGTATCAGACATGGCCCTTACAGCATCTGCACGCTCTGTATTTCTCCTAACCCCAGAGCAATCACGCTTGCCTCTTAATTCAGGCAACCTGGATAATACCTCTGACAGGGTATTATTCATGATTGCAGCCATGTCCTGCAAGGTAATCGCTATGGGCGTCCCTGATGTAATTGGCGCCATATTAGCGTGCATCTCCTGAGCGGGAGGCGAAGGGTCTGACACCTGGGGAGGGTTAGTCGGCATAACTTCCCCCTTGTCAGAATCTTCTGGTGATATTTATTTTATAGTTAAAGACTGATCTTTACTGTTTAAGGTGAAATCAATACATTTAGTACACATTCTCCTATGGGGCTCCACCATGGCTTTCAAACATAATGAACAAGTAGTTTCCTCTGTGTCAGACATGTTTAAACAGACTAGCAATGAGACTAGCAAGCTTGGAAAACACTTTAAACAAGTTTACAAGCAATATAAAAAAAACGTTACTGCACCTTTAAGAAACACAAATTTTGTCAAAATTTGAAATAACAGTGAAAAAAGGCAGTTACACTAACGAAATTTTTACAGTGTATGTAACAAGTTAGCAGAGCATTGCACCCACTTGCAAATGGATGATTAACCCCTTAATACCCAAAACTGAATAATAAAAGACAAAAACGTTTTTTGTTTTGTTTTGTTTTGTTTTTTTCAAACAGTCACAACAACTGCCACAGCTCTACTGTGACTTTTTACCTCCCTCAAAAACGACTTTGAAGCCTTTTGATCCCTCCAGAGATGTCCTGGATCATGCAGGAAGAAGCTGGATGTCTGTATCAGTAATTTTATCTGCACAGAAAAGCACTAAAATAGGCCCTTCCCACTCATATTGCAACAGTGGAAAGCCTAAGGAAACTGTTTCTAGGCAAAATTCAAGCCAGCCATGTGGAAAAAAACTAGGCCCCAATAAGTTTTATCACCAAATACATATAAAAACGATTAAACATGCCAGCAAACGTTTTATATTACATTTTTATAAGAGTATGTATCTCTATTAATAAGCCTGATACCAGTCGCTATCACTGCATTTAAGGCTTTACTTACATTAGTTCGGTATCAGCAGCATTTTCTAGCAAATTCCATCCCTAGAAAAATATTAACTGCACATACCTTATTGCAGGAAAACCTGCACGCCATTCCCTCTCTGAAGTTACCTCACTCCTCAGAATATGTGAGAACAGCCATAGGATCTTAGTTACTTCTGCTAAGATCATAGAAAACGCAGGCAGATTCTTCTTCTAAATACTGCCTGAGATAAACTCTGGCACCATTTAAAAATAACAAACTTTTGATTGAAGAATAAACTAAGTATAAAACACCACACTCCTCTTACGACCTCCATCTTGGTTGAGGCTTGCAAGAGAATGACTAGATATGACAGTTAGGGGAGGAGCTATATAGCAGCTCTGCTGTGGGTGATCCTCTTGCAACTTCCTGTTGGGAAGGAGAATATCCCACAAGTAATGGATAAACCGTGGACTAGATACACTTAACAAGAGAAAACTCATTTATAATAACTTAGAAGATAACTTCTAACAAATCCATAGAAAGCGTATTTTTTCCCGCTGTTGTGGTATATTTAATATAGCCTTTACTTAGCGACTTTTTACAATAAATTGTTTCAACTTATCTTTTTAATAATATAACAATTTTTAATTAAATCTATTATTACTCTCAATTTTAGTGAAACAATAACTTCATATGGTTTGCGTTATTATAATAAGTTGGAAGGTGTTGTGACTTAAAAAAAAAATTTCCTCCTTTTTTCCCCCCTCACCAAACGTGTACAGATCCACAGACATAAAGTATTAAATAGTTATCTAATACTGACACAAGAGGTGCTAAACCAAATTTTGCTAGATAATAATTTTATCCTTAATTTAACTATTTATTAATAAATAGTTAAATTAAGGATAAAATTATTATCTAGCAAAATTTGGTTTAGCACCTCTTGTGTCAGTTCTACAGATATATTAAATCTAAAGTTAAAATTGAGTTAATAGAAGTATATATATATATATATATATATATATATATATATATATATATATATATATATGAGATTGTATTAGATAACTATTTAATACTTTATGTCTGTGGATCTGTACACTTTTGGTGAGGGGGAAAAAAAGGAGGACATTTTTTTTTAAGTCACAACACCTTCTAACTTATTATAATAACGCAAACCATATGAAGTTATTGTTTCACTAAAATTGAGAGTAATAATAGATTTAATTAAAAATTGTTATATTATTAAAAGATAAGTTGAAACAATTTATTGTAAAAAGTCGCTAAGTAAAGGCTATATTAAATATACCACAACAGCTGAAAAAATACGCTTTCTATGGATTTGTTAGAAGTTAGTCTTCTAAGTTATTATAAATGAGTTTTTTCTGCCTTAATTATGTCTCTTTTTAATATGTTATATAAAGAATTAGTATAGAATTATGATCTATCTATGTAAGTTAATAGAATAATGTTCTTTGTTGCCAAGCCGTTTAAATCCCATTGTATTTATATGATTGGAGTAAATGTTTGAGGGCGTGTACCTGTACTCAGGTAAAAGGGTTACAGGTACAGAGGTTTCCGGTATGGTCTATGATTAAGGCGGTCAGGATCCGCCGAAACATGTAAGACTAAAACCGAACCTCATATCGTATCAACTCCCATGATTTTAAGTGTGTGTCTCTGTAGTTTTTTCAAACAATTATTTGTGAAAGAAAACTGCTACAATAAAGTCACTGTGTTTTGGAAAGTATCGGATGGATCCGCTTTTTCTTTTCCACTTTAAGTTAATTGCAAACAGGAAGGAGTTTGCTTTTGGATCGCACCCCTCAGTGGAAGGCAGCGCTAGAGTGCAGCTGTGACCGGGCGAGCTGTGAAAGTAAGGAGCGTAACAGGAACCGCGTTTGTGGAGGTTGCAAGCGGACACTCTGCACCAGGTAAGACCTCTTCCTTCTGCTGTGAAAGGAGTCAGATCCGGGAGGACAGACCGAGTGAGGCTACCGCATGAAGAGCGGGGTGAGTGAGAGTGTATTAATCCGCATGTAGCAATCTGTACCTGTAGTCTGCTCAAAGCTCGCTTTAAAGGGAAATAACACACTGCAACAAATGTTTTTAACGACTAATGGACTAAAGACATTGCACAGGGCAAATTTTGTTTAGCCACTTTTTCATTAATGCATAAATACACACACAGTCACATACATACATACACACATACATGCATAAATACACACACAGTCACATACATACATACACACATACATGCATAAATACACACACAGTCACATACATACATACACACATACATGCATAAATACACACACAGTCACATACATACATACACACATAGGGGGGTAGTTATCAACGTGTCAACTTTCCTGCCTTCGCCGGCCCAATACGCCCGCCTAAGCTCGCCTCACGTCGTCGCCGAGGACCTGAAAAAAATTTGCCTAAGTTATCAAGTAAAGCTGTCAAAAAGCCGCGCACCAAGTACGGCGAATGAGCAGCGGACTGTGAGAGTTATCACTCATCCAATCTCGCTGCTCTTCGGCTGTTTGACAGCTTTCTTGCTAGCCTGTCACTAAGCACCCACACTATCTCCACTGTTCTACCCCCCTATACCGGCGCCCCCGGAGCCCCCCGCAACTAAATAAAGTTACTAACCCCTAAACCGCCGCTCCTAGACCCCGCCGCAAGTCTTATAAATGTATTAACCCCTAAACCGCCGCTCCCGGACACCGCTGCCACCTACATTATACCTAGTAACCCCTATCCTGCCCCCCCTATACCGTCGCCCTCTATAATAAAGTTATTAACCCCTATCCTGCTGATCCCGCACCTCGCCGCAAATAAATAAATAGTTTAACCCCTAAACCGCCGCTCCCTGAACCCACCGCAACCTATATTAAATGTATTAACCCCTATACTGCTCCCCACTACACCGCCGCCACTGTAATAAAATTATCAACCCCTAAACCTAAGTCTAACACTAACCCTAACACCCCCCCTAACTTAAATATTAATTAAATAAATCTAAATAATATTTCTATTATTAACTAAGTTAATCCTATTTAAAACTAAATACTTACCTATAAAATAAACCCTAATATAGCTACAATATAAATAATAATTTATTAACCCCTAATCTGCCCCCCACAACGTCGCCTCCACCTGCCTACACTTATTAACCCTTAATCTGCCGAGCGGACCGCACCGCTATTATAATAAAGTTATTAACCCCTAATCTGCCTCACTCCCGCCTCAATAACCCTATAATAAATAGTATTAACCCCTAATCTGCCCTCCCTAACATCGCCGACACCTAACTTCAAACATTAACCCCTAATCTGCCAACTGGAGCTCACCGCTATTCTAATACATGTATTAACCCCTAAAGCTAAGTCTAACCCTAACCCTAACACCCCCCTAAATTAAATATAATTTAAATCTAACTAAATAAATTAACTATTATTAAATAAATTATTCCTATTTAAAGCTAAATACTTACCTGTAAAATAAACCCTAATATAGCTACAATATAAATTATAATTATATTATAGCTATTTTAGGATTTATATTTATTTTACAGGTAACTTTGTATTTATTTTAACCAGGTACAATAGCTATTAAATAGTTAAGAACTATTTAATAGCTAAAATAGTTAAAATAATTACAAATTTACCTGTAAAATAAATCCTAACCTAAGTTACAATTAAACCTAACACTACACTATCAATAAATAAATTAAATAAAATACCTACAATTACCTACAATTAAACCTAACACTACACTATCAATAAATTAATTAAATACAATACCTACAAATAACTACAATTAAATAAACTAACTAAAGTACAAAAAATAAAAAAGAACTAAGTTACAAAAAATAAAAAAATATTTACAAACATTAGAAAAATATTACAACAATTTTAAACTAATTACACCTACTCTAAGCCCCCTAATAAAATAACAAAGCCCCCCAAAATAAAAAAAATGCCCTACCCTATTCTAAATTTAAAAAGTTCAAAGCTCTTTTACCTTACCAGCCCTGAACAGGGCCCTTTGCGGGGCATGCCCCAAGAAATTCAGCTCTTTTGCCTGTAAAAAAACACATACAATACCCCCCCCAACATTACAACCCACCACCCACATACCCCCGAATCTAACCCAAACCCCCCTTAAATAAACCTAACACTAAGCCCCTGAAGATCTTCCTACCTTATCTTCATCTCACCGGGTATCACCGATCGGTCCTGGCTCCAAAATCTTCATCCAACCCAAGTGGGGGCTGGCGATCCATAATCCTGTGGCTGAAGAGGTCCAGAAGAGGCTCCAAAGTCTTCATCCTATCCGGGAAGAAGAGGCGATCCAGACCGGCAACCATCTTGATCCAAGCGGCATCTTCTATCTTCATCCGATGAGGAACGGCTCCATCGTGAAGACCTCCAGCGCGGACCAATCTTCTTCCGACGACGTCCAACTGAAGAATGACGGTTCCTTTAAGGGACGTCATCCAAGATGGCGTCCCTCGAATTCCGATTGGCTGATAGGATTCTATCAGCCAATCGGAATTAAGGTAGGAAAATTCAGCCAATCAGATTGAGCTCTCATTCTATTGGCTGATCGGAACAGCCAATAGAATGCAAGCTTAATCTGATTGGCTGATCGGATCAGCCAATCAGATTGAACTTGATTCTGATTGGCTGATTCCATCAGCCAATCAGAATTTTCCTACCTTAATTCCGATTGGCTGATAGAATCCTATCAGCGAATCGGAATTCGAGGGACGCCATCTTGGATGACGTCCCTTAAAGGAACCGTCATTCGTCGGGAAGTCGTCGGAAGAAGAAGATGGGTCCGCGGTGGAGGTCTTCAAGATGGAGCCGGTTCTCATCGGATGAAGATAGAAGATGCCGCTTGGATCAAGATGGTTGCCGGTCCGGATCGCCTCTTCTTCCCGGATAGGATGAAGACTTTGGAGCCTCTTCTGGACCTCTTCAGCCGCCGGATGATGGATGTCTAGCCCCCGCTTGGGCTTGGATGAAGATTTTGGAGCCAGGACGGATCGGTGTGATACCCGGCGAGGTGAAGACAAGGTAGGAAGATCTTCAGGGGCTTAGTGTTAGGTTTATTTAAGGGGGGTTTGGGTTAGATTAGGGGTATGATGGTGGTGGGTTGTAATGTTGGGGGGGGTATTGTATGTTTTTTTTTTACAGGCAAAAGAGCTGAATTCTTTGGGACATGCCCCGCAAAGGGCCCTAATCAGGGCTTTGTTTTTTGTAACTTAGTTCTTTTTTATTTTTTGTACTTTAGTTAGTTTATTTAATTGTATTTATTTGTAGGAATTGTATTTAATTTATTTATTGCTAGTGTAGTGTTAGGTTTAATTGTAGATAATTGTAGGTAGTTTATTTAATTAATTTATTGATAGTGTAGTGTTAGGTTTAATTGTAACTTAGGTTAGGATTTATTTTACAGGTAAATTTTGTAATTATTTTAACTATTTTAGCTATTAAATAGTTCTTAACTATTTAATAGCTATTGTACCTGGTTAAAATAAATACAAAGTTACCTGTAAAATAAATATAAATCCTAAAATAGCTATAATATAATTATAATTTATATTGTAGCTATATTAGGGTTTATTTTACAGGTAAGTATTTAGCTTTAAATAGGAATAATTTATTTAATAAGAGTTAATTTATTTCGTTAGAATAAAATTATATTTAACTTAGGGGGGTGTTAGGGTTAGGGTTAAAATTAGCTTTAGGGGTTAAAAAATTTATTAGAGTAGCGGTGAGCTCCGATCGGCAGATTAGGGGTTAATACTTGAAGTTAGGTGTCGGTGATGTTAGGGAGGGCAGATTAGGGGTTAATACTATTTATTATAGGATTATTGAGGCGGGAGTGAGGCGGATTAGGGGTTAATAACTTTATTATAGTAGCGGTGCGGTCCGCTCAGCAGATTAGGGGTTAATAAGTGTAGGCAGGTGGAGGCGACGTTGAGGGGGGCAGATTAGGGGTTAATAAATATAATATAGGGGTCGGCGGTGTTAGGGGCAGCAGATTAGGAGTACATAGCTATAATGTAGCTGGCGGTGGCGTGCGGACGGCAGATTAGGGCTTAATAATAATATGCAGGGGTCAGCGATAGCGGGGGCGGCAGATTAGGGGTTAATAAATATAATATAGGGGTCGGCGGTGTTAGGGGCAGCAGATTAGGGGTACATAGGGATAACGTAGTTGGCGGCAGTGTACGGAGCGGAAGATTAGGGGTTAAAAATTTTTATAGAGTGGCGGCGATGTGGGGATGCCTCGGTTTAGGGGTACATAGGTAGTTTATGGGTGTTAGTGTACTTTAGAGCACAGTAGTTAAGAGCTTTATAAACCGGCATTAGCCCAGAAAGCTCTTAACTACTGACTTTTTTCTGCGGCTGGAGTTTTGTCGTTAGATTTCTAACGCTCACTTCAGCCACGACTCTAAATACCGGAGTTAGAAAGATCCCATTGAAAAGATAGGATACGCAAATGACGTAAGGGGATCTGCGTTATGGAAAAGTCGCGGCTGGAAAGTGAGCGTTAGACCCTTTCCTGACTGACTCCAAATACCGGCGGTAGCCTAAACCAGCGTTAGGAGCCTCTAACGCTGGTTTTGACGGCTACCGCCAAACTCTAAATCTAGGTCTAAGATAGCTACAATATAATTAATAATTACATTGTAGCTATCTTAGGATTTATATTTATTTTACAGGTAACTTTGTATTTATTTTAGCTAGTTAGAATAGTTATTAAATAGTTATTAACTATTTAATAACTACCTAGCTAAAAGAAATACAAAATTACCTGTAAAATAAATCCTAACCTAAGTTACAATTAAACCTAACACTACACTATCATTAAATAAATTAAATAAATTAAATAAATTAAATAAATTAACTACAAATAACTACAATTAAATACAATTACATAAACTAACTAAAGTACAAAAAATAAAAAAAGCTAAGTTACAAAAAATAAAAAAAATAAGTTACAAACATTTTAAAAATATTACAACAATTTTAAGCTACTTACACCTAATCTAAGCCCCTTAATAAAATAACAACCCCCCCAAAATAAAAAAAATGCCCTACCCTATTCTACATTAAAAAAGTTCAAAGCTCTTTTACCTTACCAGCCCTTAAAAGGGTCTTTTGTGGGAGCATGCCCCAAAGAATTCAGCTCTTTTGCCTGTAAAAGAAAAATACAACCCCCCCAACATTAAAACCCACCACCCACATACCCCTAATCTAACCCAAACCCCCCTTAAAATAACCTAACACTAATCCCCTGAAGATCATCCTACCTTGAGTCGTCTTCACTCAACCGAGCAGCGATGGAACCGAAGAGGACATCCAGAGCGGCAGAAGTGATCATCCAAGGGGCGCTGAAGAAATGTTCCATCCGATGAAGTGATCCTCCAAGCGGCACTGAAGAAATCTTCCCTCCGGGCGATGTCATCTTCCAAGAGGCGCTGAAGAAGTCTTCTATCCGGGCGAGGTCATCTTTCAAGCCGGGTCTTGAATCTTCATCCCACCGACGCAGAACATCCTTCTTTCCCGACGGACTACCGACGAATGAAGGCTCCTTTAAGGGACGTCATCCAAGATGGCGTCCCTTCAATTCCGATTGGCTGATAGGATTCTATCAGCCAATCGGAATTAAGGTAGGAAAAATCTGATTGGCTGATTGAATCAGCCAATCAGATTCAAGTTCAATCCGATTGGCTGATCCAATCAGCCAATCAGATTGAGCTCACATTCTATTGGCTGTTCCGATCAGCCAATAGAATGCGAGCTCAATCTGATTGGCTGACTGGATCAGCCAATCGGATTGAACTTGAATCTGTAGTGGGGGCAGATTAGGGGTTAATAAATGTAATATAGGTTGCGGCAGGGTCAGGGAGCGGCAATTTAGGGGTTAAACTATTTATTTATTTGCGGCGAGGTGCAGGATCGGCAGGATAGGGGTTAATAACTTTATTATAGAGGGCGGCGGTATAGGGGGGGCAGGATAAGGGGTTACTAGGTATAATGTAGGTGGCGGTGGGCTCCAGGAGCGGCGGTTTAGGGGTTAATATGTATAGAGTAGCTTGCGGTGGGCTCCGTGAGCGGCGGTTTAGGGGTTAATCATTTTATTTAGTTGCGGCGGTGTAGGGGGGACAGATTAGAGGTGTTTAGACTCGGGGTACATTTTAGGGTGTTAGGTGTAGACAGCTCCCATAGGAATGAATGGGATGTCTGTCAGCAGCGAACTTGTACTTTCGCTATGGTCAGACTCCCATTGATTCCTATGGGATCCGCCGCCTCCAGGGTGGCGGATTGAAAACCAGGTACGCTGGGCCGGAAAAGTGCCGAGCGTACCTGCTAGTTTTTTGATAACTAGCAAAAGTAGTCCGATTGTGCCGCACTTGTGTGCGGAACATCTGGAGTGACGTAAGAATCGATCTGTGTCGGACTGAGTTCTACTTTTGCCGGTCTCTAGCCTTTGATAACTAAGGCGAATCAGCCTCGCCACAAATACGCTGCGGAATTCCAGCGTATTTGAGGTTGAAGGCTTGATAACTACCCCCCATAAACTCCAATGGGTAAAACAGAAACACTAACCCCTGTAGTCATGTCACACTCACATGATATCAGTGCAGGCAGTGGTAGGTTAAAGTTTTTATTAAAAAAAAATATATTTATAAAAAAATATATAATTTTTTTTTTTTTTTTTAAAAGCTGGGCCCCCACCCTCAGGGGCCCAGTCACACCTGTGACCTCTGCACCCCCTGTAGTTTTGCCCCTGCTTCCTTATGTTATAAGCCTCAATTCCTAATTGGGCTCTCTTTACTAAGCAGCGGAGACTTCTTTGGAGCCCTTGTGGTGCAAGCTGCTTTCCACAAGGTAAAGGAACATTACAGTCAAAATTAAATGCACTTAGATGAATTACATCTTTACACAGAAACATATTTGTAATGTACATGTAATGGCAAAAATGCTTCTAGTAAAAGCTCTGACTGTTTTAGTGATAACATTTTTCTCTGCATGTGCATGTGAAGCATAGCTAGATATTCTCAGTGCATCAGCATTTTAATCCCTTAATGACCGAGGACGTGCAGGGTACGTCCTCAAAAAAAAGGCAGTTAACGCCTGAGGACGTACCCTGCACGTCCTCAGTGTGGAAAGCAGCTGGAAGCGATCCTGATCGCTTCCAGTTGCTTTCCGGTTATTGCAGTGATGCCTCGATATGGAGGCATCCTGCAATAACCTTACATGGCCATCCGATGCAGAGAGAGCCACTCTGTGGCCCTCTCTGCACCGGACATCGATGGCCGGTATTGTTAGTGGGTGGGAGCCGACTTGGGAGGCGGGTGGGCGGCCATCGGTGAGCTGTTTAAGGTGGAGGGGGGCGGGATCGGGGGCGGAGCCGACGGGGGGGCGCGCGGGGGCGCGGCGGGCGGGTGCGTGCACGGGCGGGAGCGGGTGGGAACCGCTATACTACAGAAAAGTTAAAAAATACATATGTGGGGCAAAAGGCCACTAATAGATAAATAAAATAATAAAGTTATTTTGGAGTGTTGGAGGGTTGGTCTTGGGTGGGGGGAGAAGCTACACTACAGAAAAAGTGATTTTTTTCTAAAAAAAACACAACACTTTTTTCTTAACTGGGTATGGCAGACAGCTGCCAGTACCCAAGATGGCGCCCATTAAGGCAGAGGGGGAGGGTTAGACAGCTGTTTGGTGGGGATCAGTGAGGTTGGGGGCTAAGGGGGAATCCTACACAGCAGCATATGTAAATATGCTAAAAAAACCACACACTAAAAAGCCCAAATATACCTTTTATTTTAGTACTGGCAGAGTTTCTGCCAGTACTTAAGATGGCGGGGACAATTGTGGGGTGGGGGAGGGAAGAGAGCTGTTTGGGAGGGATCAGGGGGTCTGATGTTTCAGGTGGGAGGCTGAGCTCTACACTAAAGCTAAAATTAACCCTGCAAGCTCTCTACAAGCTACCTAATTAACCCTTTCACTGCTGGGCATAACTTACGTGTTGTGCGCAGTGGCATTTTGCGGCCTTCTAATTACCAAAAAGCAACACCAAAGCCATATATGTCTGCTATTTCTGAACAAAGGGGATCCCAGAGAAGCATTTACAACCATTTGTGCCATAATTGCACAAGCTGTTTGTAAATAATTTCAGTGAGAAACCTAAAGTTTGTGAAAAAGGGAACGTTTTTTTTTATTTGATCGCATTTGGCGGTGAAATGGTGGCATGAAATATACCAAAATGGACCTAGATTAATACTTTGGGTTGTCTACTACACTACACTAAAGCTAAATTTAACCCTACAAGCTCCATACAAGCTTCCTAATTAACCCTTGCACTGCTGGGCATAATACACGTGTGGTGCGCAGCAGCATTTTGCGGCCTTCTAATTACCAAAAAGCAACGCCAAAGCCATATATGTCTGCTATTTCTGAACAAAGGGGATCCCAGAGAAGATTTTTCAACCATTTATGCCATAATTGCACAAGCTGTTTGTAAATAATTTCAGTGAGAAACCTAAAGTTTGTGAAAAAATTTGTGAAAAAGTGAACGATTTTTTTGTATTTGATCGCATTTGGCGGTGAAATGGTGGCATGAAATATACCAAAATGGGCCTAGATCAATACTTTGGGATGTCTACTAAAAAAATGATATACATGTCAATTGATATTCAGGGATTCCTGAAAGATATCAGTGTACCAATGTAACTAGCGCTAATTTTGAAAAAAAAAAATGGTTTGGAAATAGCAAAGTGCTACTTATATTTATGGCCCTATAACTTGCAAAAAAAGCAAAGAACATGTAAACATTGGGTATTTCTAAACTCTGGACAAAATCTAGAAACTATTTAGCATGGGTGTTTTTTGGTGGTTGTAGATGTGTAACAGATTTTGGGGGTCAAAGTTAGAAAAAGTGTGTTTTTTTCCATTTTTTCCTCATATTTTATAATTTTTTTTATAGTAATTATAAGATATGATGAAAATAATGGTATCTTTAGAAAGTCCATTTAATGGTGAGAAAAACGGTATATAATATGTGTGGGTACAGTAAATGAGTAAGAGGAGAATTACAGCTAAACACAAACACCTCAAAAATGTAAAAATAGCCTTGGTCCCAAACGGAGAGAAAATGGAAAAGTGCTGTGGTCATTAAGGGGTTAAATAATGCAGATGCTCAGATAGATCGCCAGTGGCGCTTGTATCATGTCAGCTATTAACAAATTGAGTCATTACCAGATGGTGCAAGCAACTTAGGCTGCCTGAGCAAGTGCCGTGTTTAAAATGCTGGTGCACGGTGCATACTTAAATACAATTTTTAAACAGCTATAACTGGTCATATGATCAGGTGATAGCTGCTTTTTAAAGGGACATGAAACCAAAAATGTTTCTTTTGTGATTCAGACAGAGCATACACTTTAAAAAAAGTTAGCAATCTATTTCAATGATCAAATTGACTTTGTTTTTTATGATTGAAGAGATACCTAGGTAGGTAGCGTGCACATATCTGGAGCAATACATGACAGGAAACCCTGCTGCCACCTACTGTTCTTGCAAATGTATAACACTGCTGCCATTTATTAATCCAGTCATGTGCCCTCTCCTACACCTTCTTACTTGCGTTTCAACAAAGGATACCAAGAGAACAAAGTAAATTTGATAATGGAAATAAACTGGAAAAAAATAATTATTTTGCACTCTGAGTATCAAAATATTTTTTTGGGGGGGTTATGTCTCTTTAACTTCTCCACCACCTCTGAGATGACAAGATAAATCCCTCTGATCACAGTTCCTGCTGTAGCACAAGAGGAGTGGGTGGCACTGCATAAGAACTTTCTTGTGCAATTATAACTGGGGGTAGCAGGCAACCTGCTCGTCACAAATACTGGTGGATACGTTGCCCAGCTTAGTCTAATGTTAACTTAAGGCTTTGCTATGTCAGTATCATACAGTTTTATTTCCGTTACTTTCCAAATTGCTAAATATTAATTTTATTAACACAGAATGAGCATTTTCTGTCTTTGATTAAAAAAAAAAAAACATACTTTTTTTGCACCTTTAACGCACATAATGCTAAATCCATTTCATGCAGCTGACAGATAGGTATTTTGAAGCCTTAAAGGAATAGTAAAGTAAAAAATAAACTTGCATGAGTCAGATAGAGCATATCATTTTAAGACACTTTTAAATTAAATTCTATTTTCAAATGTGCTTTGTTCTCTTAGTATCCCTTGTTGAAAAAGAATATGCACATATCATACACCAGTGGGAGCTGCTACTAATTGGTGCCTGTATACATTTGTCTCTTGTGATTGGCTAAATAGATGTGTTCAGCTTCCTGTCAGTAGTGCAATGTTGTTCCTTCAGCAATGGATAACAAAAGAATGAAGCAAATTTGATCATAGAAGTAAATTGGAAAGTTATTTAAATTTCTATGTTCTATCCGAATCATGAAATATAATTCTTGGGTTTACTATCCCTTTAAGATTATTAACATACAATGACATGATGCACACTTGCACATTACAAAAGATTTCAGTACAATAGTATGTCAAACTGAAATGTTTACTCAGTGCAAACCACCCTCTCAGCCACTAACAAAAAAAAGTCAGTAGGTCAACACGGAGAAATAAAAGAGGAGGCAGTATTAGCATTTTCTAGTATCGGTCATATAGAGCAACAACACATTTTGCATAACTTTACAAAAGATTACATGGAATACATGAAACACACAGTACTTATGACGCATAATAAAAAGTGTAAATGGTTACTCAACTTACAACCAATAGGAAATTATGAAGAGGGCTGAGATAAGTGAGGGGAGGACACATATTAGAAATTTAAAGGGCCCTATTTATCAAGCCATCAACTTAAGACGTGAACTTCCCCATATGGGAAATACAGTTGCTCATCCCTTGTGGAAGAACTTTCAACAATAAAAATTATTTTAAAACAGTTTAACCTCATAGTAACAAATGTGATGCACAGGACAGCAGTGAATGAACGGTAGCTGTGGAGATAGGGTTGTCATAAATATGTACAGTTATTATTTTGTCAACCTACTTACAAACAAATGCACCATTCTGACATGAGTCTAAAGTTGTCAGAAGTTTCATACTTGGGGTAATTGTGAAGCAGTGTAAGATATATAACAGGGACGTTGTGCTACGCAGGCTGACATATTGCCAAAAACTGTAAAAAGTACATTTGTAACTGTGTAAAGGTGACATGAACATATTGGTTGACTTATTCCAACAAAAAGGCTGGATACCAACTGGATGGAATAGGTAGCAAACAAATGCAGAACAGCAAACAGTTTTTGTATTCCTGGGGCAGCCTGTGTGATTGTTTCCAGTCTATTAAAGGGACAGTCTACCATGGAATTGTTATTGTTTTAAAAGATAGATAATCCATTTATTACCCATTCCCCAGTTTTGCATAAACAACACAATTATATTAATAAACTTTTACCTCTGTGATTACCTTGTATCTAGGAACCTTCTTCCAGCCCCCTGATCACATGACTGTGACTGTTTATTATCTATTGTCTTAAATTTAGCATTGTTTTGTGCTAAATCTTAAATAACCCCCTGTGCCTTTATACAGTGTTATCTATATGGCCCATGTGTACTTTCTGTCTCTTTGTGTTGAAAAGAGATTTATAAAGCATGTGATAAGAGGCAGCCCTCAAAGGCTTAGAAATTAGCATATGAGCCTACCTATGTTTAGTTTAAACTAAGAATGCCAAGAGAAAAAAGCAAATTTGATAATAAAAGTAAATTGGAAAGTTGATTAAAGTTACAAGTCCTATCTGAATAATGAAAGTTTAATTTATACTAGACTGTCCCTTTAATCACTTGAGAGGTTTGCTGACCTCATTGTACAGTGTCAAAATGTATTCCCTGAAAAAGGAATCTCTGCACTCTCAGCCTGTCTGTTAGGGCTTCAAGTCCACATCTGAAAAGGAAAACTCTTGGTGCCTATCTCTGTCTTTTTTAAGGGATGGCCATTGACTGTTGCTGGTTGTCTCTTTCAAGCCATCAAGTAACTATGATGAATCTGAATTACAAATATAGGCAACAAAGTATCCATGATAGAGCGCTATAGTCAGCAGAATCACAATAGATAAAGCAATGCAGGTGAACTATAAAGTTGGTCGTTTATTCAGATCTGGGAATTTTTTTCCTATTATATTCCAGAGATCTGTCTGATCATCACTGTTAATTACTTTTTCTTCTTTAACTTCCATTTTTCCTCATTTAACCCTGCCCTTGCCTTGTTAGAGCAAAGATCATGAAAAAGGGTCTGTTCTACACATTTATGGCTGTCGATATATCTTTAAGAACAGGGGGCACTACAATTATTACTGGATGTGTTCAGCAATTCCCAGAACTCACCACTGAATGGAAAATAAGACATACTGGAAAGGTTTTGTAAGTGAAACTGGAAATGGGTCATTAGAAAAGAGGTGTGGAGTAGTTCATAGAATAAACAGAAAATTCTGTGCAAGAGTATTCTTAACATATGTGAAGGCACGGGTTACTTAGGTGCCTAAAACACCTGCTCCTTACTTATGCTCACTATTGTGTGTTCACTGCAGTCATATCTCTTCTAGTTCCTCAGTGAGATATCTGCTAGTACTTGTCATATATGTTTGAAGCAGATCAAATGTAAGTAGGTTAGAAAGTTTATTCACTTCATCAGCCTACGAGACACCACTGTTAGTAAAGGTACCCCAGGCAGTTGTCTACTTTTGACTAATGAGAAATTAGGGCCTGGATGAATCAATGACTGGGTCATAGTAAATAAGGGTGTAGCTGAGAAATAATAGATATACAGATGAAATGATAGTTGGTGTTTTACAAGCTTTTTTATTAAAGTTTTTTTTTAACAAAATGCAATAATAGTACAATACAACTTATTAATAGGTCACATCCATAAGATGTTGTTATATTATAATGTAACATACAAGAGTCCTCATTTGGACCTAGGTTCATGCAAAAGGAAAAAAGGTGTAAGTGGTCTTATCCACAAGGCATTTTTAGTTGGTTAAGTTTTATTTTTTTATGACAAATTGCCTAGTTTAAGTTCCATTTTTGGAATCATATTACTTTTAAACAATTTTATGGGATTAGGCTACTTCCAGAGAAACTAAAAAAATAAACAAATAAGAAGGAATATGACAAGTGGATAGGAACACCATATATATATAAGGGCTTTTCTTTCATTACGGCATATACCATTGAGTTATTTTATAATATAGTTAAAAGATCTAACACAATGAATACCTTTTAGTTGGTAGGGTTGTAGCCTGCAAGTTCTTGTCTTCAAAGGACACCCCCCCATTATTGCATCCTAGCTGAAAATGGTCACACTCTTATTGAACTTGAGGGTTTGCTATTATTAAGGTGACAAAGGTCCAATAATCAGTATGTTTCAACTTTCAGCTTCTCTTTCAAAATATAAGGTCATAAGATAATTTTTGAGAAAGATTTAAAAAAAAAAAAAGTATTTGAAGTTTTTGTCTTAAATATTATATGGCAGCAGTGTTTTTAACAATCTTTCGGCTAGATTACGAGTTTTGCGTTATGAGTAAAAAAGTAGGGTTATGGGTTATAACGCTGCTTTTTCACTACAGCTGTCCTGCACACTTTTTTGGCCGTACTGCAAATTAACTTACGCAATTTGCGTATACTCTTTTTCAATGGGACTTCCATAGCGCCGATATTACAAGCTTTTTTTTGGAGGCCAAAAAGTGAGCGGTAAAGCCTATCCCGCAGGATTCGTAACGCATTCTAAAGTCAGTAGTTATGAGTTTTACGCTACAAAGCTGTAGCATAAAACACATAACTAAAGTGCTAAAAAGTACACTAACACCCATAAACTACCTATTAACCCCTAAACCAAGGCCCTCCCGCATCACAAACACTAAAATAAAATGATTAACCCCTAATCTGCCACTCCCGACATCGCCGCCACTATAATAAACATATTAACCCCTAAACCGCCGCACTCCTGCATCGTAAACACTAGTTAAATATTATTAACTCTTAATCTGCGGCCCCTAACATCACCGCCACCTACCTACATTTATTAACCTCTAATCTGCCGCCCCCAACGTCACCGCCACTATACTAAATTTATTAACCCCTAAACCTAAGTCTAACCCTAACCCTAACTCCCCCTAACTTAAATATAATTAAAATAAATCTAAACAAAACCTATTAATAACTAAATAATTCCAATTTAAAACTGAATACTTACCTAAAAAATAAACCCTAAGATAGCTACAATATAACTAATAGTTACATTGTATCTACCTTAGGTTTTATTTTTATTTTACAGGCAAGTTTGTATTTATTTTTAGAATAGTTATTAAATAGTTATTAACTATTTACTAACTACCTAGCTAAAATAAATACAAATTTACCTGTAAAATAAAACCTAACCTATCTTACACTAACACCTAACCATACACTACAATTAAATAAATTACCTAAATTAAATACAATTACCTAAATTACAAAAAACAAAAAAACACTAAATTACACAAAATAAAAACAAATTATCAGATATTTAAATTAATTACACCTAATCTAATAGCCCTATCAAAATAAAAAAGCCCCCCCCAAATAAAAAAAAACCCTAGCCTAAACTAAACTACCAATAGCCCTTAAAAGGGCCTTTTGCGGGGCATTGCCCCAAAGAGATCAGCTCTTTTACCTGTAAAAATAAATACAAACAAACCCCAACAGTAAAACCCACCACCCACACAACCAACCCCCAAATAAAATCCTAACTAAAAAAACCTAAGCTCCCCATTGCCCTGAAAAGGGCATTTGGATGGGAATTGCCCTTAAAAGGGCATTTAGCTCTATTGCTGCCCAAACCCTAATATAAAAATAAAACCCACCCAATAAACCCTTAAAAAAACCTAACACTAACCCCCGAAGATCCACTTACAGTTTTGAAGACCGGACATCCATTCTCAACGAATCCGGGAGAAGTCCTCAACAAAGTGGCAAGAAGTCCTCAATGAAGGAGAAGTCTTCATCCAAGCCGGCAGAAGTGGTCCTCCAGACGGGCAGAAGTCTTCATCCAGATGGCATCTTCTATCTTCATCCATCCGGCGTGGAGCGGGTTCATCTTCAAGACATCCGGCGCAGAGCATCCTCTTCCTCCCACGTTTAACGAAGAATGAATGTTCCTTTAAATGGTGTCCCTTGAATTCCGATTGGCTGATAGAATTCTATCAGCCAATCGGAATTAAAGGTGAAAAATTCCTATTGGCTGATGCAATCAGCCAATAGGATTGAGCTTGCATTCTATTGGCTGTTCCAATCAGCCAATAGAATGTGAGCTCAATCCTATTGGCTGATTGGATCATTGAGCTGCAATCCTATTGGCTGATTGCATCAGCAAATAGGATTGAGCTTGCATTCTATTGGCTGATTGGAACAGCCAATGGAATGCAAGCTCAATCTTATTGGCTGATTGCATCAGCCAATAGGAATTTTTCACCTTTAATTCCGATTGGCTGATAGAATTCTATTAGCCAATCAGAATTCAAGGGATGCCATCTTGGATGACATCATTTAAAGGAACCTTCATTCTTCTTTAGACGTCGGAAGAAGAGGATGTCTTGAAGATGGACCCGCTCCGCGCCGGATGGATGAAGATAGAAGATGTCTGAATGAAGACTTCTGCCCGTCTGGAGGACCCTTTCTGCCAGCTTGGATGTAGACTTCTCCCGGCTTCGTTGAGGACTTCTCCCAGCTTCGTTGAGGATGGATGTCCGGTCTTCAAAACTGTAAGTGGATCTTCGGGGGTTAGTGTTAGGTTTTTTAAGGGTTTATTGGGTGGGTTTTATTTTTATATTAGGGTTTGGGCAGCAATAGAGCTAAATGCCCTTTTAAGGGCAATGCCCATCCAAATGCCCTTTTCAGGGCAATGGGGAGCTTAGGTTTTTTTAGTTAGGATTTTATTTGGGTGGTTGGTTGTGTGGGTGGTGGGTTTTACTGTTGGGGGGGTTGTTAGTATTTTTTTTTACAGGTAAAAGGGCTGATTTCTTTGGGGCAATGCCCCACAAAAGGCCCTTTCAAGGGCTATTGGTAGTTTAGTTTAGGCTAGGGTTTTTTTTTTTTTTGGGGGGGGGCTTTTTTATTTTGCTAGGGCTATTAGATTAGGTGTAATTAGTTTAAATATCTGATAATTTGTTTTTTATTTTGTGTAATTTAGTGGGTTTTTTTTGTTGTAATTTAGGTAATTGTATTTAATTTAGGTAATTTATTTAATTGTAGTGTAAGGTTAGGTGTTAGTGTGAGGCAGGTTAGGTTTTATTTTACAGTTAAATTTGTATTTATTTTAGCTAGGTAGTTAGTAATTAGTTAATAACTATTTAATAACTATTCTACCTAGTTAAAATAAATAAAAACTTGCCTGTAAAATAAAAATAAACCCTAAGCTAGATACAATGTAACTATTAGTTATATTGTAGCTATCTTAGGGTTTATTTTATAGGTAAGTATTTAGTTTTAAATAGGAATTATTTAGTTATTAATAGTAGGTTTTATTTAGATTTATTTTAATTATATTTAAGTAAGGGGGTGTTAGGGTTAGACTTAGGTTTAGGGGTTAATAAATTTAGTATAGTAGCAGCGATTTTGGGTACGGCAGATTAGGGATTAATAAATGTAGGTAGGATGCGGCGATGTTAGGGGCGGCAGATTAGGGGTTAATAATATTTAACTAGTGTTTGAGATGCAGGAGTGTGGAGGTTTAGGGGTTAATATGTTTTTTATAGTGGCGGCGACGTGGGGGGGCGGCAGATTAGGGGTTAATAAGTGTAGGTAGGTTGTAGCGACATTGGGGGTGGGAGATTAGGGGTTAATAATTATAATGTAGGTGTCAGCGATGTTGGGGACAGCAGATTAGGGGTTAATAAGTATAATGTAGGTGTCGGCGATGTCCGGAGCGGCAGATTAGGAGTTAATAAATATAATGTACGTGTCGGCGATGTTGGGGGTGGCAGATTAGGGGTTAATAAGTATAAGATTAGGGGTGTTTAGACTCGGGGTTCATGTTAGGGTGTTAGGTGTAAACATGAATTTAGTTTCCCCATAGGAATCAATGGGGCTGCGTTACGGAGCTTTACGCTAGGCTTTTTTTTCAGCCGGCTCTCCCCATTGATGTCTATGGGGAAATCGTGCATGAGCACGTACAACCAGCTCACCGCTAACTTAAGCAGCACTGGTATTGGAGTGCGGTATGGAGGTCAATTTTGCTCTATGCTCACTTCTTGCCTAATAACGCCGGGTTTGAGAAAACCTGTAATACCAGCGCTGTAGGGAAGTGAGCGATGAAGTTAGCACCGCACCCCTCATAAAGCAAAACTCGTAATCTAGCCATTTGTTAACAATGTTATACATAACATTAATCAAAAAAGCATTGTTACAAACACTTCTGTAATACAGTACTCAGGATACATACGCTCCCGAGACTACCTAAGTGTGCCAAAAGATCTAAGTAAATTTGATATTAGAAGTAAATTGGAATGTTGTTTACAAGCTGTATTTGAAACATGAGAATTTCATTTTGAATTTCATATCTCTTTAAACAGCTTATATTTTACATGTTAATTTAAAAATGTTTTAATTGTATAACAGCTGTTCTTTTGTATGCTAATACATTTTAACATTTTTTTGTGCTTTAATTTTACAAATTAAAAATTTATTTCCAGGTAAAAAAAAATGTAGGGGGCAAAGCTAACTGTCGTGCTGCTTGGAAGCACTGTTGAGGAGCTCCGAGTTCTAATCTTATAAAAAGGACCTAAAAGGGCTCCAATTTAATCTAAATTTTAATATAATTAACCTCCTAGGTGCTTAATACCCAGCACTATCCCTGTGTCTTCCCTCGGGCGCATGTGAGCCTTCCCTCTGGCTTATTTGTGCTCCGGTGGCTGGAGCAGGCCCTACCACAGTGTCTCACTTTGGACGTCTAGCCCTGGACTACTACCCTTAAGTGGACCGGCTCCTCTACATAGGAGGATTTTGAACCTCTAGGGCTCCGGAGGGTCGGGGATCCGCTCCGGAGCCGACTACTAGGCTGTGAGGCGCAACGCTGCTCCAGTGGTCCATTGGGAGGCTGCTTTCAGGCCAGAGGAGCTAACCGACTTGCGGTCATAAGAAAGTAGGAGTACCGGCCTTTCCTGAGGAGTCTGTGGGAGGAATCGCCACAGAAACTAAGCGCAAAGCCCTGTGAGTGTGAGAAGAACTTCAGAAGATCCCACAACACTGCACAGCCGGCTTTTGGTGCGAATCGCGGCCATCTTGGATCTTGCTTAATCCCAGCAAAAGGGGCCGCAACTAGGAACTAATTGTGCAGAGGCCAACAGAGCAGCGGAGGCCCTTGTGTGCTCTCCTGCATACTGTCTCCCTCCCTCCTGCGCACCCAGACCAGCTGAGGAGAGAATTGACAAGGATTAACTAGGTGAGACTGCGGCCTTAGGGCTGCCCCTGTATTAACACATTTTATACTTGCTCCTTGCAGTCATCACTGTCACCGTTTATAGCCCCACACTGATACTACCATTCTGCTCTGGAATTGGGTTGGACCCCCCTCTGTATAAACTGAGTCTCTAAAGTGCCCCAGGCACAAGAATTTTTTCCCAGCCCCTCGACAAGTTTGTGCTTAGGTCTTTATAAAAGTGTGCCCCTACCTACCAAATACACATTCAGCAAACTAAGTGGCATATCTCAGGAACCTTTCTTGGAACTCTTATCCTTTCCCCTACCTGAAAAATTTTGGAGTATCATTTATACCTTCCCTCACTTCTACTTGATATTTTCTAAATGCTTACCTCCACCTATATTATGAAGCTGGGTCTGCTATTGTAAGGCAGGCTTGAATATCAACCTAACACCACCTTCCCGCTCCCGCCCAGCTAGTCTGGGTGGGTCACCTCCAACTCCCCTCTCCCTTCCTTCGGATCGTATCCCCAAGTTCCCTAAGGTGAGGGGTTAGGACTTGCTCACCTGCACGGCTGTTTCGGTCCTGTTTCATATATATAATGTAGTTCTTACTATGGTACTTTGTTCAGCCCTGCTCTAACCATATAACAGGTTGTATTTAAGCTGTATATACCTATGTGCTCTTAACGCTTTTTTCCTCCCAAGCAGGTGAACATATAGGTGCTCTGATGTCGAATTGCTTCTCAGGTTCCCATGTTCTATATTTTGCCTGTCATGTTTTGTAGATTAAACATGTAATAACGCAGACCGTAATTGTGATATTTTTTCCAGCTTCGTTCTACAGGTTCTTGCGGAAAGTGTAGCCTCTGAAAATACAGGTGCATCTAGCTTATATATAATTTACTCTGGGCTGTGTATACTCTCCGAATGTATAAAATTTAACCTCCTTCCTCCCCTCTGGTCCTTGGACTTTGGTATGAAAATGCCTCACACAGCTAGAAAGATCCTCAAGTCCACTCCCAAATCCAAAAAAACAGTCCTGGATCACTTCTCACAGGCGCCCAGGGAACCGGCTATGGAACCTAGTAGAGAGATGAGCGAGCCTGACTCTCAGGACGAAGATTCTCTATCTAGCTCCCACTCAGTGGCTACCTCACAGCACTTCATTATGGAGTCTTCCCTCAAGAAGCTCCTAGCTACTCATACCCGTTCCATTACCCAGGAGATACAACGTAGCTTGGCTGAGCTCAAGAAGGAAATCTCAGAGATTGGTGAGAGGGTGGATGCCTTGGAGCGTAAGCAGGATGACTTTGCAGTGGATCAATCTAATGTTCTGGCCTACTCCGAGAGCCGAGCCGAACAGATCTCTCAGTTAGAATTCAAGCTAGCTGACGTCGAAGACAGAGCTAGGTGCAACAACATTAGATTTCGAGGTATTCCCGAATCTGTTGCCTCATCTGATCTACAATATTACCTACAAGCTCTTTTCCGGGAACTTATTGGCGCCCCTGAGGGGTTAACATGTACTATGGAGCGGGCTCATAGACCATTGCGATCTAGATTGGTAGCACAGGATAAACCGAGGGATGTTATTGTATGCTTCCACAGTTTCCTGTATAAGGATCGGTTGATGCAGGCAGCCTTTCAAAATCCAACACTGAGTGATAAATTAAAAGACATCCAATTCCTTCCAGATTTATCAGCACATACTCTCCAACAAAGGCGACAGTTCCAAGTGGTCACCTCCACCTTACGCAAAGCCAATATTAGATACAGATGGGGCTATCCTACGAGACTTTTCATTACCAAAGACAACCAGACAGTTGTGGCCTCCTCAGTGTCTCAGGGATTCTCTCTTCTCACGTCATGGGGTTTGCACCATGAACCCCCAACAGCACAAGCTCCAGGTCAACCTACCCTTAGAGCTTCGGCTCCAGAATGGACTACAAGGGAGCAGAGATCGAAACGACCTAAGTTGCAGCAATCCCAAGATATGTCAGGGCAACCTGGTACAGCCACTTGAGTATATTTTGTTTTCAATAAGGCTCCTCCGAGCTCGGATTACACCCCTTCTCTAAAGTTGCACTATCTAAGTTATTTAGTTTAGTTAAATGTTTTGATGGATTCCTTCAAGGGATCCAGAAGGGTACCAATATATTTTCTGTTACGGTTTATATTTGCTGTTATTACATGTTCAGCTATGTTTAGTTTGCACCTAAGATTTATTGTTCTCCGAAGAAAAGTTTTGCATGTTAGAGCGGGGCTGATATTCCAGCCCTACCATCTCCACGTTGCTTTCAAGCACTAAGTTCTCCCCCCCACTAGAAAACCCACTCCAGGGTTCCTCTAAGGTGGACTATTTTCACCACACTTCAGGTACTTCTCAGTGCCTCTTTCCTTCCTTCTTTCTTCTTCCCCCTTTCCCCTTCACCTCTCCTCCCTAATTCTCATTCCCAAGTGACATATACTACTCGTACTGTTGGTCTTCTCGTAGTCATTCGTGCCCCCACCCACACTTAGACTTCTTACCCATAACACTAGGGGTCTTAACTCCCCTCACAAACGCAGCCTCCAACTGCGCTCTCTCAAACACCATAACCCTGACATTGTTTTCCTGCAGGAAACACATTGGCTAATAGACAAACCTATCAGACTCTTCTCCAAGTCGTACACCCATATAGAATATGCTCCCTTCTGTAATAAAGCCAGAGGTACAGCTATCTTGCTTCATAAGCGTATTACTTTTGAGCCCATACTGACTATTAGAGACCCACAGGCTAGATATGTGATACTGATCTGCAGACTGAACCACATGCTTTACACGTTGGCCTCTGTATACCTCCCTAATGCTCACCAGCCCAAGTGCCTGAAACGTATTCTCCACACAATAGACCCTAAAATTGATAAAAAATCTATTGACACAAATAAGACACACCCAGCCTCCGAACTTTTAGCTAAGAAGTTCCGTAACCTAATGTCCTGTTCAGGATATTATGATATATGGAGAGCTATCCATCCCACAGATAAGGACTTCACGCACTATTCACACCCACACAGACAATCCTAGCCCGTCCTGAAAATCCTAGCCCGTCGTCCCCAGAGGTCTTACGCGGATATCTAAATTCCCTGAATCTCAATAAGCTTTCAACGGACCAAAGTGACCACCTAAAATCTCCCTTTACCTTAACAGAAATTAGGCAGGTTATCAAATACACAAAACCCTTTAAATCCCCTGGCCCTGACAGATTCCCGGCCCATTTTTACAAAACGTTTTCCCAAGAGCTCTCACCCCTACTTCTCAAATTTTATAACCTTATCCGAAATGAGGGCGCTATGAAAAAGGAATTCCTAAAGGCCCATATTATAACGATTCTTAAACCCAATAAGGACCCCTCTCAATGTTCCAGCTATCGTCCAATATCACTTATTAACACTGATGTGAAGTTTTATTCTAAATTCCTGGCAAACCGAATCGCTTCCGTCTTACAACATATTATCAATCCTGATCAGGTGGGCTTTGTTCCTGGGCGAGAGGGTTCGGATAACACCCGTCGTCTCTTAAATATTCTTAGCCTGTCTTCTAGTCTCCGCAAGCCTTTGTCGGTTATCTCTCTCAACGCCGAAAAGGCCTTTGATCGGGTACGCTGGCGGTTTTTATGGGAGGTCCTTGAGGCCTTCGAATTTCCTGGCGAGCTTATCAGAGCTATTATGGCTCTTTATTCTTCCCCTTCT
This sequence comes from Bombina bombina, assembly GCF_027579735.1. Classification (NCBI taxonomy): domain Eukaryota; kingdom Metazoa; phylum Chordata; class Amphibia; order Anura; family Bombinatoridae; genus Bombina; species Bombina bombina. The sequence goes on along the minus strand of NC_069506.1, from coordinate 172,356,584 downwards.
GCTCTGGTTAGAGGGCTGGGCTTTCAGTCGGCCCCATTTGGTATAACAAATGGCACCAGACAGGGCTGTCCCCTGTCGCCCCTATTTTTCGCTATGGCTATTGAGCCACTAGCAGCCCAGATTAGAGCCAATCCCCTCATTAAAGGTGTCACGATCCATAAAATAGCCTTATTTGCGGACGACATGACCCTTTTCTCGTCAGATCTAAAGCAAACTATGCCAAGATTACTACAAATAGTGGACTCATTCAATGCCCACTCATATTATAAGCTAAATTTAGCAAAAGTTGAGATATATACACAGGATATCCACAGCTCGCGCTTAGCCCCCCTGAAGTCCAAGTATCCCTTCAATTGGATGGAATCCTCAGTCCTACATTTAGGAGTTAAATTATCGGGAAACTTACCCCATGTCATTAAAGATAATTATTTACCCCTACTGGCCGAACTCTGCTCCCTCAATAAAACCTGGGACTTGTCCCATGTCTCATGGCTAGGAAGGATAGCTGCGCTTAAAATGTCATTCTTGCCTAAACTTACATATCTATTTCGCTGTCTCCCTATTAAGGTCCCAAAACACATCTTACTGCAGTTCCAAGGTGAATTCACTAAACACATTTGGCGCAGTAAGCCTCCTAGGGTGGCCCACAGGCTTCTCCAATTACCTAGGATTGGGGGCGGCATAGGCTCACCCTCTGTTCTTAGATACTATGAGGGCTCTATGCTTATTCATATCGCTCAGTGGGGTGTTAAGCAATCTTCGAGTAAATGGAGGCCCCTTGAGCAGGCTTCCTTGCCCTTTAATTTAAAAATTAGAGACCTGATCTGAACCCCCTTACATTGCCGTAGGGAATTAGGTATTACCAACCCCATCATTTGTGAATGTCTAAAGCTTTGGGACAGCCTTCGTCACGTCTCGCACATAGCCCCGCACCCTTCCCCCATTGCCTCGTTGGCTGGACTCCTCATGGGTTTGCAAGACACTTTTAGGGATCGCTATGGTTTCAGACCTTTGGATTTCCAACCCAAAGGCGGGTTTTAAGCCCCTTTCTCAGATTGGGGAGGATTGTGTGCTACCTCGGTATTTCTCATTCGAATACTGTAGAATCAAAAGCTTCTTACTAAGTTGGGGCTTCAGCCCTACCTCAGCTCGCCATTTGACCACCTGGGAATCTGTGTGGACTCTTGGAAATAGACTTTGTGGCCCCCTATCATTTCACTATGCCCTTTTGGGTTCATCCTCATTTCCTGACCCTCCGGCCCATCTTCTGAAATGGGAGGCCCTTTTGGGGCTGTCCATTTCAATGGAGACCTGGGGACGCGCCTTTGAACTTACCCATAAATCTATTCATTGCACTACCCTATTTGAAACATATTACAAATTATTAGTACATTGGCACTACGTCCCCTCCAGACTCTCTAAAATGTTACCAAGTGCATCGCCCGATTGATGGAGAAATTGTGGCCAGAAGGGTAGCGTCATGCACATTTGGTGGGACTGCCCTATGCTCCGTCCCCTATGGAACACGTGTTTCCGTGTTCTCTCCAAGCTGGGTAACGTCCTCCACAAATCACCTGCAGTAGCTCTTCAACACTTAGGTCTACACCTCCTCCCCAAACACCACTCTTATTTAAGCATATATCTTTTTATGGCTACTAAACACTCCATTGCATGCGCTTGGAAGAGCGAATGCTCTCCTAAGTGGTCTAAAATCTGCTCCTCCATGGCCTACTTATATGCTATGGAGAAGGATATCTACTACAAATCAGGCACCTCTTACCTCTTTGAATTAATCTGGGCAGACTGGCAGCTTCTTTTCGATACGACTTGGAAACCGAATCCCATGACTACCGACTAATTAATTTCCCTAACTCTACCCATTCGCTTCCTTACTGAACATTGTTGCTCCCTCTCCCTCCCCCTTTTTTTTTCTTTTTTTTTCTCTCACTCTTGTCTTTTTTCCCCCCTCATTTTCACTACCCTTCAATTCTCCTTATTTTAAATGTATTTGAGGACATTATGTCCCTCCTCTGTGACATGTTTCCCAGTTCCTCATATTGGGTACTCACACCACCTCTGTTATTTATTGTGGAATATGTATGTTCTAGGTGGTTTCTGTTCCTGCTGGACATTCTTGACTTTTGACTCATTAATTGTTGATGCAATTGTCCTTTATTGTTCTTTTTCCTTATCATATATTACTTATGCATTGTATTATGTGAATTCTTTCAATAAAGCTTTTGAAAACTAAAAAAAAAAATAAAATGTAAAATTCTTAAAATTAATTATAAATGTGTAGTGCCTGAGAAACAAAATATAGTAATTTAGCAGAAAACTGCTTTAAATTGAGGTTATTGATTCTGTCTCATCTGACCTCAAGGCCGTAGGAGGTATAGTTCATGCCATAAGTGATTAAAAAAAATAAGTCAAATCAATTTTACATGTTACGTAAGCGCACACAAAAAGTTGGCTTCTTGGGAAGGTGTAGGTTATTTAAAAGTCAGCAAATCAATACGCTGTCTAGAACAAGTACTTGTTTGTAAAGCTGTAAAACAAACTATCTGCTGTTTGTAGAGATTGGGAGTTAGTTGTTCTATCCCCAAAGGATAAATGTTTTGCTAAGCTAACAAGGCAAATAAAAACATTAACCAACAGTATACAAAAGGTGAAATTATTTTAGCATGAAAGGAATATGATAATATAAATTGTTCAAACATATTTTCTTTCATTGCTAGTCTGATTTTTCAAAAGATTATAATCCCCAAAATGCATTGTGTGACTCGCAGAAATTGATTAGTTTTATAGCTGTAAATCACTTGAATTGAGAATTTTGACTATTTCAGCTGGATTGCTATAGGAACAACATTGTTTGTATTTCCATTTGCGATACTTTTGCGAACCATTTGTGATACCATTTGCGAACTTTATAAATGTTATCAGTGAGAGAAGAGTGACATCTAATGCCTTTAAAAAATATAAAGCTATTAATTGCAGCGGCAGTAAGTAATATTATTGGTTTAAAACTAGGAATGTGAAGCTTTAGTAATCAACAGATCTAAATAAGAGATTTAAATGTGCTTTTTGTGTATGATTTAAGAACAGACATGTTCCCAGGCAAGGTCATTTGCATAAACAGCTCATTTGTAAATACTGATTCTAATGCTCTACAGAACCCCCCCCCCCCCCATAGATTGTTAACAAAGATATGTTGCAAATATTTTGCTGGCACAATCTACACTAACCCTCACAATAACATTCCCTACTGCCTCTTTGCTGCATGCAAGAACATCAACAAGTCTTTATATCAATAAAATATTTTAATTTATGAATACACACACATATATATATATATATATATATATATATATATATATATATATATCTATCAAATAATCCACACTCACTGGACTTGTATCAACCAACAAAAACATTTATTGGTGATGTTTCAGGGACCTAAATCCCCTTCCTCAGGATTAGGTCTGAGGACATGTTACCAATACATTTTTCTTCTTTGATAAAAGTGCTGTGAGTGCGGATTATTTGATACCATATGGATTATTTCTAGAACCCTGGCAGCTACATAGGAGGTGAGTGTGAATCCTTTGGACATATTGTATGTATATATATATATATATATATATATATATATATATATATATATATATATATATATATTACACTTGTTTGAACTTTGAAACTGCAAAAAACATTTAAGCTGGTTATATTCCCACCAAGGAAATTGCTTGGCAACTGTGTGATGTCAGTCATGCATGTGAGGTTGCTATAGTAATCTGCAACATCTGGGGAACAGTGAAATGTCACTAACTACCTATATGTAGTCAGTCATTTTGGTCATATCGCAACCTGTGGCACATAATAACTTAAAATGTTTTATAGTGCATACTAAGCATAAACCATGGAGCTGGTATTGCTAGCAATAGTAATAATAAATAGTGTATGTAAATATATGTATATATGTGTATATATATATATATATATATATATATATATATATATATATATATATATATATTTATATATATATATATATATATATAATTATATACTCTTTGCTTCCGATTTTAAATATTTTGCATTTAATTTTAGATCCACAAATTTCAATCACTAAAACTTAAAACTTAGCAGCTTCTCTATTTCTGAGATATTTAAAGAAAAGTAAACTGACTTGGTTACAGATAAAACTACTAAACTGATTTACTTCAAATTTAGCATGAAAACTAGTCAGAAGGCTTGCAGTGAATGGTAAATTTGTTTTTTTATATTGATTATTAAAATTTGAAATATTAACATTTTGACATTTACTATATAATGTTTCTATAACAACTAGCAGTTTTAAAGTTATATTAGAAGTTTATTTTGTAAAATAATTTTGAAATAGGTAATTTCAGTATTTGTTATGAAATGAATTTGTCTACTACATGGATAAATGTATATATTTTAGAAACCTGTTTCAATAAATATTTCCCATACCTCTCCTCTGAAAATGTATTAAATGAAATAAAAATAATAATAGTAATATCTAGTATAAAATGTTTTATTTCAGACAAATAATCATAATTAACTAAATTCTGCTGTAGATAATTATAGTTTTAGAAGCTTAAAATAGTATTACAATAAATTTAAAATGGAAATAATCAATTATACTTCAAAATTTATTCTAAGCAACATTTAAATACACATGGAAATTATTTGCTAACAATAACGCACCACAACCATATACTGTCAGAATAAATATGTTTTTTTTTATCCAGCTTTGCATTAAATACATATAATATTACTACTCCCTGTTCCCATTACAGATTTATTTCAGGGATATTCCACTGGTTGTTGGCAAGCTTTTTAGAATGAAGTAACCAGATCTTTAAACATATGAATAATGATCTCTGCCCATTTGAGAAAAGAAGCATGAATATATATTTATATTTTTAAGCCATATTTACACCGAGTAGTGCAATGTACGGAATGCATTATTTCAATAAATATTATTTTAATAATTACTTTTAATATGAAATAAATAAGTGTCCTCCCCAGGATCTATATTGGGCTAGATTAAGAGTAGCACGCTATCGTTTGCGTGTGAGTGAGATTGGGGGCTTTCATGCCCGTTTTGAGTGCCTACCATATTTATATGTAAGAAAATAAAATTTCACAAATTTATTGTAACTGTAACTTGGGTGTTTTAAAGGAACATGAAAGTAATAGCACCAATGTGCACGTTCTTGAGTCTACCTAAGTATTCTCTCATGAAGAGCAGCTACGTTTCTAAGGATATAAACAGAGATGCATTAGATAGTAAATTGGATTTTTTTTTATTTGTATCTGAACTATGACATTTTAAATGAATAGTCTAGTCAAAATTAAAATTCCATGATTCCGATAGAGAATGCAATTTTAAGCAACTTTCTAATTTAGTTCTATTATCAATTTTTCTTCGTTCTCTGTGTATCTTTATTTGAAAAAGCAAGAATGTACGCATAGGAGCCAGCCCATTTTTGGTTCAGCACCTGGGTAGCACTTTCTGATTGGTGTCTAAATGAAGCCACCAATCAGCAAGCGCTACCCAAGTGCTGAACCAAAAATGGGACGGCTCCTAAAGTTACATTCAAATAAAGATATCAAGAGAACGGAAAAAAATGATAATAGGAGTAAATTAGAAAGTTGCTTAAAATTGCATGCTCTATCTGAATCCTGAAAGTTTCATTTTGACTAGACTATTCCTTTAATTTTGTTTTCCACATCCCTTTAATTAATTCAAACAATTGTGCTTCTAATGGATTGGAATTCCATAAAAAAGAAAGCCAAGACACCTGAGCTGACTATTATTCAAAAGTGAGTATTGGAAAGGTGCCATTGTTTCGCAGTTGTGAAGTATATTTATACACATTAAAATATTGAGAACCTTTTTTTTGACAGCATTACATCTAGGAGTCGCAGTTCATGTTCATACATGCATTTTTTTCATTTATAGCATCCCTGGTGATTAATGATGCCTTATTTACCTTTAAATTAATAGGCTCCCTAGAGAGTGTGGTGTCTGTATTTTTGCCCACTGTGATATCATAATTCTTCTTTCAGTTGCTGTGTTATGAGCAGCTTAGTTTTTAATCACCAATTACAAGCTGATTGTAAGCAGATTTTAAAAGCTCTCACACAAGGAAAATATAATTAGAAAACTGTTCATATTTTATTTATTATAAAATTTGCACTAATGTATCTTTTTATTTTATAATCTTATTCTGATTTCTTTAAAAAAAAATAATATATATATATATATAAATATATATATATATTTATATATATGTGTGTGTGTGTTTGTGTATATGTATATATATATATATTATATATATATGTGTGTGTTTGTGTATGTGTGTATATATAAATGTATATATATATATATATATATATATATACAGGGTTTGTCGTGTAAAAGGTGAGATATCATTAAAAGCTATATACATAGATATCCTGTTGATTAATTCATCTTTATATGAAACCATTATTATTTTCTTTTTAATATACATTTCGACACTGTAAGTTACATTATGGCTCTGACTGTTTACTATGCTAAAATACACCTCACAGGCAAGATGTGTGTTAGAACAAAGGATTTTTGTTCCAAAACTGTGGAGACCACCTGTGGAGACAGCAGCTATACAGTCTGAAGCTGGCCCTTGAAGTACCAGCCTTACATGGGAGTAAGTAATTAGCACAAGTACACTAATTAATCACTGAGCCCACCTGAACCAACTAAACAGAGACCCAGATGTTACGTCTCCATGGAATAGCAAATAAATCTCTTTTGAAACATAAGTATGTTTGAAACCATAAGGTTGAAACTTTAAAAGAGTCATTTGAAATGAATTGTTATAATTTTCAAATCTATTTAAAATACTCAAATAACATATATATATGAACCTAGAAGATTGTCTATGCCTAAGAAGGGTAATATGGAAAGTTGAAAGCCTAAGAGTTACGATTTTAAAATATCTTAACCTATGTATTTTTGGAAGCATAAGAGTCTTGAAGATTTAAAGTTTAGACAAATTATCTATATAGTTCTGGCACATTCTCAAAATAATAACAACTTTTTTGTTTTTCAGACATGTGATAAACCAACAAGATGTCCTATGAATATTGGTCATAAACATAAGTCCATGCACTGAATATTAAAGTGATATCCACAAGTATACAGTATTTATAGTAAATGGAATAAAATCAGACACCAAAATATATCTATCTAAATAACTACAGAGTTCATTTTAAATTAAATATATGATATAAGATGATACTAGGGGGTTAATTTATGAAGCAGCGGATGCTGCTTACGACCTACTCCACTTCAGTTCCACCTGAAGCGGAAGTTAAGAAGCAGCGGTCCTAAGACCGCTGCTCCTTAACTCGTCCACCACCTCTGAGGTGGTGGACAGCAATCAGTCTTATCGAATACGATTGGATTGATTGACACCACCTGCTAGGGGCCGATCACAAGAACTGCTGGTGCAATGATAAATGCTGACAGCGTATGCTGTCGGCATTTATCGATGTGCGGTGGACATGATAAGCTACATCGTATCATGTCCGCACAATAATAAATTGACCCCTAGGAATGCTGAAAGTTTCAAAATTCTTTTAAGTCCTTTCATAAAAATGTGACTTTTAAATGTATCTTCTAAAATATTATAGGTGGGATACTCATGTTTGGACTTATAATTATGTGCTCAGTCAGATTTAATGGGCCATGTATGGAACATATAGTTTATTAAAACTAGGAAATTCTGAATGTATAAAAATAGACAATTGATAGAAATATATATTTTCTGTAGTTATATTTGGTAATGAAACTGTTTAACAATGTCTGCTGCCTCCGATGGTTCAGAAATGATATTGCAGCCAGGAGGGATTGGCTGTTAAAAGACATACATTTCCCCAGGCTAATGAGATGTTCAGCTCCGATTAGGCCGACTCCAAATGTTCACCAATGATTAGAATAGAGGTGGGCTTTATCACTTGATAAAGTCTCATGCACAGGAAGTAAAAGGGGCTGGCTAATGCTGCTTAAACTGACTGCTGAATTGACCTGCTGCCTTGCATTACAGTCTCTATAAAGAATAATTGGGCCTAACATTTTATTTCCAGAATTGCACATTCTCTTTATGTGACGGTGAAAATAACTTATCTGAAAAAGCTGAAACTTGCAGATTGGTTTATTGGTAATGTATTAATGGTTATTTTATATTTTAATAGATTTTAGCAAATAAATTTGTATAGCATAGTTAAACAACAGCTGTGAGTTACAAGGTTATTTATTCTTATATTTAATATTAATTAGACCAAGGGTAGTAAGAATACTGGTGTTAAATATTAATATTTAGAAATATTATTTTAATGTCATAAGTTAATTGGAGGCACCGCTAGAAATCATCTTTATCACATTGATATAACAAATTTGTAGTAAAATAAAAAAAAATTATCTAAAAATAAATAAATATATTTTTGTAATATTTAAAAAAAAAAAAATTTGGGGTCAAAATTGTATTAGCGCTTTAAATTAATTAAATACTAAGCTAAAATAATAATGTCTGTTACTAGAAGTGAATAAATTGAATCTCTACCTAATATTGAAATATGTTCCCCAAAAACACCCATTAGTCAGGCAGAAACGCTTAAAACAGAAGCCATTACTCACCTTAAAAAATAGATTAAGTATTAATGGACAATTAGACATTTATATTAAGATGCTTAAGACTAAGGCCAAAAATATTGCAAATAATGTACTGTATGGTGTGGCGAAAGTGAAATATTTTCAAGGGTTGTTCAAATTTGGCCAACCTCAGAAACCTAAAAAGCATGATGAAATAATTTTCAAAACTTGGGGTCTGCTCCTCTATGTGAATGATGAAATGTTCAATAAGATTGAAGGAAAGAACTCACAATTGGAGCAACTGAGGGATGAAAATTATTCCTTAAGACTAGGTGAGAAAGAGGTAGCACAAGTCCAGTATTAAATTAATGAGTTCGCCCAAAACATGGCCACCTTACAAAAGTATAACCAAGAATTAAGAGCTAGGGAGAAAATTTCTTATTAAGAGAGAAATATCATCAGGCTAAAAAACAGAAATAGAAAGAGTTAAGTGAACTAAAAAGGCAATATAGCAATAATAAACTTCCCTTGTGATATTATTAAACTAGAGGACTGGTCAAATAAATGGGATCTGAAATTTAATACTACCAAGAGCAAAATTATGCATATAGGATCCAAAAACCCAAAGACCAATTATAGTCTCAATGGTACATTACTGACTGTAATTAAAGAAGAAAGGGATTTGGGAATTATTATTTCAGATGATTTAAAATTTGGTACACAATGCCGCAGTGCAGCCAGCAAGGCCAGTCAAATGCTTGGTTGCATTGGAAGAGGTTTTAGTAGCAGAAATAGCAAGGTTCTTATGCCACTTTACAGATCATTAGTTAGACCAAATATGGAATACTGTGTACAGTTCTGGAGACCATATCTTCAGAAAGATATAAATAAACTAGAAGCTGTCCAAAGGAGGGCTACTAAAATGGTACACAGTCTAAAATATAAAACGTACAAAGAAAGACTCTATGATCTAAATATGTATAGTTTAGAGGATAGAAGGGAAAGAGGTGACATGATAGAAACCTTCAAATATATGAAGGGACTTAATAAAATAGAAGCTGAAAGCATTTTTCACAAAAAAATAAATGCCAAAACACGGGGTCACAATTCAGGAGAAATTTGAGGAAGCATTTTTTTACAGAAAGGGTTGTGGATTCATGGAATAAACTTCCATTTGAGGTGGTAAACACAAAGACTGTAAAGGAATTTAAAAAGCCTGGGACATGCATAAGGCTATCCTAAGGAAAAAGTAACATGTAATATGGGTAGACTTGATGGGCCTTTTTGGTTCTTATCTACCGTCAAATTCTATGTTTCTATGTTTAGTGAAAATAATGAGGATAGAGCAGGTATTTTAAAAACCCTAAAAGAAATTATGAGAAATTAACTGCAGAACATTAGGGAAGAATTTATACAAAGGTCCCCAATTGACGTACACTTACCAAATAAGCAGCCACCTCATGTTTTAAATTCAGGAAATTCCTCCACCTCAGAGGGGGAGGGCAGCTCTAATATTGAGTCAGAGGGCGGAGCCAGCTACGCAGATAGCCCACATAATACTAATATACGTAAGGGGTCTCCCCATAGTAAAAGTAGGGCAGATAGGGGCGCTCCAGACCCAAAAATAGGGTCTCTAGGAAGGCCCAAGATACATCTAATAAGGTAAATGACACTCCTAAAACAATTACATTCTTAAATGGTGCAGTACCTAAATTTTTCAAAAAGGTGACCACTTCTATAATTGACCACTTAGAAACCTATGAAAATGCTTTATCCATAATGAATGTTAATAGTGAGCAGTTGAAAAAAATAAAATTTCTGCCATGAGTATTTGAAGGTAAGCATCACAAATTCTTTCACTAAAGGATATGAATATTCATTCCTGGAGTGAAACAAAGCAACAGTGCAAAAAGGAGTTCAGGCAATATCGCATGACCACAGCTGCTAAAATGGCTGTATATAATTTGAAGTGTGGTGCGAATCAAAGTCTAATCGAAATCCTTTCTGCACTAAAAAACGTTTACAGTAAGGCTGAAGACTACCCCATATTTGAAAGCTCAGAATTGGTGAACTTATATTATGAAGCATTGCCCTCACACATCAAAATAAATCTGGCTAGAGACTTTGATGATAACTGTTCATTGGATTGGCTGATCAGAGAGAGTACCAAGTTATACTCTATTCAGCAGTCCAGTGAACAGGGGGTTAAAAGAGAATCAAGGCCCAGCCCTAAAATAGTGGCAGAAACTAGGGTGTCACCTAGCCTGCTAAATTTAGAGTCCAAAAAGAAAACTTATGCAGAAGTGACCCGAGAAAACAGGCCTTCCCCACAAAGTTTTGAGTCTGCCCCTCCCCCACCAAGGGCTGAAGTGCAGAGGGAATATACTTAAGATGGGGGGCATACCCAGAAAAATAGGTATCCCCAAAGAGATTAATACCCACAAGGTAATCGGTATCCCCGTAGAAATAAATACTGAAAGTGGCGAAAATACTCTCAGGGTAAGCAGACACCCCAAGTAAATAGTGCTCCCCAGGATATTAATGCTGGGCAAGTTGAACCCCAAAGACAACCGCATCAAAATAGAAACAATAGCTATTGTTCTAAGGGATCCCAAGGATACAGGAATCAATACCCTGGGATAACAAAAAATTGATCCATGGGTAAAAATAGCTTGTACAATCAAGTGGGCCAACTTAGTTCACAGTTAGATCAATTATGTACACTATTTACTAATATAAGTCAAGATTTGATGGCTTAGCATCCTAATAATCCTTTTTTAGGGGTACAGCCAGTGGCCAGCAGCGGGCCACAGGCACAATCATAAATACTTTGGTATTACCTGAGAGAGAGGGAAGAGAAATATCAAATTAAATGATCAATGTCAATAATGGTACTAATCATGTTCTCTCCCTACAGCCCAGAAACGGAAGGCCTGACTGTGATGACAGGTGTCCTCAGACTGAAAATATTAATACATCTCTTCCTTTGCAGTTGTCCCTAAACCTTATTCCCACAGATGCAGTACACAGGAACCCCGTCATCCCTATTATAGAGGTAGTGACCGGTAAGAGTGAAAATTCTTCTGCATTAGGTAAAGTGGTTGATAGGTAAAGTGGTTGATACAGGTAAAATGTTGCGAAGCCCACAAATGTTTAAACATGCAAATTTTACGTGTGAAATGGTAGAAACTGCAGGGAGATATTTTGTGTTAGCTGAGCTCCAGGATTCAGTTGCCAACCCTATCATGGGATTAATTGATACTGGATCTCAGGCAACTATTTTATTCCACAGGTACTACACACAGCTAGATGAGCTAACACCCCACAAACCTAAACTAAGGAATTTGATGGTTCACTAATAGGTTTTGGGGTGACTTTCTCAAAGTCTGGGGTATTGCATGGTTAAAGCTAAAGCTGGGGAACAGGGTAATAAGACACTCTGTCATTATAGTGGATCTGCCAACTGATTGTTTAATAATTGGTATTGACCTTCTTAAGCGGTTAAGTACCGTAATTGATTGTATAAATAAAATTATTTGGAATTGATTGTATAAATAAAATTATTTGGTCACAAGTTAAAAGACCTATTAATTATAAGTGGTCCAGCATACCTCACACCAGACATAAGTGTCATGTGGTAGAAGAAAATCCAGATGCTGTGGAGATTAATTTCAGGAATAGCTCTGCACCTGAGATACCTATCCTGCAAATAGATTATCAGACACCCCTAAGTGGCTCTGATGATAATACCATTAAAATTTTGCCTGGAAAGATAGCCAATATTTCCCTAGACGCGCATGTATTAACCATATCTCTCCACAAGGGGGATCCTTAATTCCCTAAAGGGGGAGATCACGCTCAATTCCTTCCAAAAATTGAGAGAATTAAGGATGAATTATTTATCCCTATACAAGTGCATGACCTTGGCAAAACCAAGTAAGCCAAATTAAACCTAAAACAGGAAGCTAGCTATATAAGCGAAGGCTTATTAGCGCAGATTGCTGAACCTAAAGTAATTAAATATCTTTCTCCCCAAGATCACTGGGTTCATGACCTAGATGATAACTGTGAAAGCTATAACATTACAGCTAAATGTTTATTATCTATTTCTATAGATAATAAATCAGCAAAGCATCTGTTTTTAGTTTTAAATAATACCCATAATAAAATATACATTGGCAATGATCTCTTACATAGATATGCCATACAAATAGATTTGATTAACCTTTGCCTCAGGAACAGGTTGAAAGGGGACCCTGAAATATTTCAGGATGAAAATGCAGCCCTGAAATCCAACCAGCAGATGCCATATTCCATGAATATGCAGGTGTCTAGTGAAATTGTAATCCCTGCTCAGGGTTAGAAAGTTATCTTACCCTTACAGGTAAGAAGGGGCCAGAAATTAAAAACGTCTGAAGAACTAATTTGCATCTCCAAGACAATGCAAAATATGGGCATAACAATGCCAATGTAAATTATAATCAAGGGGACCTCACCTCTAGGCTTGACGAAGCCTATGAGATAGGACAGCCTGAAATCTTTCCAGAATTTCAGCAAATAGTCAAAGAGAAAATCTCCTTAGCTAATTGCTGTTCTAGTGATGATGAACGCCAACAGCTATGAGAACTCCTGATGGAGTAAAAGGATATTTTTGCTAGGGATTCTTATGACTGCGGGGCTACAGACCTGCACATTGCAAGAATCCAAACAGATCCCAATGCACCGCCTGTCTTTGTTAAACAATACAGACTTCCTTTAGCCTCATATGATTCTCTTGCAGAAATCATAAGATACCTGGAAGAAAGGGGTATCATCAGACAGGTGCATAGCTCTTATAATAATCTTATTCTAGGTGTTCTTAAAAGGACAGTTTACGCAAAAATGTTCTCCCCTTTAATTTGTTCCCAATGATCCACTTTACCTGATGGAATGTATTAAATTGTTTACAAGTATTTCCATTACCCTTATAATGGCATTTGCAATAGATTATTTTACCTGTGGTATCCCCACCCATCCTGAAAGTTTTTGGCCTCAAGACCAAGCTGTGTTAACACAGCCAGTAGAAGAAATTACACTCCCAGTGGGTTATAGAAGAGATAAGGTAATACAATGTTAATTTTCCATTGTTCTCTCCAAGTATTGGTGATTGGTTTATAGACATATATAAGGTAAAGAAGCAGGTACAGCATATGTACACAATGTAATAAAGTAATGAGATCTGATTATACCTACAATCTCAACCTATTTTATTAGGTTGTGGCTTCAAAACACAAAATCAGCTAATTCATATACACAAATAAGCCTTAAAAAAGCAAATCTCATATATTTTATAATTTGCAGCTGGTAAAAAAGTAATGGGAAACACATTAAGGGAAACACTATTTTATAGCATACTGTCCCTTTAAGCCGAAATCGACAATAGCGTTTGTGTGCTGACTTAAGACAGCTAAACAAATGAGTGTACATGTCTGACTGGCCTGTTCCATATATTGACCAGTGCCTAGCACAGATGCAGGGATCTAAAATATTCACTGCCATTGATTGTGCGCAGGGATATTGGACCATAAAGGTACACGAGGAGGACCAGTATAAGCTAGCGTTTTCCTTCCAAAAGGTCCAATATGCATTCCAAAGACTCCCTTTGGATAAATCAATTCAGGACATGAATTTGCTGTATTCATGCATAAGGCTATGCCTGATGCACTGGAAAGGGGGACCTTATCTTATGTTGATGATGTGTTTATCAAAAGCACAGAGTTTGAAAAACACATCACAGAACTTAAACACGTCCTCAGTCAACTTAAAAGGGCAGGTGTCAAATTATCCCTACAGAAAGCTCAATGGTGTCACACTTGTGTAAACTTCTTGGGACATGAAGTTATTCTGAAGGGTTAAAACCTTAGAAGAAAAAGGGGGAAGCTATAATAAATTCTTAGAACCCAGCTAACTTAAAGGAATTAAGATCATTCCTGGGTATGATTAATTATTCTCACAACTTTATTGATAACCAGTGCTACATCTTCTAAAGAAGGATGTGAAATGGCACTGGAGGGAGGTTCAAGAGACAGCCATAAGAGAGCTGAAGAGAAAACTCACTCAAGCACCTTGCTTAGCATACCCTGATGGGGGTAAACCTTTCTATTTAGAGACAGGTTACACAGATATAAGCATGCGTGCTGTTTTATACCAAAAGCATGATAATTTAAACAAAGTCATTGCTTATGCGAGCAAAACTTTATCCCCAGTAGAAATAAAATTTAGTGATTGTGAAAAAGCCCTCTTATCTACTGTATGGGCTCTACAAAATTTCCGCAGCTATATACAGTGCAAGAAAATTATTGTAGAAATGGCCCACCACCCTTTGCTATATTTGCAAAGTGAGAGAATAAGAGATGGAAGCCTGGTCAATAGCCGCATAACAGCTTGGACTCTTTCCTTACAAGGCTGGCCTTTAGAAATTCACTATAAGCAAAACAAAAAGAATCCAGTCGCACAGGGGCTTGCTGAGCTCCATGACTGTACTGCTAAGGATCATGGGGTAGAGTTATTAGAATATGATTTACTGGGGGAGCAATTGCTTTACCCATATAAAAGATACAATGAGGACCATTGTCAAACCTTTCCTTGGGTATATGTTTTTTTTTTTTTAATTAATTTTTATTAGTGGTTTAACATAATTATACAGACATGTACTTTGTCATAAATCATACAGTATTTAGCCAGGTACAATTGTACTATTACTTACTCTCACAGTAAGTTCACATTCACAGATTAATGTATACATAATACAAAAAAAAAGAAAAAAAAGGAAAAAAGGACTTTATCAGTAGTCATATAATAAACAATAATTGTATATAAGGGAAGTCAGTGTCTTTACCTTCCTTTTCCCTGTCTCTCTTTCCCCTTCCCCTTATCTATTCATACCCATTCTTCTCTAAGTCTGCTTTCCATTATATATAGTGTATTTTCAAACCTTGTGATAAGATCCCTTTGAAACTCTCTATCTTGGCTCTTAATCCAAAACTTCCACTTTTCAAAAAAACTGCTAACATTTACTTCAACATTAGTCCAGATATCATTTTGCTCAATCAAGAATTGCTTCTGTACTGTATTTTTCAATGTTTTGAGCGAGGGTGCCCTTTCATTCTTCCACCCTTTTAGAACCAAATTTCTACTTAAAATTATAAGCATTGCTAGAAATGTTTTACACTCTATGGCATCTGTTTTCTTAAAGCTTAGGAATGTGACGTGTTCCGCTTGCAGTAACAATTGCACTTTACAAATTTTATTGACCCAGAATGAAACCATTCTCCAAACTCTTTGTAGTTTGGGACAGAGCCATAAACAGTGAATTAGATTAGCTTTATCCTTTTTACATTTCTCACAGCTGTATTTATTGTGGTCATTTCCCCATTTAGACATTATTTCTGGTGTTATATAAGTCATCCATAATATTTTGATATGTTGTTCACGTAGGGACATTGCTAATGTAGCTCTTTCTACTACCCTGATACTTTTTGTTATGATGTCTGGTGTGAGATTGGGAAAGTGCATGGCCTTCCATTTAAGTATAAGTTTAGCTACTGGTTCTTCATATTCTGTCTGTTTTATAATATTATATAAAAGTGAGATAGAGTATTTCTTATTTTTATATGCTCTAAAAACTGGTAATAGGGCTGGGTAATCCCAGTCTGTCCCATACGAATTTATACGTTTTGAGCAATATTCTCTTAATTGTATATATGCAAAGAAGTGTGTATTCCTGCATTGAAATTGTTCTTGGGCCATCTCGAAGTCTATAACCTTTAGGCTATTTTGTTCCCTAATTATCATCTGTGTCACCTTAGTTAACCCGTGTTCTTCCCAGCTTGAGCCAACGTCTGTTGAAAACCCCAGTTGAAAATCTTGGTTTCCCTGAATTGTATGGTATTTGGATACTGCAAATTTCAGATTTAATTTGTTACAGATTTTGTGCCATGCTATTATTGAGTCTTTGAATACCTTTATTCTCCTAAAGTAAAGAGGGAGTTTATTAATTTCCAAATGTAGTATGTTTTTCATAAAGAGGGGCTTGCCTAGTTGCTTTTCAATCTCTAGTATGGAAAAATGTCCTATATCTAGCATCCAGTCTATTGCTATTTTCCCTGTAGCCACTAGATTATATAACTCTATGTCGGGCAAGGCCATTCCCAAAAACTTTTTTGGTAATGATAATTTCCTAAAGCTTAATTTCACTTTCTTCTTGCCCCACAGGAATGTTTTAATAGCTGAGTTGATTTTCTTTTTTTCTGAGTTTTTCAATATCAAAGGGAGATTTTGGAAGATATATAGTAACCGGGGTAGTGCTATCATTTTTAGTAAATTAATTTTGCCATATAAGGATAGGGGGAGAGTCTCCCACTTCTTAAGAGTAACTGAAAATTTCCTGACCGCTTCCTTCAAGTTTAAAGAATATATATCTTCTGGGTCCTCAGTGAATTTTAGCCCAAGATAAACGAAAGACTGTTTTGTTTCTTTAAAAGTTTGTCTATCTGAGTCTTTATTTTTATGAAGCCATAGTACCTCTGATTTGTTTTTATTAATTTGGTAACCGGAGAATGATCCAAATTGTTCTACTAACTGGCAGATTAATTGGAAAGTTTTTGGTGATTGTTTAGTAAATATTAATAGGTCATCTGCGTATGCTGCTATTTTGACTTCTTTATTCTGAATAATTATTCCTGGTACCCTTGTTCTAAAAATTTTAAGCAGTGGTTCGAGGGCAAGATTAAATATTAAGGGGGATAAGGGACATCCTTGCCGTGTCCCTCTCAAAAGGGGGAAGCATGCTGTTTTATTCTTATTTATAATTAGGGATGCTTGTGATTTTTTATATAATAACTCAATCATATTATAACAGTTTCCGTAAAATCCGAATTTACTTAGTGTTGTGAATATGTGATCCCAGACTATAGAATCAAATGCTTTGTGTGCATCAAGTGCTATTATTGCCAAGTCTGATTCTCTTGTTTCCCTAGTATATTTCTTATTGTACCATACGTCTGCTATTGTTATGTATAGCTTCCTCAGGTTTAAACTAGATGATCGCCCTTTCATGAAGCCTGTTTGGTCCTGATGGACTACCCCCTCTAGTATTTGTTGAAATCTTTTGGCTATTATGCTGGTTATTATTTTATAGTCAATATTCAAAAGTGATATTGGTCTATATGATTCTAATAATTGCGGATCTTTCCCTGGTTTTGGTATAATTATTATATTAGATTCAGCAAATTCTTTAGATGGCATATCTTGACCTGTCCAGAATTTATTAAAAAAAAGTGTTAATGTCGGTGTGACTTCATCTGATAATATTTTATAAAATTCTGAGGGGAGCCCATCAGGACCAGCGGCTTTATTATTAGCTACATTTTTAATTGTTTGTGCAATCTCTTCTGCTGTAATAATTTCATTTAGTTTTTTCAGTTGTTCCAGTTCGATTTTGGGAACTTCTATGGTTTCCCAGAATCGCTTCTTTTTCTCTTTATCTATGGGGAATGGTGAATAAAGTTTAGAAAAATACTCATAAAATGATTTCTGAATCTCTTCAAGATTGTTTATCTCCCTACCACCCTCTCTTATTTTGGAGATACATATAGGGTTCTTTTGGTTCTTAACTATTTGTGCCAGGAATCTTCCGGCTCTATTGCAGAATCTATAAAATTTTGAATTCCTTTTCATATTTTCTTTAACTTCGTTCTCAGTGGGGAAATCATCTCTGCTCTGCTTTGCCTTAATATATTTCTCCCAATTAATCTTGGTTCTATTATCCAAGAATTTTGAGTATGCATTCATTAAAGTTTTATTTATTTGCTGTTTCCTAAGGTTTAACTTCTTCTTTAAATTGCTTACAAAAGAAATAATTTCCCCCCGGAGTACTGCTTTAGCAGTATTCCAAAAAATATTAGTTTTTTTTTCTGTACCCATTATTAAAACTTTCATATTCTCTCCATTTTTCTTTTTCAAAATGGATACATTTAAGATTATTTAGAAGGTATTTTGGGAAAAAGAATGCGCCTGGTTGTTTTACTGAGAGTGCGTTGAGATTAATGCTTATAGGGGCATGATCAGATAGGGTAATCTGTTCAATTTTGACTTCTTGGACTGCATTAATCAACTTAACTGATGTAAAAAAAAAAGTCTATTCTTGACAAAGAATGTGCTGACCTAGAAAGGCATGTAAACTCCCTGCCATCAGGATTCAATAATCTCCATATATCTAGAATATTCAGATCATTCTTCAGATTTTTAAGAATTTCATTTTCCCTTTTCCTTTTGGCCCCCATGCTCCCTTCAGCTGACTTGTTTCTGGATTGTCATGTTTCTATCTCTTTCTGTCTATCTAAAAGTGTATTTGGTGTGAGGTTGAAGTCACCTCCTAGTATCAATAGGTTATTGGCATATGGGATTAGGTGGTCTCTTATCTTCTTCCAGAAACCTGGGTCTTGATTATTAGGTCTGTATACGTTACATAAAATGTATTCTTTCGCATTGATACTCACTGATAAGATGATAAACCTTTCGTCATAGTCTATAATACTTTTATTTATAGTATATTCTAGTGATTTATTAAATAAAATTGCAACTCCCCTTTTCCTTTTACTACATGGGGTAAAAATTACTTCATTAATCCACCCCCCCTTTAATTTAACTGCTTCATCTTTTTTTAAGTGTGTTTCTTGAAGACAGATTATTTGGGCGCCTAATTTCCTTGCATGTTTCAATATAGCTTTTCTTTTAATAGGGGACGTAATTCCCCCTATGTTCCATGATATAATTTTAAGAGACATTTTATTCTATTCATATATTTATTAAAACACAGGCCTGAGTATAATTCCTTAGAACTTTTTGTCCTCCCATTTCCCAACATGAGAGTATCAGCAAATTTTATTCTAAAATTCTTGGGTATAAGAAATAAAAACCTCCTATTATATGCATCTTAATGATAGAATCTGAACCTGTGAGTTCCCTCACCTTTACTTTCCTTCTTCTCTCTGCTTATTACTTGCATCTTTATCACCCTCTAAAAAAAGCTTAACTTCTGCTTCTTCTGTGAATAATTTATTTCCTTCCTTCATTTGTATATTTATTTTAGCTGGGTATAGTAGCCTAGCTTTCCATCCTGCCTGTATTAGTTTTGTACATAATGGTGCCATGATCCGTCTTTTATTAGAAGTTTCAATTGAGTAGTCGTTAAATAATAATAATTTTCTCCCTTCCAACACTAGTTTGTTGTTTAGTTTTCTATATGCATTAAATATCTTGATTTTGTACTGAAAGTTTAATACTTTCATGATAACTGCTCTATTGACTTGTTCTCCTTTAACTGTCGTTCTTACAGGGCCTATTCTGTGGATTCTTTCTATCTTCATTGTGGTCTCATTTTTATCTATTTTTAGTAGGCGTAGCAAGTCCTCCTCTGCAAACTCTTTGAGATCTCTTTCTGAAATACTTTCCGTTAGGCCGATTAGTCTGATATTATTCTGTCTATTGCAGTTTTCAAGATCTTCTAATTTTGCTTTGATTGCTTCTATCTGTACTGACATGCTTTGAGTTAGTTGGTCTCTTTGTATCTCCCTATCTTCCACATCAGATACCCTCTGTTCTATATGGGTGAGCCTAGTTGCAAAATGTTTGACTTCATTAGATAAATCTTTTATACTACTTTGTATTGAGTCAAATGTTGGTGAAAAAAGTGCATTAAGTTGTCTAATTAATTCCTCATTATTTGTGCCCTGTGTAGTGCTTTCCTCTGTCCCATCTAGGGTCTCTGGGGCAGATTTATTACTTTTTTTTTCGTGATTTCTATTTCTGGATGACATAGTGGGTGAGTTCAACTTATTTTTAGTCATATATTTGTCCATCTGCGTGTGTATATATATATATATATATATATATATATATATATATATATATATATATATACATATATATATATGTGCTTATGTTTGATTCTATCTCTATGCAGAGAGTGTGCGTGTCTAACTAAGTATCACCCGTTGGTTTTAGATTAAACTCTTCACCAGCAGGTGCAGAAAAAGAGGGGGGTAGAACAAAAGAGAAAAAAAAGAAAAAAAAAAAGAAAAGACCCAACCATAAATCTTATAGATTATATATCAACAATTTTGCTTAGAACAATCAAATCTTTATAATCTAGGTACCTCTATTTCTTAATTTAGTCTATTTACTGTTCTGTAGGGAGTTGTCAGTTTTAATTATTCAGTTTTAATTATTTTCCTCATATTTCATGCCGATATTCAGAAATTTAAAGAGACTTAATTGTAATGCAAAACCTCTCAGTTTAAGATTATTTTATTTATACCTGTTGGGGTTTGCTTGATACTGTCCATTTCTTAGGCCATAGTTGGGGGGGTATTTATATTGAATACTATGCCACAGGTCCTGGGCCCTACATATAGCATGTAATTCCTCTCTCTGCACCTAGGGATTCTACACCCAGTTAACCCCGTTTACTTATACTCCCGGCCTGATGTGATATTTTCTCCCACCGTCGGTACCTATTGCCCTTTAATTTACTTATAGCTTTCATTCAAAAAGCAAGGTACTTATCTTATTTTCCTGGTCTCCGTTTCCAGTGCGTGTAGTCTCAGGCTGTCCCTTCTACCCTCTGCGCAACAGTGTGCCTGCACTGTTGTTCCAATTACTTCCTTTACTTGACGGCGGATTGTCAGGTTCCCTGCTGGGGCCCGCCAGTGATGCTTTTATTTGGGGCACCTGTATATGGCCGGATGGTTTAGTATAGCCAAGTGATACTCCGGTATCCTCTGCCCACGTTGTCCAAGTGGGCCTTCTGGATCGGTGTGCTGGTGTTAAATGTCGCTATGTGCTATCTCTCCCCTCTTGCACTCTCCGGTCTCGCACCTGTCCTCTGCCGGTGTATCGCTCCTTGCTATTCGGTCTCGGCGTGTAATCCCAACCGCCTAGAGAAGCAAATACTGGAGCTTGACTATTTCACCGGGGGTTCTCTGCAGACGCTGAACTGCACGCCTGTTCACATGACCACTTCCGCCGGAAGTCCCAGTTCCTTGGGTATATGTTGATGGTTGTTCTTACCATGCCACTATTGATAATGAGTGCAGATTGGTCGCTGACATTAGTATAACTTGGGCAAATGGATTCTGTAGGTTTTAACATTAGACCAAGATCCAGTTAAGTTGCAGAACTAACTCCTGTTCTAAAAACCATTAAAATAGCTATTGAACAAGGTATTCATGAATTTGTGATCATTACTGACTCAAATTATGTACGTGACAGTTTTGTTGAATACCTGCCAATTTGGAAAAGAAATGCCATGCAAAAAAACTAACAACAAACCAGTCAAACATGGCAAGTTGTTCTGCAAAATTGATGAATTAGTTGTGTCCAATGGTTTAACCATACACTGGAAAAAGACCAAGGGTCATTCCAGAATTCAAGGTCTTGATAAGGAAGGCATTGATCTTGCAGATTCATTAGCCAAACAAGGAGCCATAACTGGAGAGCTCCTCAATATTGACCACTTAATGGGTGCAATTCAGGTAGAAGCCATTACCAGAAACCAGGCTAAACAACAAAATGAGCCTAACCTGGTACAATGGAGTCAGGATTCTCCTAGTGAGGACCTGACCACTAGTCAAAAAGAAGACCCCATTATAGGTATTTTCTATAAACATATAGAAAATCCTGAAAACAGCCCCATCTCAAAAGAGGACGGTATTGGTAAGGACGATCTTAGAATCTTAAATCTTAAAGTCTAAAACACAATTCAAATTACAGGATGGTTTGTTAATTAGAACCTCCAAAACTGGTATCCAGCAATGCGTGGTTCCTACCCAGTTCAGGGGTCTCATGACCCACATCTGGTCATCATGGCGCCAAATTAACATATGAAATATTGCGTGACTACGCCTTTTAGCTGCATATATTGAAGGATGTTCAAACCTACTGTCAAGGTTGTTTAATCTGTCCACAATTCCAACCCACTGTGCCACCGCATAGAGCACCATTGCAGAAAATGGGATGGTAATGCCATGGTCAGAAATACAAATTGATTTTATTGGTCCAGTAACTAGGTCATCAAGAGGTAACCGATACATGTTGACAGTAACATGCCTATTCACCAAATGGGTAGAGTACATCAGTGCACCTAATAACAGTGCTGAAACAGGCGCAGTATTGCTCATCAACCACATGTTTTCCAGATTTGGTTTACCCCAGCAAATCAAATTCGATCGGGGGACTTACTTCACTAGTGAAGTAATGACCAAGATGTAGAAAATACTAGGGGTTAAAAGAAAGCTCCATATTGCTTATAGAGCTGCCTCTAGTGGTGGTGTAGAGCGTTACAACCAGTCCATTGTGAAAATACTCAAAACGTTGTTAGTGAAACAGTTAAAGACTGGGATGTAAAATTACCTCTAGTCCTAATGGCATTAAGAGCAACTCCAAGTAGTACTACTAAAATGTCACATTTTGAGTTGATGACTGGTAGAAGAATGGTTCTACCTCAACATTTACTGTACCATACATCAGACCAGAACTTGATAAATGCTTCCAATACACATCAATTTGTGGAGAACTTAAGGAAGCGTCTGCAATATGCTTTTGCATTTGCTCAAAGGAACATAGAGAAGTCCACAACTGCCACTAAAAACTATCATGATCTCAAAACTTCCAAAAAGGGATATGAAATTAATGATAAAGTTTACCTTTATAACTTTGGAAGAGATCAGGTTAAGGAGAAGAAGTTTCTTCCATCATGGAAGGATCCTTTTGTCATTACTGACAAAATATCTGCAGTCGCTTACAAAATAAGGATCCCTAAAAATGATACCTTTATGGATAAATGGGTACATATTAATCAGCTACGAGAGTGCCATGCTAGATCCCAACTATAAGTCATAGAGGGAGAATGAAGTGTCATATCCCCAAATGCACTAATGAAGTATTGTAGTTTGATAAATACATTATATTTCTAGTTACCAAACATAAATATGAGGATGGGAAATAACAGACTCTCTTCTTAGTAAGAATGTCTATGATGCATATACTATCAGTACCCTCACCTATTACCACTGAACTTTAAGTCAATTTCAATGCATGTGTCCTACATATATTAGAATTAAAAGGGGGAATTATGTTGTGTAAAAGGTGAGATATCATTAAAAGCTATGTACATAGATATCCTGTTGATTAATTCATCTTTATATGAAACCATTATTTTCTTTTTAATATAAATTTCTACACTGTAAGTTACATTATGGCTCTGACTGTTAACTATGCTAAAATATACCTCACAGGCAAGATGTTTGTTAGAACAAATTATTTTTGTTATAAACCTGTGTAGACCACCTGTGGAGACAGCAGCTATACAGTCTGAAGCTGGCCCTTGAAGTACCAGCCTTACAGGGGAGTAAGTAATTAGCACAGGTACACTAATTAATCACTGAGCCCATCTGAACCAACTAAATACACACAGAGACCCAGACATTACGTCTCCATGGAATAGCAAAGAAAACTCTTTTGAAACATAAGTATGTTTGAAAGAATAAGGTTGATACTTTAAAAGATTCATTTGAAATGAATTGTTATAATTTTCAAATCTATTTAAAATACTCAAATAACATATATATATATATATATATATATATATATATATATATATATATATATATATATGAACCTAGAAGATTGTCTATGCCTAAGAAGGGTAATATGGGAAGTTGAAAGCCTAAGAGTTAAGATTTTAAAATATCTTAACCTATGCATTTTTGGAAGCATAAGAGCATATATAGTTCTTAGATAAATTAATGTGTATCACAGACTGCCTGAATAATATATATAATGGTCTAAGCGATACATCACATGTTACATACTGTGTTGGATATAGTGAATTAAAAATAAATAGCTGCATTGATGAATTTGAAATGTTTGGCACATTCTCAAAATAATAACATCTTTATTCTTCAGACATGTAATAAACCAACAAGATGTCCTTTGAATATTGGTCATAAACGTAAGTCCATGCACTGAATAGTAAAGTGATATCCACAAGTATACAATATTTATAGTAAATTGAATAAGATCAGACACCAAAAAAATATCTATCTAATTAACTACAGAGTTCATTTCCAACTACATGTATGATATAAGATGATACTAGGAATTCTGAAAGTTTCAAAGTCCTTTATAAAAATGTGACTTTTAAATATATCTTCTAAAATATTAGAGGTGGAATACTCATGTTTGGACATATAATTATGTGCCCAGTCAGATTAAATGGACCATGTATGGAACATATAGTTTATTAAAACTAGGAAATTATGAATGTATAAAAATAGACATTTGATAGAAATATATTGTCTGAAGTTATATTTGGTAATGAAACTGTTTAAAATGTCTGCTGCCACCGATGGTTCAGAAATGGTATTGCAGCCATGAGGGATTGGCTGTTTAAAGACATTTCCCCTGGCCAATGAGATGTTCAGCTCCGATTAGGCCATATCCAAATGTTCACCAATGATTAGAATAGAGGTGGGCTTTATCACTTGATAAAGTCTCATGCACAGGAAGTAAAAGGTGCTGGCTGATGCTGCTTATACTGACTGCTGAATTGACCTGCTGCCTTGGATTACAGTCTATATAAAGAAAAATTGGGCCTAACATTTTATTTCCAGAATTGCACATTCTCTTTATATGACAGTAAAAACAAATATCTGAAAAAGCTGAAACTTTTAAATTGGTTTATTCGTAATGTATTAATGGTTATTTTATGTTTTAATATATTTTGGCATAGAAATTCTTTATAGCATAGTTAAACTACAGCTGTGAGTTACAAGGTAATTTATTCTTATGTTTAATATTAATTAGACCAAGGGTAGTAAGTATACTGGTGTTGAATATTCATATTTTGAAATACTTTTTGTATTATAATGTCATAAGTTAATTGCAGCTATTGCGATATATTTTAGAATTTGTTTTATTGTGGCTAAATAAGAGGTTGTTTCAGGCCAGATTAATTGTCATATAAATTGACTGTTGCATTCATAATATACAATTTCTCTGATTATTTTAATTTTAGCATTATAACTTAGAGGCTTATATAGTGGCAGTAAATTGGAGTTATTGGCTAATTATAGACTTTTCTGGTATTCTCAGTTGTGATATTTTAATAAGTGATTAATTGTGAGTAAAGTTAATTTTTAGAGATATACTTTATGGTCTGTTTTGTATAGAAAATTGTAACAGAATAAGCGTGTATAATTGTTTCATAATCTAGTTTTTTACATAAATATAATTCAATGTGTCTATAAAGATAACTGATCAGAACAAAGGATTAAATATTAATTTTTAATAATAATATTGTTGTCAAACTTATAGGTATCTCAGTAGTGATATTTTGGAGTACACTACAGAGATTTAATATCTTACTGAAGTGTATTGACAAAGTTCTGCTATATTAATTGTAGATATCGCTGACAATAGTTTTTTTACTGCTATTAATTATTAATATTCATAATTACAATACGTAACAGGTTGAAATACCCAGTGGTCTTGGGATGACTATAAAATTAGACCAGACGACTTGGGCCCAGGAAAGGCCATTTTTCTGTGCCTTTAAATGGGTTTTTAAAAAAACAAAACAAACAAACTATTTAACTGCCATGCTGTGTGTGTTTCCTGCATTCTTAGAGGCCGAAGGGTTGTAGTGGGGGGAGCAGGGCGGCCCTGCAGCAAGTAGGAGCTGAGCTTCTTTGAAGACACTTTTCAAGGATGGGATCCAGGTGGGCTCTGGCCTCTTTATGTCATCAGGTGGGACTAGCTTCAGAATTAGCAGGTGTGTCTCGGACTCCTCCTTCCAGGCTGGCGGCTGAGTGATCGCCTCATTCATTCACTTCAGTTGTGTGGGGTGCTTCTTACAGCAAAAACAAGCACATGAAACTATATAACCGACATAGTTTACATGTAGAAATTGGTGATCATCGAAAGTGGTGATCGGCTATTTCCATAACTCCGCCCATATATTGCAAATCTACATTATTTATACAGTCACAATGCATAGGGACTGCATAAATAATGTAGAAAAATACACTGCAATAATAAGCAGTTGTAATGACTAAATAATGTACACACTGACACTGTATGCCTGGACTTTTTATCGTAACTCATAAAATTCTACATACACTTCCTTTCGGTACAAAAATAAAAACAAAAGACATATAGTGTCCGTGTGTACATTATTTAGTCATTACAAGAGTGTCTACACTATTTATACAGTCACTATGCCTTTTTGACTGTATAAATAATGTAGATTTGAAATGTGTTGGCGGAGTTACACCAATTTTGGCACAATACCGGTGCTACCTCGCTTAGGAGGAGAAGAAGCAGTAACCGGCAGTCCCGACTTAACTGAAAGGCATAAGGTCAGCGTTCATGAAGTGAGTGTAGATGACGTTTTACTGGCAGACATCTGCCATACTCTGTTAACGCTATATTTTTATAGAGAGAAAAAAACAAGCTTATGTTCCCTCTTCTTTCATGTAGTGCAGGTGACAGTGAGTGACATAAACTTATAATTTCTTATGTAAAAACCTTTTACTGTGATGAACAGTGGCTTTCACAATGTAGCACTGCTTACAAAACTAGAGGTACTTGGGTTTTATCTACCTATCACAAGAAGGGTAACTTTTCATTTTATAAGAGTTATGAATGCAAAATATTTTACATATTTATAAAGCATCCTATTCCCAGAAAGGAAAATAAACAGTTTAAGGATGAAACCTTTTTGTTGCTTCAAAAAGTTATGTGCAACTTAGGATGATAATTTTATAGACTGTGACTCTCCATAACAAAGTTAATGCTTTGATGGAAAAATATTTCATAGAGAGCTTAATCTGAAAATGCATTCCAACGTTAAAAGGACAGTCAACACTAAAATTGTTATTGTTTAAAAAGATAGATAATGCCTTTACTACCCATTTCCCAGTATTGTTATATTAATATACTTTATAACATTTAAAACCTATAAATGCCTGCTTGTTTCTAAGCCACTACAGACAACCTCTTTTCACATGCTGTTTTATTTGCTTTTTACAACAAGAGACTGCTAGTTCATGTGGGCCATATAGATAGCATTCTGCTAACGCCTGTGTAGTTATTTAAGATTCAGCACAACACAGCACTAATTGGCTAAAATGGAAGTCAACAGATAATAGATATAAAGTCATCAGGGAGCTGTCAGAGGATGCTTAGATACAAGGTAATCACAGAGGTAAAAAGTATATTAATATAACTGTTGGTTTTGCAAACAAACAATGAGTGTTCTTTGCAGGTTCAGCTAGGAGTAACAACCCAGACCAATTAGTGTGCTGTGATTTGACATATGCTCTGAGATAAGCTTCCAGATCCTGATTGGTTCTCTCCATCTGCCCGTTAGTCTAGGGTGATAACCAGAGGACAAAGAAACAGTGGTTCCAAGCTATTTTCAAAAGCTTCTCCAAAAGGTAGAAATAAATTGAGGTCCTCTGTCAGAGACGATATTAATGGGTATGCCATGTAATCGTACCACAGAAAAAGAATGGACAATTCTTGGGCTGTAGGTAACTTCGTTAAAGGTATAAAATGAGCAAGTTCGGAGAACCGATCCACCACCACCCATATGACTGTATGATGGTCAGAAGGAGGAAGGTCTACAACAATATCCATAGCTATGTGTGTCCATGGTTGTTTAGGTATGGACAATGGTTGAAGTAGGCCATGTAGTAGGGAACGGGGAGTCTTATTAACAGCACAAGTCTGACAAGCTTTGACATAATCCTTAGAGTCCGACTTCATGGTAGGCCACCACACATTTTGGGAAAGGAGTTTAAAGGTTCTTGTCAAACCAGGATGAGCCCAGGATAATGCAGGAAAGCGAAGGTTTGGAGGAACATAAAGGATCTCAGGAGCTGCAGGGGCTTCAAAAAGGTTTTCTTGATCATGCTTGTTGCAGTCTTCGAAGAAGAGAGGTGTTGAGCTGAGCAACCACACAGGAGGGGGGTATGATGTGTTTGATAGGAGCTTCAGAGGAATCACTATACTGAGGAAACTGATGGGAAAGGGCCTCAGCCTTTTTATTCTTGGTCTCAGAAAGGTAAGAGACTATAAAGTTAAAATGATAAAAGAATAGGGCCCACCTGGCCTGTTGAGGATTGAGTTCAGAAGCAGTCTCTAGGTACATCAGATTCTTGTGGTCAGTGAGAATCTGAATGGGGTTGGGGGTACCCTCTAGCCAATGACGCCATTCAGTCAGGGCCATCTTAATGGCTAAAACTTCATGATTGCCCACATCATAATTCCTTTCTGCAGCAGTGAAGCGTTTGGAGAAAAAGGCTACTCGGTGCAACTTGGAGGTTAAAGGGTCCCTTTGGGTTAAGACTGCACCAGCTCCTATCTCTGAGACATCAACCTCTAAAGTGAACTGCAGGTCAGGATCAGGATGGCGGAGCACAGGAGCAGAACAAAATACTTTTTTCAAATAAGAGAAAGCATCCACAGCTACAGGAGGCCAATTCTTGCAGTCTCTGATTCGTTTATTCAACTCAGTGAGTAGAGCAACGATTTGGGAGAAGTTATTTATGAAATTGTGATAATAGTTGGAGAACCCTAAGAATCTCAGTAGTTCCTTTAAAGAGGTGGGTTGAGGCCATTCCAGAACTGGGGTTAGCTTTGTGGGATCAATGGCAAAACCTTCCTTCGAGAAGACATAGTCAAGGAACTGGATCTGAACTTGATCAAACTCACATTTCTCCAGTTTGGCTACCAGAGAATTGTTTCTGAGGCAAAGAAGTACCTGTTTTACATGTTAATAATGCTCCCTAGGGGTGGAAAAGAATATGAGGATGTCATCCAAATAGACGATGACAGTGCAATTAAGATGGTCATGGAAGACATCATTGACAAAAGCTTGGAAGACAGCAGGGGCATTACACAGCCCAAAAGGCAAGAAAGGCGAATAAAGCCTATAGCTAGGTTTTCTTGGATGTTTTCCTCCATGGCCTTGATTTCAGCTTTGGAGAGCGAATAAGTTCTCCCTTTAGGAAGTGGGGCTCCAGGAAACAGGTCAATTTTGAAGTCATAAGGATGGTGAGGTGGAAACACATCAGCTGCTTTCTTTTCAAAAACATCTGTATATTCTGCATATACTGAGGGAAGGGGTCTGAAGGTTGGCTTTAGGGACGTGATGCAGTGGAGTAACCTTAGCCAGGCAGGATTTAACCCAGGAAAATAGGATTTACCACAGAAGGCCAACTGTCCCTCAGTCCAGTCGAACTGAGGATTGTGAATACGTAACCAAAGAAGACCAATAATAAAACTAGTTGTGCAGGAGAATAAATGACATCGAACTACAAATGTTTGGTATGTAGGACTCCCACAGTCAAGATTAGGGGTGCTGATTCGAAATGGATTAAACCTGATCCAAGGGGTGTGCCATACAGAGTAGTTATATTAAAACATTGTTTTCTCTGAAATAGAGGCAACCCTGCATGAATCATGAAACGGTGATAAAGAAAATTTCCAGCTGCCCCAGAATCAATAAAGGCTTGAGCAAGGACATAAATCTGAAGGCAGGTAAGGGTAACAGGTACCAGGATCCAAGAAGAGTGAGGGGATTTAGTAGTGGCTACGCTTAGAGGTACCCCACATTTATCCTCTAAGTGTTGGCTTTTCCCAGCAGTATATTAAAGTTCTTGAGTTGGTGTGAATTAGAACCACAATAGAAACACAGTCTCAACCTCATTCTTCTCTGTCTTTCAGATTAAGAGGGCTTAAGGGAAGAGAGATCCATTGGTTCCTCTTCAGAGGTAACTGGATATGTGCTGAAGGGGTAGAGGATAGCCTAGAGACTGGATGAGTAGGAGGACGAGAGGGAAGGATTCTGCAAGTTCTCTCTCTCTCAGCTTGTCTCTAATGAAAGTGAGAAACCAGACTGATACAAAGTTTTATGAAGTCATCCAAGAAAGATGGAACATCACAATAAGTGAGCTCGTCCTTGATACACTCATGCAGGCCTCTCATGAAGGACGCTTTGAGAGCACTTCTATCCCAACTGGTCTCATGTGCCAAGGTGCGAAACTCGATAGCATAATGTGCCACAGATCTATTGCCCTGGTGGAGATCCAAGAGAGAGTACTCTGCTGCAGCAGTGCGGCCGGAGATGCCAAATTTGGAAGATAATGCAGAAATTAAGGCATCAGCATCGTTCAGGAGTTGAGCACTCTGTTCCAAAAAGGGAGAGACCCAGGCTATCTTTCAATAAAGGAATTATAAAAGTGACCTTTGACTGACGAGACTGGAAGGTGAGAGGATCATTGCGGAAGTGTAGTCTGCACTGGTTGAGAAAACCCCTACAGTCGGTAGTACCATTGTACTTGTCAGGCAATGGTATCCGAGGTATACTTCCAATAACAGGGGGGGAGTTGCAGCACTAGCAGCAGGGGCTGGCTGTGTAACAACAGGAACAGCTTTCTTTTCTGCAACCATTGAGGAGAGCATAGCTGATATAGCCTCAAGTTTAAAATCCACATTCTGCAAGTGTATGGCGTGGGTTCCCAGGGTCTGTCCCTGAAAAGAGACTTACTACCTAATTTGGGTCCATGGCCCAAGTATAATGTAATGCTTGTGGGATATTTCCCTATCAGACCAAACTTGGCCAGTAGTATTCTTATGCCGGGGTGTCAAGTGGAAGGATAAGGAAATATCCCAGAACAAAGTGAGTGTAAGAAATGAGGTAAGCAGTATTCACGGTAGACAGGGTAGTCCTTCACGGCAATAAGATTAAGGCAGAGAATAGTCAAAGACAGGCAGAGTTCGGCAACAGAAAGGCAATAATCCAGCAGTTTTGCAGTTCAGGGGTAAACCAATAGAGTGGTCAGGAACAGGCAGAAGTCAGTAACAAAAGATAATCCAGCAGTTTAGTAGTTCAGGGGTAAACCAGGCAGAGTAGTCAGACAGGCAGAGTTCAGCAATGCTAAGGCAATTTGGCTATTCAAGGGTTAAACAGGCAGAGTAGTCAGACAAGCAGAGTTCAGCAATATATAGGCAATCCAACAATTCAAGTAATAAAGCACATAGGAGCACACACAGCCAGAGCGGCGTAAGGGAGCGGTGAGACACTGCTCTGTTAGAATGAGCTCTAGGTGACGAAATGTAGCCACCAATCAGCAAGCTCTACCCAGGGTGCTGAACCAAAAATGGGCCGAATCCTTATCTTAGATTCCAGCTTTTTCAATTAAAGATAGCAAGAGAATGAAGAAAAATTGACAATAGGAGTAAATTAGAAATTTGCTTAAAATTGCATGCTCTATCTGAATCATGCCAAGGTGATTGCGATAGCTTTCTGTAACTTATGGGGACCTAAGAAATTAAAAAAGAAACAAAGAAGGAGAAATTCTAAAATCTTTAGCAGCTAGAAGATAAAATTGCAAGGCCTTTACTACATTCAAGTTATGAAGTAACCTCTCTTTAGCATTTTTTCACTAGTGCATCTGTAAGACTCCAAGGCTGGCTGGTGGACATTTGTATCAGATCTACGTACCAAGTCCTGGAAGACCATGCAAGAGGAATTAGAATCCCTGAGGCTCTTTCCTGTTTTGACCTGACTATAATCCTGGATAGTAAAACAAAAGGAGGAAAAAGGAAAATCGAATTCAATGACCAGGTAATCACTAGTGCATCAGTTAGAGTTGCTTTTGGATCTTGAGATCTCGCACAATACTGGGGTAGCTTGTAATTCAAGCAAAAGGCCATGAGGTATTTGCTTGGCCTCCCCCAATGATTCACAATCTGGGTGAATACCTCCTGATTCAAATATCATTCAGTGGGGTGAAGGTAATGATGAATGATGAAGCTGGCTTCTCAATTGTCCACACCCAATTGCTAAAATCATGCAATGATGTTGTTCTACCTCTTTCATTTCTAAGGAAATTTGAGTACCACCTTGGTAATTGAAGCTTGCACAGAGTTTCAAGATGTTGATTGTTAACCTCACCTCCTGAGGAGACCAAACTCCCTGCATTTCCTGGGAACCCCAGACTGCGCCCTAACCCAGCAGGTTGGCGTCTATGATAATTACTACCCAATGCAGTCAAAGAAATGAGGCTTCCTGAATCAATGATTGATGAGTCTGCCACCATGTTAGAGAATGTCTTGTCTAGAAGTCTGAAGAGATCTTCTGAGGCAGGTTGTTGTAATTTCCATTCAACTGTTGGAACATTTCAAGCTGCAAAGGACGTAAGTGGAATCTGGCAAGAGGTACAGCATCTGAAGCTTCTACAGTGAGACCAACTTCTTTCATTCATTGAAGCACTGTAGGAAGAAAAATTTGTTGGAGAAGGGCACAGGCCTTCTGGAAATTGAGTCTGTGAGCGTCTGTGAGATATATATATATATATATATATATATATATATATATATATATATATATATATATATATATATATGTTATGGGTAAAGTCAGGTATTGGGTAATCCTAGGATTACCCGGGTAAAATGGACATTACCCAAGCCTGTGGCTGTGGGTAAAGCCCAATGTATGAGTATAAATCCCTGCATCACCGCATCAAACATATATAAGTCACTGCATCAATTACACTGTAATTCCCCTATCTTCACTATCTTTTTTGCCTCTGCCTGGGGGGTTCAAGGGGAGTGAAGCCTCCCCTTTTTAAACCTCATTCCCCAAGGTTATTTTGGGGTGTATGCCAGAGGATCTGCAGGGCGCCTTCCTTAAACCCCCAAATGCGGAGGCAAAGGAAATTGTGTAGATGGGGGAATTATAGTACATCAGACTTTACCGACAGCTGCTTGGGTAATGTCAGTTTTATCCGTGAAATCCTATGATTACCAGTATTTCTTACTTTACCCTTAACACACACACACACACACACATATATATATATATATATATCCAAAGCAAGAAGAGAACACCAGCACTACTGAACTGCAAATATATCCCCAACTAATTAGTGCACAGATAATCACTACAAAAATCAAAAATACAAAGGTAGTAATATATAATAAACCCTCACACAACCTGAATATCAGTGTAATAGAAATATCTACAGAAAACAAACCCAGGAAAACCTGTGGTGGAAATAGGGCTTGTGCTGCTAATAATATGATGCAGTGTACCCCTTACACTGTAAATGAATACAAAATCAAGAGAGAATCAATAAATAAGTGCACAGAGTAACAAGTCTCTAGTAATAATAACGATGTGATGATAATCCAGATGGTACAGTTGATACAGTTCTATACAAGATCCACCTTAACCATATTTCAAGTGCAGACAATACACAAAAGATTAAGCTAATCGGCTTACCAGATGTTACCCCAATCTTATAAGGTAAGTTGAATGCTCAGTATGTGGAGAGGGATAAGGCACCACACTTCGGTCTATAAGGAAATGGTCACCATGGCACCAGCCAGTAATCCCCTTGTCCGTGGGTGATCTCAGTAGGAGAGTGCCATGGATAGAAGAAACACAAATCGCATAGTGTAATAAGCAAATTTATTGTGAAATTAAAAAACGCAAACTCACATTTTAAAACCTCAATCAATAATGAGCAATGGCAGACTTAATAGAACCCCAGTTGAATGCTGTGAAGTGTGGAGCTGGTTATGGAAACAAACAAGCCCACTCAACATCAACCTTACGCGTTTCACGTTCATCAGAGGTAGTAGGCTCAATTGTTCCCCGGTTGGAAATTTAAAAGATCGACGAGTGGGCATTTTTTCCCCGGCATGTGACGTGTTACGTCACGTGAATTAAAACCTCCCTTTGTCTCAATTTCAGAAATCTACCTCCTCCTCTACTTGTAGTTTGAACATGTTCTAATATAGTACCTTTCAAGCATAACAGATCTTGACTATGTTTTCTTTTAAAATGTTTGGATAGACTATGCCCCTTGAAACCCACTTCAATATTCTTTATATGTTCTAGGAGTCATTTTTTGTAAGGACGTTTTGTGCAAATTGCAAGACTACATATGTAGTTTATTTGTTAGAATGCAGTTGCAAACTTTAATATATTGGTCGCACGAAACGCCCTTACAAAAACGACTCCTAGAACACATAAATAATATTGAAGTGGGTTTTGAGGGGCATAGTCTATCCAAACATTTTAAAAGTAAACATAATCAAGATCCGTCAGGCCTGAAAGGTACTATATTAGAACATGTTCAAACTACAAGTAGAGGAGGAGGTAGATTTCTGAAATTGAGACAAAAGGAGACCTATTGGATTCACTACATGACGACAATGAATCCAATGGGTCTGAATGAGGATATTAATTTGGTAGCCTTTTTATAATAGACAACTCCTTAATTAAATGTCATACAATTCCAAGTCAGCCTATTTGATAGTGTTCATTTGGAGAGGGTGTCAAGTAATTACTAGATCCTGAAAATGAACTGTGTGTACTCTGTATCATTTAGTACAAAATAGATTAAATAAGAAGGGAAAAGAATCTCCAAGGTTTTATGATGTGCCCTCCTCACTCTACACCCCTAGACTGAAAATTGAGGTCACATTTAGAAAAAGAGTAATAGATACCATTGTACCTTTAGGATGAAAATATTTTTCAGCCCCCTAGTTCTGGAATCTATAAAGATTTCTCTCTCATATGGATAGGTCCTTTTGATAGCGTTT
Organism: Bombina bombina; assembly: GCF_027579735.1. Lineage (NCBI taxonomy): Eukaryota > Metazoa > Chordata > Amphibia > Anura > Bombinatoridae > Bombina > Bombina bombina. Next base: position 172,321,198 of record NC_069506.1, on the reverse strand, counting down.
CTGAACCTCTTCTGACACAGCACGCAATAGCATATAAATAGCATGGTATACTCTTAGATGAGAATCTTGTACTAACATTGGAACAATGGTGGCTTGATCACATAGAGTATTTCACTTTAGACAATAAAAACTAAACATTGTACATAAACTATAACACTATGGCAATGAATAAACAACGGTTCCTGTTGGCGGGTCTCAATTCACGTGACGTAACATGTCACGTGCCGGAAAAAAAATGCCCACTCATCGATCTTTTAAATTTCCAGCCGGGGAACAGTTTAGCCTACTACTTCTGATGAACAAGTAACCTAAATACTTTGAAATGCACAAGGTTGATGTTGAGTGGGCTTGTTTGTTTCCAAGAACCGTCTGTTCATTCTACACCAATCTAGAAGTTTTTAATAAGCGATTTCAGCTTTTTTATTAAACTACACCTCCACACTTCACAGCATTCAGTTGGGGTTCTAATAGGTCTGCCGTTGGCTGTCCTGTAACTGTGTTTGGAGGTATTTGTATTTTACTTGCCTCATTACTGATTGAGGTTTTAAACTGTGAGTTTGCATTTTTAAATTTCACAATAAATTTGCTTATGATCAAACGGTATTACTCTATGCGATTTGTGTTTCTTCTATCCGTGACACTCTTCTACTGAGATCACCCACTGACAAGGGGATTACTGGCTGGTGCTGTGGTGACCGTTTCCTGATAGACTGAAGGGTGGTGCCTTATCCCTCTCCACATACTGAGCATTCAACTTACCTCATAAGATTGGGGTAACATCTGGTGCGCTGATTAGCTTAATCTTTTGTGTATTGTCTGCACTTGGGAAATGGTGAAGGTGTATCTTGTATAGAACTGTATCAACTATACCATCTGGATTATCATCACGTTGTTAATACTAGAGACTTGTTACTCTGTGCGGTTATTTATTTATTCTCTCTTGATTTTATATATATATATATATATATATATATATATATATATATATATATATATATATATATATATATATATATATATATATATATATATATATATATATATATAAATGAAGGAAAGCACTCTCTGGTCTTTTAGTGAAAATTTAATAAATCAAGCGTGACGTTTCGGGGACATACTCCCCTTCCTCAGACAAACAAAAAGTGCATTCAACTGAAAATTTAAACAAAATAAGCCCCTCCCCCAGTGAGAAAATTGCGCCAAAATTCAAAGCAGTTGTCATGGTGATCCTCAATAAACAAGTACTGGCTGGCTCAAGCCTAGTGCAAATTACAAAAGAAGAGCTCTATATACAAAAATCTATACAAGGAGCAATTGATGTGAACAGTAAGATATGAAAGAAGCATAAGTTCTCATAGTGTGCATACTGATAGTGACATCAAAAACATATCATCGCAAAACAGTGAAAGTATGCATCCGTTAAACAACTAACACCCTGTTTGAAGTGAATTATATGCAAAGGCATTGATCACTGCTTTTCTAGCTACACACCTAACTCCTTGTGTAAGGATGTTTGATAATGTTTCATCACCTTTTAGGATGGTCAAGTTCTTTTTTACTATTCTACAGATCTGTTGGTATTGTTTGCTAAATTGGGTGATGAATAACATATTGCTATGGGTGCTAGTTCGATTAAATTCAATATTCTTTTTCTTGAGATTGGTTATAAGTAAGTCTTGTCTGTTTATCCTCCCTACTTGTGCTTGGATGCATGTTAATAGGTGTTTCTGATAACCCCTATCCACTAATCCAGCTGTCAATTCATGTGCTTGTGTGTGATATTGGTTTAGTTCAGTACAGTTTCGGCGCAATCGTAAATATTGCGCCTTTGGGATACCTCTCTTAAGATGGGAGAGGTGACAAGAATCGGCATGCAATATCGTATTGCGTGCCAATGGTTTTCGGTAAGTACATGTGAAAATTTTGTCACCCCTACTCTCTATAGTGAGGTCCAAAAAGTCAATACTAGTTGCGTTTTTATTTGCTGTAAAAGTCAAATTGTAATTATTGTGATTCATGTAATCTATAAATTTATCCACTGAATGTCCATCATGACTATGCCAGATGATTATAATGTTATCGATGAAACGACCGTACAGGATGACATTGGTGGTGAAGGGAAAAGATCTGGAAAAAATATGATTTAGTTCCAGCCACCCCATATAGATGTTGGCATAGGCGGGGGCAAATTTTGCCCCATCGCTGTGCCGCATCTTTGTAAATAATAATCTCCTTGATATACAAAGAAATTATTCTGAAGTAGAAATTCAGTAATTTGGACAATGAAAGATATGAATTCATCTCCATAATTAGAGTTTCGGTGTAGCATGGCATCCACTGCTCTAAGACCCAACGTGTGAGGAATGTTGGAGTATAGAGCAGCGACATCAATGGTGGTCCATGTATATGTGTCTTTCCAGTTAATGTCTTTAAGTTGTGTAATTAAGTGTGCACTGTCCCTAATGTATTCTGGGAGAGCCAGCATTGTAGGTTGAAGTATGTGATCGAGCCAATCACCCAGTCTTTCACAAAGGGACCCTGTGTGGCCACTATGGGCCAGCCAGGAGGTTTTTCCAAACCTTTATGTATTTTTGGTACAATCCTAAAGTAAGGGGTGGTTGGCTCGTGCACAAATAAGTAGTCTGCCAATTCCTTGTCCATATAGTGATGTTCTACTGCAAAATCTAACAAATGTGTTAATTTATGTTTGATAGAATTAGTGGGGTTGAAACACAGTTTGGTGTATAATTGGCTATCACTAAGTTGAGAATTAATTTCTTCCACATAATCATGTTTGTTTAATACTACTACGGCCCCTCCTTTGTCCTCTTGGACTATGACAATGTTTTCATTTTTCTGAAGCTTGATCAGTGCTCTTCTCTGTGTTTTAGTGATGTTGTCTGGATTGATATTTAAGGGATTGTAATCAACAGATCTATATAGATCTGTAAGTTCCCTCTCTACGACTCTCTTATATGTGTGGAATAGATGGTGTCTTGAATGTATTGGGTAAAAGTGAGAAGTGCTTTTATAAAGGAAGTTAGCGCATTTGTTAGTTAAAGCATCAGTGTGTCTAAGTGATTCTTGTTCTAAAGTGACAAGATTAGTTAGATCTAACAAATCTGTAAATTTTAACCCTACAGATGAGAGTTGAATAGTGGATACAAAATCCTGAGTAAGTGTAGGTATACTTTGAGTGGTGATATCAGTTGTAATCTGTGTAGTATGTGTGTGTTGAAAGTGCTGTCTCAAAACTATCTTTCTTACAAACTTATTTATGTCAATTAAAGTGTTGACTAAATCAAAATTGTGCACTGGTGCATATGACAGACCCTTGTTTAATAAATCTATTTCAGTGTTGGATAGAGAGTATTCAGAGAGATTAATGACTGCTATTTCTTTACATTTTTCCTGACCCTGCTGGGGTAACGATAGGTAGGTTCTGAATTTTCAGATTCTACAATGGTATCTCTCTTTTTAGGAGTGCTAGTCTGGTGTGGTTGTTTTACCAGGGATTTAAGTTCCCTTCTATTGGTGTTTGGTGTTGGATTCGGTATCTTTGACTCAGATGTGTTAGGTATTTGTTCATCATCCGTCATTTGTTCACTGCCATCATAATGGTCTGTGTCTATGCTGGAAAAAGTTACATGTTTATTAGTATCATGTTTAATTTTGTCACTCTGTGTATTTTTATTTTTATTTTTAGACTTGTTCTTTTTATTGGTTGACCAATTTGATCTGATAGGTTTGTACTTTTGCCAGGAGTAAACTATATCAAGTTCATAGTCCTTGACGTCTCTTTGGTATTTTTGTACTTTCCTATCAAATAGAGTAGTGTCTAACTGATCTATTGTCTCATTGAGCTGTCTAGTGTGATCTGAATGTTTCTGAGTATCTTCAAAAGGTTTTAAGGAAATCATACAATTGTTGATTTCAGTTAAAACCAAATCTCTTTCTTCTTTTTTACGATTTAGTAATTGTTTCATCAGTATTATGGAACAATTGGTCAAATTAGTATTCCATTCCTCCATAAATTTTATGTTATTTAGGGCCAACGACGGAAATTTTTTCATACGTAATCCCCTAGGTACTTTGTTTTCTGATATATACAATTCCAAGAATTCAATGTTCCACCACAGGTTGGTTTCCTTAAATCTCAGTAACAAGTCACGGTTGTTTTATCAAGTGTATATATGGACTTTTGACACATTTTATCATATAATAATAAAATTCCAATTTTCAGTGCTTATAACTGTTTACCCATTTATTATTACGGCCACCCCTTCTCTCCCACACCCCTATTCAAGAATAACATTCGGGTTTACAAAGGGGATCTAGGAGATAGAGACAAGGTGATAACGTTCTAAACAAAAGTGGGGCGATTCCATCTTCACACACCTGTCCGAATGGGGAAGCAAGTAAAGAAACGGATCACGTCTTCTTTTTCATCTTGGCTACATATAAGCCTCCACGCCATTCCCTTACCTCATAGGATTGAGGTTGAACCAAGTGAGTGCCAAATTGTCTAACAGCTTGTGTGCTATAAAAACTTGTCTTAATATACTGCACTAGGATCTGGCTTTTTTGTGCGCCCTTCCCTTCTTCTACCCATTCCATATATATATATATATATATATATATATATATATATATATATATATATATATATATATATATATATATATATATATATATATATATACAGGGCCGCCACTAGGAATTTTGGGGCCCCTGACTTAACCATTGATCAGGGCCCCCCCCCCCCTTGACAGGTGCAATTTTTTTACCAAGTTACTAAAACGTATATGCACTTTATTCTTAAGTGTCTATTTAAACTTGGAAATGTTGTAAAGGTAGTAACATACAAAAGTTTTGTAAAAAAAAAAAGGGAGATTTAGAAAACAAAATATGGAGTTCTGATTATCTTTTTGTAAAGGAAGATGACAACTAAATGATGACAACAGCATGCAGTGGCTGAAAGGAAGGGCCCTGAACTGCCTAAACAATAATTTAAAGGTTAAATGATGGATTGGTGACTTCCGGAAAGGTCTTATTAGTCTCAAAGTCTGTAGAAAGATGTGAATAATCAGTAGTAAGGTCAAAATGTCCTAAAAAGGAACAGACAATGGACACACACACACAAACTCAAACTTGCACATACACCCAAGGAAACACTGACAGATACAGCCTCAGAAAACACACAAAGACACACACACACACACACAGAGAAACTCACAGAAAACACACAAAGACATACACACACAGAGAGACAACCACATAAAACACAGAAAGACATACATACACACACCCTCACTGAGATATCCAGAGAAAACACACACCCTCACAGAGACATCCACAGAAAACACAGACATACATACATACACACACCCTCACAGAGACATCCACAGAAAACACAGACATACACACCCACCCTCACAGAGGCATCCAGAGAAAATACACAAAGACAAACATACACACACCCTCACAGAGACACCCATAGAAAAAGCTCAAAGACAAATGCACACCCTCACAGACATCCAAAGAAAATGCACAAAGACATACACACCCACCCTCACAGAGAGACCCACAGAAAAAAATACATACACACAGAGACACAAACCAAAGCACAAAGACATAAAGACAGACACCCACAGAAACACCCACAGGAGAAAACATTGATGCACCTTGCATCCCCTAAATCAACATTGTGTGACATGCATGGTAAACATTTCTGCATGGTTTTAAATATATAATTTCTACAGCATTGTCAAATCATCATAAATTCACTGCTGCTAAAAAAATGTGTTTTTATAGACCCCTGGCCCCACCATACAACTACTACCACACTGAAGTTACAATCCGAAATTGCACAAAGAAATAAAAAACATTTGCTATATAAGTCCTACCCTCTCTGCAAATGAAAGTGATCTGCCGTCTGACTCAGGCACACACTGTACAAACAAAGTGCCAAGTCTGTCTCACACTGTACACAGTGGTTTAGTGCACACTCAGAAATCCTCTCAAATGCTAATACTTTACTCCTTGTAAAAACATTTCCCATGCTCAATTAGTACTCTGCTGTAGTACCCACTGGTGGCTGCCAAAATAAAAAAAAAAAAAAAAAATTTTTTTTTTTTAGTTCTTGCCTCATGGGGCCCCCCTGGCTCACTGGGCCCCTGACAGGAGTCACCCCTGTCACCCCCTGATGGCAGCCCTGTATATATATATATATATATTCTTCTATATGAAGAACAATGGAGTGTGAAATTCCAATATTTTAATATCAGGTTAGCGCACATGAGAATATGCGATCAGGTTTATACGCAAGTTGTTTTTTTTCCACTTTTTTGCTCCATTGACTTCTATGGGTGAATATGTGAACGTGTACGGGATATTGTAAATTTGGCTTTTTGAGCTTGTTGGGTTAACGAGTGAACAAAAACAGTTTACTATCAACTAATAATACAATCGCAACAGGACGAGTGCAAAAAGCTTACTTCTGGCACAATTAGCGCTCCTCTTTTAATTTGGCCTACAATGTATACAATACACATGTAAACACACACAGTCACACAATGTACACAAACACACACAACGTTCACAGACACAAAACATATAAATCTTGTATCATACAGTACAATATTCCTTACTCATGCAAAAAGTATGGATGGTTATATTTACCTCCTCTTTTTCAGCTGACTGAAGATCTTGCCACTCCTCAATGACATGCGCCAAATCCACACTATGCATGTGCACACGGGCCTCCCCAATAGCATCATGCTTAGAAAAGCGATCAAAGTCATACACTGACATTACCAGTGTCTTCCCTCCGAGCTCTGCATAAGGTATCTGAAAAGGAAAGAAATCAATTCACTAAGATGAAAACCATACTGCATATGTATATCAGTAATTATTAGCACAATCGTGTTTGTCATGCATATATTGCCTAGGATCTATCTATCTATATATCTATCTATCTATCTATCTATCTATCTATCATCTGTCTGTCGGTCTATCTATCTATCTATCTATCTATCTATCTATCTATCTATCTATCTATCTATCTATCTATCTATCTATCTATCTATCTATCTATCTATCTATCTGTCTGTTTGTTTCTATCTACCTATTTATTTATCAACTATTTATCTATCTATCATCTGTCTGTCTATCTATCTCTATCATCTATCTATCTATTTATCTATCTATCTATCATCTATCTGTCTATCTATCTATTTATCTATCATCTATCTATCTCTTTGTCTGTCTGTCTATCTTACATCTGGCTAACTTGCAATCATGCATTTTTGTTCCTTTTTGATTTGATTACTCCCACTTAGCTAAAGCCATTTCTATCAGTCTGGATATCTGAATGAGAATTAGAGCACAGCAGGAGGATGACAATAGCAGGCTGCCAAAGGGGATGTGACGTTCTGCTGTCACTCATTCTGCTGATTTCCCTCCTTTAATAATAGAGAACCAAAGCCAAGGGCAACTCAGCAGGGACAGAAGCAAAGTTATTTTACTTAAATGTTATTTGCATTATTATATTTCTTAACTGTTTTGCTGCTAGACATTTAGCAACATGTTCAGGATACAGAATTGTTCAAAAGAACTAAGTTGCCACAGATAAATGCTAATACTTTTTTTTTTTTTATATATATAGGGGCCAAATTATCACGCTCCATAACTGATCTGCTGCCTCTAAAGCTGCGGTCTTCAATCCGCCCGATCACCAGAACTGCTTGTGCAATGATAAATGCCGAAAGCGTATGCTGTTTGCATTTATCGATGTGCGGCGGACATGATTCGCTACATTGTATCATGTCCACTCACACTTTGTTAAAATGGCCCCATAAAGTCATGTATACTTCTTATTTAGATAGAGCATTCAATTTTAAGTAGCTTTCCAAATTACTTCTAATTCCTTAATTTTCTTGGTATCCTTTGTTGAAAAGCAGGGAAAGTAAGCCCAGGAGCGTGCATGTGTCAGTTTTGTAAGAATGTTATACATTTGCAAGAGCACTAGATGGCAGTACTATTTCCTGCCATGTAGTGCTCCAGACAAGTGCATACTACCTAAATAAAAAGAGAGAAGCGCTCAACCTGGGAACGAACAATAGCTTAATAGCTTGTTCTATGGCTAGTTACCACCCAAGAAGCAGCCTCTTTTTGCTCAACATGTGCCTTTCACAGAGAAGAACTTTCCTGAAGCATATCAGTCTGATCCTGACTTCACAGTACACTCCAGCCCCGAAATACCAGGCAATCCCTCTCTGAACGAGAGAAACAGCAAAACCCCAGACGTACGTTTCGGCCTATTGTGGGCCTCATCAGTGAGGTGCAGCCATATCCCTCTAGGCACACTGAGCAACGGGTCCACGTCTGGATTCCCGAATCACACTTAGGGAGACTTCCCAAAATGTCATAATTTGCATAAATAAAAAGAGAGAACCCGTTGCTCAGTGTGCCTAGAGGGATATGGCTGCACCTCACTGACGAGGCTCACAATAGGCCAAAGCGTACATCTAGGGTTTTGCTGTTTCTCTCGTTCAGAGAGGGATTGCCTGGTATTTCGAGGCTGGACTGTACTGTGAAGTCAGGATCAGACTGATATTCTTCAGGAAAGTTCTTCTCTGTGAAAGGCACATGTTAAGCAAAAAGAGGCTGCTTCTTGGGTGGTAACTAGCCATAGAACAAGCTATTATGCTATTGTTCGTTTCCAGGTTGAGCACTTCTCTCTTTTTATTTATGCAAATTATGACATTTTGGGAAGTCTCCCTAAGTGTGATGCGGGAATCCAGACGTGGACCCGTTGCTCAGTGTGCCTAGAGGGATATGACTGCACCTCACTGACGAGGCCCACAATACGCCGAAACGTACGTCTGGGGTTTTGCTTTTTCTCTCTTTCAGAGAGGGATTGCCTGGTATTTCGGGGCTGGACTGTACTGTGAAGTCAGGATCAGACTGATATGCTTCAGGAAAGTTCTTCTCTGTGAAAGGCACATGCTGAGCAAAAAGAGGCTGCTTCTTGGGTGGTAACTAGCCATAGAACAAGTTATTATGCTATTGTTCGTTCTCAGGTTGAGCGCTTCTCTCTTTTATTTATGTGCAGGCTACATACCTAGGTATCTCTTCAACAAAGAATACAATGAGAACAAAGCAAATTTGATAGTAGAAAAAAACTTTAAAGTTTTTTAAAATTGTGTACTCTGTCTCAAATAAAAAATAAAAAATGTTTGTTTCATATTCCTTATTTTTTTAAAGCCATAAGAATGTATAGCAGGGTCCACATATTTCAAAACAGCTCCAAATTTTGTTATAAGTTTTTAAAATGCCCTTACTACAAGCAGGCAAAGAACACCCTTATTTTGCTTTCCTTTTTTTGGGGGGGGGGGGGGGGGGGGGTAACAAGTTCTAAATTAGAATGAGAAAAAAAATCCAATTGGAAAACTACAGGAAAGCAGACAAAGGCCCTCTTCCATATCATAGTATATATCAGCCGGAACTGAATCAATGAACGGCAACCTGCACAAATTAGAAACTAATGAACATATTAGCGAAATTCATTAATAATCGTTCAATTGTTATTCTTTTAATAATAAAAACCCCTTGCTAACCTATGCTATTAACCCCTAAACCACCACAACCCCCTTCGCAAAAACCCAATACACTGCTTTACTCCTAAACAGCCACAACCCCATCACAAAAACCTGCTACACTAAACCTCCACATCCTCCTTTGCAAAAACCCACTACACAAGTTCAACCCCTAAGGCCTGAACCTATACTTCTTAACCACTAAACTACCACAAAAACCCTACACTATTAACCCCTAAACCACCACCACCCCATCCCAATAACCCCTACAACTCTTAACCCCTAAACCACCACAACCCCCATTGCAATATAACTCCCTACACTATTAACCCCTAAACTGCCACAATACCTATAGCAATAAACGCCTACAGTACTTAATCCCTAAATGCCCACAACCCCCATTGCAATAAACCTCCTACTCTATTAACCCCCTATAACAGATAACCCCCTAGACCCCTAACCTAAGAATCCCTAAGTAAAAAAAAATCCCAACTAAAATTAAAAAAGCCCTATACTAAAAATAAATTACCCTATAAAAATAAAAAAAATATTAAATACACCTATCCTAAATGTAAAGTACCCCCCCAACAAAAAGTCCCCCCTAAAAACCCCTATCCTAAAACTAAACAAAAAAAACTATACTAAAACTAAACCTCTCCAAAAAAACTTACACTAGAACCCCCAGTTTTACTCACCATCCTTGAATCTGACTCCTCAAGGGCATTTGATTTTTTCCATTTGGCTGATTTTAAAGATCAATCGCCAGTAGAAGTTGCTTTTTCCCTTTTGGCTGATTTTTTAAAAAAAAGCTCTTTTTATTGGCTGATTTGAAACTGAATTTGAAATCAACCAATAGAACTGCCAGGACCTATAAAATGAGAAACTGGCATTCAAAGTTCAGTGTGCTGCGGGGATAGCATAAGGACACATTGGAAGGAAGAAGAGGAGGACCATCGCTGAAAACCACCGAGGACCCATTGCTTCCAAGGACCTGCCCTAGAGGAGCCATTTTTTGGAGGGGGAATTAGTGTAAATATAGGGTTGTTTTTTTAGATCAGTTTTAGGACAGTTTATAGTTTTTATTATTTTTTTTCCGGATTTTTGTTTGCTGGAAGATTAGAAGATCACATCAACAGATGGAAAAAGTCAGACATTGACATTCTTGTTATTTCTGTTCTTACATTTCAAAAACCTGGAATTTCATAGGGGTTTGTAGACTTTTTACATCTGTATATTTATTTTTTCTTACAACAATATAAATGCATGTATTAACTACTAAGACTAAGAATTTACCTACCTTAAATGTAAATGATTCATTAAATGTTGGGTTTAGAGTCTTACGATGCACTTTGGTTTCATATTTCTTCTTTTTATCTGGCAGAAGGAATACTTTGACATATGGGTCAGAGGTGCCACCAATGTCCAGTGCTGGTAAATCAGCTGCCTGAATGATTCCCACTACTAACTGTATGGAGACACAAAGTTAACCCTATATGAACATTACAAATAGTTTAGGTATTTCATTTTAAAACACTCTTCAAAATTATTTATACCAAATATGCTAAAACAACTGCAAGATTTAAAATAAACTTTAAAAAATTATAAGATGAATAAAAAAATGACAGAAAGCTTAATTATAGCAAGAGATAATTTATCTCAACAAATACACAATCCTTTGCAAAGTATATATATATATCCTCTAAAATCTATACAAATATGTCTTGCAGCACTAATTGCTTGATTAGTGAGGAGAGGATATAATGTTATAAAGTATAACACAAATATAGAAGATTTTTTTTTTATAAATTACAGAGCCAAATTACCCATAAATAGGGTAAGCATAAAATGACTCAAATTAGCATTATGCTTCTAATTAACTTATTGTAAAATTTTGAGAAAGAAATTTCACAAAAATTATTACGTTTAGCAAAATTAGGTAAAACAATTTATTAAATCAAAGGGATAACTTAAACCAATGTCTAAATAGTTAATTTTCAAATAATGGAAATACCTGTTACACTATGCAAGCATAACTCTAGGGGGCGCTAGAAGAAATATATAAAACAATCTGTAGGATAATACTGAAGTATAGTAAAAACAATAAAAACTTAAAAATAATATAAAATGATCAGATAATAATGTATAAAGACAAAATAATAATGACAATTACAGAAAAAATGAGACATGGACTCTCATCAAATGTGATGTGATGAGATCAATATAAACAGAAAATGCAGCTTAAAACAATATATAATAAATAAATAGTATTAAGTCTCTAATAAGTTCTTATCTGTATATGATATTGATGCTCAGACAGTCCCAAGATTAGGAGGGCACTGCTCAGACAGTCCCAAGATTATTAAGAATTTTCAAATAATAGTTTAGAATTGTTTGTTATCCTTAAGAACAAAATGGGTTAAGCAGATGTGATAAAAAATTGTCTTTTGTAGCCAATGATATCTGTGCATTTGTTTTTTAATATTTTTTTTAATTTGGGTCAGTTTAGGTGTTTATCATTACATCTGAAACGCGTTGGATGTACTATTTAGCATGAGTTTAAATATTTTACTATTTTAATGCAGATAAAAAAACTGATTTGTTTTATCATTTGTTAAAACTATGTATAGTAAGTTGTAAAAACTATTTACAATAGAAGCCCAGACAGTGCCAAGATGTTTTACTTCAGTTTTATGATACAAAGAATACAATTAAGGTTTTAGAATCACAAATTCATTTGTAAATACATATGGGTAAAATAATGACTCCCTATATATTACTGGCTCTATCATTTGCTTCTATACCTGTCCAGTTTGGAAATCATAATCCAGAGAGTATTGTAGCTTTCCCAGCTTCTCTTGAGGTTTGTCTTCTTTACCTTCATCAAGTAACGAAGGGTCAAGGTCTTCTACATCTGGTTGCACCTGTATAAGTCAGAAAAGAAATATGAATGACGTGAAATAAAAGGAAGTAATAGCTAAAATACACTAAGGTACACGTGATAGAGGCTTTGATGTTAGCATGATAAGTACTTTCAATATAAGTTCCCTTTAAAATTCTCAATAATGGCCACATTACCTAGTAGTTCTATCTTTATCTCTCTTTTTTTAATCTGCATTCAAATAATTTATTTGATGAAGATAGTCTGAATTCCAAAAATCATACACTTGCATTGGAAGCAATGAGCTTTTTTTTTTTAAATTAACCACATTTATTTTGGTAACGCAAGAGATCAGGCATCAGGTATTCACATCCATAATTCTGTATGGGTCAGAAGCAGATTGTGATCAATTTGATAGTTGAACATTGTGGAAAAATGCTTAAAATATATTTGATCCAAAACCCAGGGAATCACAATTCTTGACATCATTTAATCTCAATAGAACAGGTAATTTATGTGTGTCTATAAATGATTGGGGGGAAAAATGTGGCTTGGACATAGCTGAAGTAGCAGACATGCAATGAAAATATAAATGATGACAGTGAGACTTAGTTTACAGGAGGAAGATAATCAACTAATAATTATAGATGTTTTGTATGTATTGACTGAAAAACAGACAGATAAGTTGACCCATCAGTGTTTTCTATATGGAATCCTCTTCTCCTTACTTAACTTCTGATTCTCCTTTTATGAAACAAATATAGTCCCCTGCTCTCATTTGCTGACTATTTTCACAGACCAATCACAGAAAATTAGCTTTTGTTGTGGAGGAGTTTGGGAGCAGGAAGTGGAGTCTGGAAGACTGCAGAGGAAATTCTGTTTACGTTAATTTTATGTGATTGTTGTAGAGAACATAAATAGTGCAGTATCTTTCTCTGAAATTCATTTCCTCTTCTTTTTGCTTTGAGATGGCATAAAGTGCCTTTAGCTCGGGATGAGCTGAAGGATCTAATACATGGCATGGGATGGTATGGCAGCGGTCTTCTCTCCTTTTATGGTTGCTGTTTTACATAGTTTTACTGAACTCTAAGGGCTCGATGATTAAAACTTTGCTTGGCCAGATGAGAAAAAACACATTGACACACACAAGTTGCAATATGTCTCCCGTAGACATTGGCATAGACACTGTAAAATTAAATACTACAGCGAAAACAAACAGATTATTCTGCATTCAGTGTAATAAGTGTTTTGTGTATTTTGACGAGAAAAAAAGCAAGATCTACAGGGGAGTAATGCTTACACAATACACCAGACCATTTGGAGAAAATTCAGCTACATCCTCAAAGCGACCCTGTTCACACCACTAGCAGAGGTGGGGAAACCATTACAATAAGGAATACAATATGCATTGAATTTTGTCCTATAAATACAAATGTAACTGTTTTTTACATGTGCAGTGGCGTTTTATTAATTTTTCTACTGTGCAACCTTAATTCAATTTTTAACGTGTCATTTAAATTTTTAATACGATTTTTAATTTTTCCATCAAATACGATTTTTGCAGAATAATTTTGTCACGATTTTTAATACGATTAAACAATACAAATGTTGAATCCATATTTTTATTTAAATAAATTGTATATTCGTTTTAAACAATTTTTAAATTATGATTTTTTTGTGAGCCATATTTTATTATATGAATCACCTTTACATACTTAAAAGCAGGGAACACCCCTATGAGAGACAGACAGTCCCTAAGGTAAAAATCTAAATTTATGCTTACCTGATAAATTAATTTATTTCATGGTGGTGAGAGTCCATGATCCATTACACATTTTATTAACTCCCTAGCCACTAGGAGGAGACAAAGGTTTCCGAAACTCTTAAGGTGGCAAGAGGCCACAATCCATTACGCATAGGATCTTATACCAAAGCTGTGAAGTCCACAAGTAATGATGGGTGGGCTAAAAATGGAAAGTAGGGCAGGAATCTATTTTTCAGACACTGCTGCCTAGAGGACTTTCTTACCAAAGGCCAATTCAGAAGAAGCAAAAACATAAAAATAATAGAATTTAGTAAAAGTATGTAAGGATGAAGTTGCTGCCTTGCAAATCTGCTCTACCATAGCCTATTTTTTAAATCCCAAGAAGTAGAGACAGATCTAGTAGAATGACCTGTAATAAGTTTTGGAGGAGACTAACCTGCCTTCAAGTAAGCCTTGTAAATCAAGAATTTAAGCCAAGCAGCGAAAGAAACAGCTGAGACCTTTCTGTGGACCCCAAAAATGAAAGAAAATACTAGAAGATTGTCTAAAATCTTTGGTAGTTTGTAAGTAAAACTTTAAAGCCATAACCACATCCAAATTATAAAGAAGTTTTTTCTTTGAATTTTGAGGATTAGGAGAAAGAGAAGGAACTACAATCTCTTGATTTATATTATCAGCTGTGATGACATTTAGAAAGAAATCAAATGTAGTCCTTAAAATTGCTGTATCTTGGTAAAAAATAAGATAGGGAAACTAAAAAAAAAGAGCAGACAATTCAGATACTCTCCTAGCAGAAGAAATTGCTAGTAAAAACAAAACCTCCCAAGAAAGACATTTTATGTCCAAGAAATGCCAATGCAGCAAAAGGAGGAACCGTTAAATTTATAAGAACTAATTTCAAATTCAATGGAGGATACATTGGTTTGATTACAAGAGGAATTCTAGCTAAATCCTGGACAAAATTCTGAATAAGAGGTAGTTTTGCAATCTTTTTGTGATAAGACAAAGATAAAGCTGAAATCTGACCTTTTAGAGAGCTGCAAGATAAACCTTTATTCCAAACATTTTGTAAAAATTGAAGAATCCCAGGAATGCTAAAAGAATGCCAACTAAAATGATTAATTTCACACCCCACTAGAAAGGCTTTCCAAATCTTGTGATAAACTTTCCTACTAACATGTTTTCTAGCATGGATTAGGTTCCTATCACTTCATCAGAAAAAACGGTTGCAAAATCAGGCGTTCAATCTACAAGCATTCACGTTGAGAGACTTGAGATCTTGATGATAGAAAAGACTTTGCAATAGAAAATCCTGTCTTAGAGGAAGAGGCCATGGAGGACAACAGGATCAGATCTGCATACCAAGTTCTTTGAGGTCAAGTAGGAGCAATCAAGATTACTGACGACTGACCATGTTTGATCCAAGATATCACTCTGGACAGAAGAGCTATTAGTGAAAAAACATAAGCCAGGTGAAATGACCATGGAGCTGCTTCAGCATACACTGACTCTGCTGCAGGATACCTGGATCTCACTGTCAGGGTTTTCTCCCTGTTGTGTTTGCCATGTGCTGCTGGCAGCCATTTTACTCACCTCTCTTCCTGACTATGGTGCATTGTGGGGGATGCTGCTCAGTTCCTGCACTTCCTTTTATGGCAAAGACTGGTGTGCATCATCCATGTGAGACAGGATGCAGTCTCAGAATTGTGATGTCATCATTTATTGTTTAAAGGGCCTCTGTTCAGTATGCTTTGCATTTGCGTTGTCTCAGACCTGTTTGTGAGAGTTCCTGTGTATTACCTGGCTGCCTGACGTCCTTCCTGGTTCCTGATCCCTGGCTTGTTCCTGACTCTGCTGTTTTCCTTGTTCCGCAAGTTATGGCTGATCCTGTTTCCACTGCTGCACCTAGTCCTACCAGGAGCATGTCTGGTTCTGCACCTCTACCTCAGCGATTTGGAGGTGATCCTATTCAGTGCAGTGGGCATTTACTTTGAGATGTTACCTCAGGCATTTCCCTCTGACAGAGCTAAGGTGGGATTTCTCATCTAGTTACTCTCTGACACAGCTCTTGCCTGGGCTAATCCCTTGTGGGAGACTAATAAACCTGTGATTTCAAATTACCCTGAATTTGTGGCCTCCTTTCGAAGGGTATTTGATGTTCCGGCTCGCTCCTCCTCTGCTGCTAAATGACTCATGTCCATTCAGCAAGGTACAAGATCTGTTGCTCAGTATGCTATTGAGTTCCGTACGCTTGCCGCAGAGGTAGGTTGGAACAATGAAGCCCTTGTTGCCGAATTCTTTCATGGGCTCTCTGATGCAATTAAAGATGAAGTTGCTGTCAGAGATTTACCGGAAGATCTCGAGGCATTGGTGTCTTTTTTTTTTTTTTTTTTTTTGAGTTTTATAAAACCTTTATTCGCAATTTTGAGTCACATACAAAATTATTTAAATAAACAACATATCAATGTAAGAAACTTGTACATTCCACCAGAGCTGACATAAGTCTCTTAAGTGTCTCTCCAGTATCCTGGTGGAGGCAATAAAGTATGGACTATAGATCCGGAATTTCCTTCAAGTGTCTCTTATCGGCAATGCAAACTTAAGGCTTTTATGATACAACAATAAACAAAAAATAACACAATCTTTGTTGCTAATACACTGTAAGATAAATTACCAAACTATGGCCCAGGGTTAAATCATGCTTTTCATCTCATATCTCATGTCTCTTCTCAAGTGGTCTCTTTTTTTTTTTTTTCCTTTTCTTTTCTTTTCTTTAACTTCACCTATTCTCATTGTTTCTCGGGGCATCCCTGATTTTAGATAGATGTTTTGTTAGACCTACGGCTTAAATCTATACTGTTCCCATAAGAACACAATGTCATGATATACATTCAATCTACTATTGGAGTAATAGTGATATCTCTCCATTTTAATGATAAAATCTACTTGTTCTATCCAGTTATCAAGTGTTGGAACATACGTTGATTTCCAATGTCTTGGAATTAATTTTTTAGCAGCATTAATCATTATCTGTGTTAACGCGCGCCTTATTTGACATGTAACATTAGATAAGTCATTGAAAATCACAACCTGTGAGGTCGGTTCTATTGTTAAACCTATAACCTTTCCAATCTCCTGGAAAATAGCTCTCCAGTACGGTTCGATTAGATCACAGTACCACCAAATGTGAAGCATGGTACCCACCTGTCCGCACCCCCTCCAGCATCTATTGTTTGAAGTTTTAAACATGTATTTTAGTCTGTTGGGGGTTAAATACCACCTCAGCAGGACCTTTAGATTAGTTTCCATGCAGGAGGATGAGTGTGAGGATTTTGCAGTAAATGTCGACCACTGTTTCCACTGTTTAGGGGTTATCTGCCTGTTCATTTCTGTCTCCCATTTTCGGACATATATAGGTCTAGTAGGGAGGTGCGTGTCTCTAATACACTTATATATTTTAGATATTGTGCCTGATCCCGAGTAGTTAATACCTGCACATATCAACTCGAAGGTAGTTAGCGGTCTTAGAAAGTCTGTTCTATGTTTGTGTGTATATATGTAGTGTCTAACCTGATGTAATCTGAACCAAGAAGAGAAGCATTTGTGGCCTCGCTCTTGCAAGGTTTGTCCATCTAACATTTTACCCTTCTGCACTAATGTGCCAATTGGGATAAGGTCATCTAGCGTATTCATCCCTCCAGCCCTCCGCCCCAATTCAACCTTGTCCTTTCCCAGTTCTGTGTTGTATAGTAAAGTAGTCAATGGGGAGTATGGTGTCGAAATTTTTTGGAATTTGTTTCTATAAGTTGTCCAGACCGCCCATGTCTCGTGAGTGATAGTGTATAGCTGGTGTCTTTTTTTATCCTAATTGACATCAGACTCAGAGAGAGGCCCTCTTTCAAGTATCGCCTGCAGAAGTCTCCTGTTCCGTTGTCTCCTACGTGTTCGTTCCCACCCATGCCTCCCTTTCCTCCCATGCCTCCTGGTCCCGAGTCACCAGGTACTGCTGAGTCGATGCAGCTGGGATTCACGTGTCTCTCCGTGGTGGAGAGGGCCTTTAGGAGGAGGGAGGGGCTCTATATCTATTGTGGGTTACAGGGCCACCTTTTGAAGTCTTGTCCTACATGGCCGGGAAATGCTCACACCTAAGGTCCTGTTGGGGGCAGACCTTGGGTGGTTTATCCTCGTACCCGGAACCGCTTAAGGAGAAACCTTTGGTCACGGTTGTCCTTTCCTGGGTGGACTCCTCCATAGTCACTCAGGCTCTTGTTGACTCCGGTGCTGCGGGCTATTTCATTGACAGTGCTTTTGTATCAAAGTACTCCATTCCTGTTTTGCCTCAGTCCGTTCCGCTTGCTATTGAGGCCATTGATGGCAGGCTCCTTCAGCCCGCACTCGTTACTCAAGAAACTGCTCCGTTGTCCATGGCTGTTGGGGCTCTCCATATGGAAACCCTCCAGTTCCAGGTGATAAACTCTCTGCATTTTACGGTTGTTCTGGGTTATCCCTGGCTTCAAAAGCACAATCCCAGTCTCGACTGGCGCAGGTCTGAAATTTTGTCGTGGTCCCCGCAATGTATTTCTACTTGTCTTCGAAAACCAGTTAAAGTCTTGTGCACTTCTTCAGTATCTCAATTGCCAGAGGAGTACCGAGAGTTCCTAGATGTGTTTGACAAGGTGCATGCCGGTACGTTGCCTCCTCACCGGTCTTACTATTGTGCCATAGACCTGCAACCCAGAGCCATTCCTCCTCGGGCCCGGGTGTACCCTCTGTCTGTTGCAGAGAATTGTGCTATGGAGGAGTTTGTTGCTGATGCTCTGTCGCGGGGGATCATCCGCAAATCCTGTTCTCCTGCAGGGGCTTGCTTCTTCTTTGTGAAAAAAAAGGGTGGCGAGTTAAAACCATGTATCGATTATAGGGGTCTTAATCATCTTACCATTAAGAATGCTTACCCTATTCCGCTTATTACAGAACTCTTTGACCGCCTCAAGGGAGCTATGGTGTTTACTAAACTTGATTTGTGAGGAGCAATCAAGATTACTGACGACTGTCCCTGTTTGATCCAAGATATCACTCTGGACAGAAGAGCTATTAGTGAAAAAACATAAGCCAGATGAAATGACCATGGAGCTGCTTCAGCATCCACTGACTCTGCTTCAGGATACCTGGATCTCACTGTCAGGGTTTTCTCCCTGTTGTGTTTGCCATGTGCTGCTGGCAGCCATTTTACTCACCTCTCTTCCTGACTATGGTGCATTGTGGGGGATGCTGCTCAGTTTCTGCACTTCCTTTTATGGCCAGACTGGTGTGCTTCATCCATGTGAGACAGGATGCAGTCTCAGAATTGTGATGTCATCACTTATTATTTAAAGGGCCTCTGTTCAGTATGCTTTGCCTTTGCGTTGTCAGACCTGTTTGTGAGAGTTCCTGTGTATTACCTGGCTGCCTGACGTCCTTCCTGGTTCCTGATCCCTGGCTTGTTCCTGACTCCGGCTCATCTGACTATTTGCTTTGGCTCCTGACTCGGCTCGTCTGACTACCAGCTCTGGTTTTGACTCCTGGCTTGTTATTTGACTTGTGTACTTTTTATTATTTTTTGCTATTCATAAAGGTGTGATTATTTTTGCACTTCTCGTCTCAGTCTGATTCCTGGCACCCTGACACCCACAAATCATCAGGGAAGTTTGTTGTTCAAATGAGAAGGCATTATATTTATCTCTGGAAGACTCCACTGATGAACTATCTGATTGAACACTTCTGGATGCAGAGACCATTCTACAGGATGAAGAGATTGACAACTCAAATAATCTGCTTCCCAATTTTTCACCCATTTGACATGGGTGGCAGATATTGTGCAATGATACTTCACCCAAAGACAAGATTCGAGAGACTTCTTTCGTTGTTAGAGAACTGTGAGTTCCCCTTTGGTGATTGATGTATGCTAATGCTGTGACATTGTCTGATTGGAAGCAAAGAAAAATCTATTTTCTCAAAAGAGGCTAGATTTGAAGAACCCTAAAGATAGCATGGTGTTCTAAGATGTTTATTGTTAAACTTGCCAACTGAGGAGACCAAACTCTCTTGCTTTACTGGACCCCTATATGGCACCCCAACTGGAGAGACTTACATCTGTCATTATTATTGTCGAAACTGGATGGGAAAAAAAAGACACTCCCTGAAGAATGGACTGGTTCTCTATCTAAAATGATCCTTTGAGATATCTGAGTGTAGTCCTTGAACTACTAATGAAACATGCATAAATGAAGAGGTCTAATATGAAATCAAGCAAATGGAATTGCATCTTATGTGCCAATCATCAGACCTAGAACTTCCATACATGTAGCTATGGAAAGATTGGATGGGGACTGAAGTTTCACAAATGTTGTCTGTCATTCTCTTCGTAATGTTGATTCTCCAGCCATGATTGTGAAGAAACAACAAAAGCTTTTTGTTATGAGATACAGCTAAAGATGGAGTGTGTACCAAGATATTGTCCATGTAAGGAACTACTTAAATACCTTCAGCTTGAAATACAGACAGGAGAGCTCCCAGAACCTTTGTAAAGATCCAGAGATCAGTAGCCAGACCAAATAGAAGAGCAACTTACTGATAATGATTGTCCTAGAAGGCAAAAGAAGGAACTTATGATGGTCCTTGTGAATAGGAATATGAAGGTTGGCATCCTTCAAATATATTAGGGACATAAATTGCCCCTGTTGAACAAGGGGAAGGATAGTTTGAATTGTTTCCATTTTAGAGTCTTTAAATCCAGAATTAGCCTGAAAGTTCTCTCTTTCTTTATAACGATGAACATATTGGAATAAAAACCTTGGCCTTCTTCAGGTATCGAAACTAGAACTATGACTAAGAGTAGTTTTTGTTTCTGAACACAATGAAAACATGCTAGAGCCTTCACAGGGTTCTTTGAAACATAGGAGAGAAGAAACCTTCCCTGGGGAGGCCTTGATCTGAAACCCATCTTGTACTCCTGAGAAACTATGCTTAGAACCAAGAATCCTGTACAGTTTTGTACCAAGCCTTTTAAAAAAAACATAATCTGCTCCATACCAGAATTTAATCTGGATTGGGGCTATACCTTCATTGTGTTTTGGCAATGGAAGAAGATTTTTAGACTTTTCCCAGGAAATATGAGCTTTCTAGGATGGCCTGGAAGAGTCTTGTTTTTAAATAAAGCCGGAAGATTGTTGATTCCTTGATTGATGAAAGGTTTGAAAATTATTTGAAGTTATACCTTTTCCCTTAGACTTATTGTCTTGAGGAAGAATGAAACCCTTACCTCTAGTAACAGTTATAGTGCCTTGCTCAAGTCCAAATAAAATCTTCCCTTTAAATATGTTAACCAAGATTTGATCCAAAACCTTCTTCTCAAAACAGACAAAGCCATGTTTTTGGCATTCAATTTGATGATATAAGTAATAGCACCACATATAAAAATATTTGTAGAACGAATATGTTTAAAAAAAAGATTGATGATCTTCCTCAACAGAATTATCCTCAAGAAAATTTTCTGAAAACTGTTCAGATAAATTGTGAGTCAGTCAGTGATGAAGCTTCTGCCACACAAGCTATGCTAATTACTGGTTGCTGGTTTGAATAAATATTCTGCTTGAATAAAGATCCTCCTGTGGAAAGATATCAATTTCCTATCTATATGGTCTTTAAAAGAGGTACTATCTTCTAGGAGGATGGTAGTTCTCCACAATGGTAAGGAACATCTTTTTGATTGCAGAAGTTGGATTGAAAGGAAGACCAGGCCTAGACCATTCATTAGAAATGATTTCAGGTACAGTGTCAGGGACTGGAAAAACCTATTTGGTCTGAACAGACAGCTTGAAAAGCAAATCCAACTGTTTAAGTGATTTATCTTCAGTAGGGTTAGAATCATGAACCCCTAGGGTACACAATACCTCCTTTAAAAAAAGATTTCATATGCTCAACCTTAAACATACAGGGGGAAGATTCAGTATCTTGATCAAAAACCGAGTCCTGATCATCAGATAGACCTTCACCCTCAGAAGATAAATCTGTGAAATTAGAATCTGAGTCTAAAAGCAACTGATTAGTAGATCTGAGCCTCTGAGATTAAGAAGGGCCTTTAATGTAAGATAAAAGCTGCTTAAAGAAGACTTTCTTTTGCTTTCTTGGAGGAGGCATGTTCACCATCATCTCCATACAGTAGAATACTCATAATTTCTAAATTCAGGAGAAATGTATGAATAACTCCCTTGAACTGTACACACAGAGGGAAGACAGATTCTTTTAGAGAAAAGGGCAGTAGTAGACTGCTTAGCATGATAAGAGATCCATACATGAGCTACATAATGGAGCTGGAAGAGTAACAGGAATTAATTTACAAAAAATACACATGAATACATGATCAGAAGCTCTACCCTAAAGGATCTGAAATGGAGAGGACAGTTCCATAATGTTCCATTTTGAAAGTGAGTAGCAAACAGCAAAATTACAAATAACACAATAAAGGCCCAGATAAAAAGCCAAATAAGAAACAAATACAATAAGAATGTGAGGACTAAAAATTGTAAAGTCTAAGAAAATAAGTAGAAAGAATCCAGTAAGGATCTCAGATATAAATATATCCCACAAAAATAAAAATGTCTCTTGAAAAATTATGGGAGAGCTTACCCCCTCCACAGATACCGGAGTACCACCGAGATGACAGGGAGACAAATACACATATACAGGCAGGTCAGACTGTGCACTCTAACCAAGCACAAAAATTAACCATGTGAGCATCAACAAATAATGCAGATACATAGGGGCTACTAAGCCTGCTATCAGAGACCTGGAGTGCGATAACAATAACGCGCTTTAGCAATTTCAAATATGCAACAAGACTGAAGTGCAGAAATTTTTTTAAAAGGACCAGCGACGTACCCTGTATGTCACTGGCCTTTTTTTGGGACTTGATTGTTTTATAGCACGGTCTTGCAACCAGCGTTGAGACTGCTCTATTCCACAAAGCCTGCTGGAGGGAGGGCATTGATAGCGTGTTCCTGCTAGACTTGTGCTATTATGTCCTGAAAAAAACCTTAAAGACCAGTGACATACAGGATACATTGTGGTCATTAAGGGGTTAAAAGCCCAGCAAAAATATAAATGTATACAGTTAGGTCCAGAAATAATTGGACACTGACACAAGTTACAGTTAAATAATGAATATGGGCTTAAAGTGCAGTCTCTCAACTTTAATTTTAGGGTATTCACATCCAAATTGAAGGAAGGGTTTAGGAATTAAAGCTCTTTAATATGTATCTCCCTCTTTTTCAAGGGACCAAATGTAATCTGACAATTGACTCAAAAGCTGTTTCATGGGCAAATATGGGCTATTTCTTCATTATTTCATCATCAATTAAGCAGGTAAAAGGTCTGGAGTTAATTCCAGGTGTGGCATTTGCATTTGGAAGCTGTTGCTGTGAACCCACAACATGCTTTCAAAGGAGCTCTCAATACAAGTGAAACAGGCTTTTCTTAGGCTACAAAAAAAAGAAATCCATCAGAGAGATAGCAGAAACATTAGGAGTGGCCAAATTAACAGTTTGGAACATTCTGAGAAAAAAAGAATGCATTGGTGAGCTCTGCAACACAAAAAGGCCTGAATGTCCACGGAAGACAACAGTGGTGGATGATTGTAGGATCCTTTCCATGGTAAAGAAAAACTGCCTCCCAACATCCAGCCAAGTGAAGAACACTCTCTAGGAGGTAGGCATATAATTATCCATGTCTACCATAAAGAGAAGACTTCACGAGAAAATACAGAGGGTTCACTGCAAGGTTCAAACCATTCAGAAGTCTCGAGAATAGAAAGGCCAGATTAAATATTGCCAAAAAATATATTAAAAAGCCAGCCCAGTTCAGGAACAGCATTATTTGGACAGATGAAACTAAGATCTACCTGTACCAAAATGATGGGAAGAAAAAAGTATGGAGAAGGTATGATCCAAAGAATACCACATCATATGTAAAACACGGTGGAGGCAGTGTGATGGCATGTGCATGCATGTATTCCAATAGCACTGAGTCACTAGTGTTTATTGATGATGTGATAGAAGACAGACGCAGCCGGATGAATTCTGAAGTGTATAGGGATATATTGTCTGCTTAGATTCAGTCAAATTCAGTGAAGTTACAGATGGACAATGACCCAAAACAAACTGTAAAGGCATCCCAGGAGTTTTTTAAGGCAAAGAAGTGGAATATTCTGCAATGACCAAGTCAATCACCTGATCTCAATCCGATTGAGCATGCATTTCACTTGCTGAAGACAACAAGGCAGAAAGACCCATAAACAAACAACAACTGAAGACAGCTGCAGTAAAGGCCAGGCAACACATCACAAAGGAGGAAACCCAGCATTTGGGGATGTCCATGCATTCCAGACTTCAATCGGTCATTGCCTGAAAAGGATTCTTGACATGGTATTAAAAATTAACATTTTATTTATGATTGTGATAATTTGTCCAATTAAATTTGAGCCCCTGAAATAAGGGGACTGTGTATGAAAATGAAGTAGAAAACACAAAACAGAGGGGCGCCTCATGTGTAGATCAACCAAAAGCAAAATTCAGAAGTTATAACCAAAGCCAAAAGGGTACTCACATTTGGCAATAGCACACCAATGTGCTGGTAGTAGCGTGCAGATATCTCTGGGTGATCTCTGAGCTGATACACCCAGAGATATCAGCACGCTACTACCAGCACATTGGTGTGCTATTGCCAAATGTGAGTACCCTTTTGGCTTTGGTTATAACTTCTGAATTTATCTTTTGGTTGATCTACACATGAGGGGCCCCTCTGATTTGTGTTTTCTACTTCTTAGTCTTATCCGGATTCGTCTGCGAAGAGGAGAGCAGCCGTTTTTACCCTGTGACCCATTGAGGCCCTTACAATCTATGAACAGTGCAAGGCACTGATTCTAACCTGGGGACTATTTTTACACAATTGTTTGGTAATAGACATACTAATTACAGCTCATATTAAGATTCTCTCTGTTATATTGCTAAATATTTTTACATATTTTACACATTGAAACATCACAATCTGTGCGCCTCTTCTATTGTTGCTTTTAGTGTTTGTATATGAAAATGGTTGCAATTCATAAACATTTCATACAATATTTTTGTTCAACCCGTTGAATTAAAGATGGAAGTCTGCACTTCAATTGCATCTCAGTTGTGTCATTTTAAATCCATTGAGCCAGAATTATGAAAATTGTGTCAGTGTCCAATTAGTTCCAGACATAACTGTATGCACATACTATTAGCCTGTGGATTATATTAGTGCCATTGTAATATACACTTACCTGACTAGCACCCAACCACTGTGCTTACCAATGCACAAGGACTGCTATCAGTGGGTAGCCCATTCAGTGGAGAGCACATTACATAAGAGGATATATATTTAAGAGTATATCAATGAACCAACAGGAGGAGGCTAGGGACCTGTCCCTGCAACACCTGTGGCAGGCCTGTTACTAACTCCTTCACTGAGAGTAATTATGTCACTACCCCATGCTCCAATCTCCCCTCTGTCTCTCAGTAGTAGCTCTCTGAGGGGGAATTTCGGGCCTCAACTTTGAGAATCCCTCTCAAAAGATATCTGAAGAGCACCTCAATTCTTTACCAACCTCCTGGGAGGCAAAGTTTAAACTGTCATACCTTTACAAAATCTAACAAGCCCAGAGAGCTTTAGATAATCGGGCCCTTAGTCTTCCCTTCATACACACTCAGTCCTGAGTCTTAAACACTGTGGCCCCAGCAGCCTTCTCAGGTAACCACAGTTAACTTTGGTCTGTTTCTGAGGTGACATCTGTGAAACTATCAGCATTACCAAAAGGTTAATTGGGAGGTTTTCTCTACCAGCCCTATTTGATTCTGTAGGAGGTTCTGTGTGGGTGGCAGAGGATGAGCAAGTGAGTAATTGCCCCTTTATATGTCAGGTCCTCTTTCTGAGGGGGAAGAGCAGGTCAGGCCTCTTTGCTGGGAGAATTACCAGTTCATTTTTCAGTTTAAACAGTACTTTTTCCCCACCTACCTTTCCTGGACAAGCTAAGGCAGTCAAGATTTATAATTTAGTAGCATCTCTAAAATGTAGTCCTTCATTTGGATACCCCATATGAGAAATAGATAAACAGAATGATTAGATAGATATAACCTTTTACTTAAAGGGAAATTGACCTTTTACTTTCTTAAAAGTACACCCCTTTGATTATCTGTCAGATTTGCATGAGAGACAAAGGTTAAATCTGAAATAGAAGTGACAGTAAAAGTGACTAATGAACATTTACTATATGCATTAGATGTATTGTTATTAAAGTAATTTAAAAAAATGAAAGAAAACTGGAAAAAAAAGACAAAGGAAGACAAAAGATAATTTCATTTTCTAACAGAAGCGGTTGCCAAAGCCTTATGTGAAATGAAGTGTCAAAGAACTGTATTAAGGTTGGCAAGAAACATTTATATTTTTCAGCCAAAAAGCATTTAATTTTAATAGAGGAGGAACAAAGAGATAAAGGAGGAAAATTGCTTATTGTGTTTCTGTGGCAGGTTATAGTTATAGTTATATATTCTTGCTTGTGTTAATTATTCACAAGTTGAACAGCTTAGATTATAAAGATGTTTTTGCAACTCAATAATCCATTTTTTTCTTCCTGACACATTTATAACATCGTTCTACAATAAAGAGACCTTGTCACATTATACTTTAAAGAAAGCTATCTAGGACCTTTGCGGTATTCAAGAACAATAGCGACCTTATCCTTTTGACATTCTTTAAGAAGGACGTATTTAGTCCTTTGAGTACAATAGTATGGAATATTTTCACTATTTAAAGGGCATATTAATCTAATTAATTATTATTCCACAATTGTAATTTCTTACATTGAACTATGTTTTTTTAACCCCTGCAAGCTGGTCTTTAGTAAGAATCATCTTTTGATTTGTGGCTACATGGGTATGGTACTTCTAACTGCCTTACCAGCCATGTCCAGCTCAGGAATGGCAATGCATTATGGCAAGACATTGGCTATATACCTGCTGCTGAAGTTTAACCATGCATTTAACCCTTTTGCAAGTGTTAAAGATATACTTATCAAGGAACATTAACGATATAATAAAATAATCTTCTTTAAATTAGAACATTTTATTGTTCCACTAACATGTCCTTTTAATATATATGTGTATGTTTATTTTATAAACTTTCCCTAATATGAGGGAACAATTATTGCAGCTGGTTGATAATTACGATCCATGATTCTAGCCAATGACATGTACTTTTGGCTGATCGAATATGAGCTAGAGCCATAAATAAAATGCCATGTAGATCTATGCGCAGCTGACACTAGTGGAAATAATTCTGTGGCAGAGACCCGATAGATTACTAGGTTCAGGATGACTTTAATTCTTTGGCTTAAGTTATCACTACCAGCTTGCCAATTTATCTCAGAATTGCAGAGTAAGTGGTGCCGCAGCTTTCAGAACATATTGGCAATTTACTGCTGTCTAACAAATGGTGACAGTAATGCGACATCACAATGATAGATGAAAAGGTGAAAACAAAACTCATCCTCCTATGGGCATTATGGTGCAGAAGTCATCCAACTGGAGACACAATCTGATTACAAAACAAATGATCAAGGTTTTGATCACAAAACCAATACATTTTGCAGTCAGATATTTTTAAAATACTCCAGAATGCAAAACTGTTATGTAAAAGCCGAGTTATTTTTATTTATTTATTGCATAAATTATCATATCCAGAATTATTATTGCTTCAGTACCAGTGAAAAGGTCTATGCATTCTTCTGTATTTATTCATTGGAGTTTCTTAAAGATCCCTTAAAGGGATAGTCTAGTCAAAATGAAACTTTCATGATTTAGATAGGGCATGCAATTTTAAACAACTTTCCAGTTCACTTTTATCATATTTGCTGTATTCTATTGGTATTCTTAATTGAAAGCTAAACCTAGGTAGGCTCATATGCTAATTTCTAAGCCCTTGAAGGCCACCTCTTATCTCAATGCATTTGACATTTTTACAGCTAGATGGCATTAGTTCATGTGTGCTATATAGATAACATTGTGTTCATGCCTGTGGAGTTAATTATGAGAGGGCTGATTGGCTAAAATGCAAGTCTGTCAAAAGAACTGAAATAAGGGGGCAGTCTGCAGAGGCTTATATACAAGGTAATCACAGAGGTAAAAAGTATATTACTATAACTGTGTTGGTTAAGCAAAACTGGGGAAACGGATAATAAAGGGATTATCTATCTATTCTGTCCCTTTAACCTATTGGCTACCAGAAGAGGCTGCAATGCATTGTTACAGCTTGATAAAATATAGAAAGCATTGCTAATAAGGTAACTGTGTTTATATCTACTAGCTCAATCTTTATCCTTAGCCAATCATTTGCCAAAGCATTGCAGTCTCCGCTTCAAACATTTTCAGTTTATTAGTGCAATGTAAATTTCTGAATTGCCCTGCAATTTACAGAACCATCAAGAGCTATAAACTCTGTCCTTCATAATTTCAAGTTATGTCCTGAGGCAATTTAAACCTGCACCCAGAAGTGCACATATCCAACTACAGTTAACTGTCTCTTCGCCTGCCCCCCCCCCCCCCAGCCTACTTGACTCCAAAAGTCAGTTGCAGAGAAGAGAAACACATTTTTGATAAGTTGTGTAAGAGAAACATGTGTAATACAGGTGAAAAGAGGTCCTAACCCCAAAAATGTTGCCTTTCATGTTTCAGATAAAGCATACAGTTTTAAGAGACTTTCAATTGATTCCATTCACTTGGTATCCTTTGTAGAAAAGCATACATAGGTAGGCTCAGGAGAAGAAATACAGCACTGGTGATTGGTGGTAACACACATATGGCTGACTCACCAGATGTGATCATCTAGCACCCAGCAATTTTCTGGAGCTGACTTCAACTATATTGTTAAACACGTTAGAGGTGTTAAACTTATAGGTATTTGCAAGCAACAACATCTCCTGCAACATCCCTGTCTAGACATTGTAGCCAAATACCCTTTAAAGGGACATTAAACTACATTATGTGTGGTAAAACAACCTTGCAGTGTACTTTTATTATTTTTTACCCTCTTTTCTGTAATGTAAGTCTGAAAATTAAGTTTTCCAATTCTGACAACAGTAAGGTCAGATGGTATGCTAAGCCTAACCCTGCCACATACATATCCCTAGTATGACATAATGACTGTGGTTAGCCTAGTCTACCCCAGTAACAAATCCAAATTGGTTCCCCCAAATAAGGCTAATGTTTTGGGCTATATTCAAAAAACTTTGGTAATTAAACAAAGTCTTAAAATGAGAGTAAACACCTTATAATTGAACAATATTTCTGTACTCTTGCTGTGGAATAACATATTTAAAACAAATTAACGTCTTGTTTGCTATATTTGCTTTTCAACAGTCAAATGCCACCCACCACTTGCCTTACTTGAAGCAGCTAATCCAGACTTGAGTGTACAGACAAAAAGCCAGCGCCGGTCATTTTGTTACATAAAGTGCATTGTATGCATATGTATCAGGGTTAGCCTTGAAAAGTTAGCAATTAAACTTTCATGATTCAGATAGGGCATGCACTTTTAAACAACTTTCCAATTTTTTTGTATCATTAAATTTGCTTGTTCACTTGGTATCCTTTGTTGAAAGCTAAATTTAGGTAGGCCCATATGGTAATTTCTAAGCCCTTGAAGGCAGCCTCTAATCTCAGTGCATTTTGACAGTTTTTCACCTACTAGAGGGCATTATCTCACGTGTGTCATATAGATAACATTGTGCTCATGCCCGTGTAGTTACCTAGGAGTCAGTACTGATTGGCTAAAATCCAAGTCTGTCAAAAGAACTGAAATAAGGAGGCAGTCTGCAGAGACTTAGATCCTAGGTAATTACAGAGGTAACAAGTGTATTAATATAAGCGTGTTGGTTATTTAAATCTATGTAGACTGTCCTTTTAATTTTTTTGGAGCTCAGTTAAATGAAAAGTGAGTAAAATAAATAATGAAAGTAAAATATAGCATATTTTACTATGCATAACTAAACATTTTATATAAATAAAAATCTCAAGATGTTTACTGCCCCTTTTGTATTAAAAACATTTCAAAATCACCCACTATGGTAATATATTGCAAGACTGCAACATTACAATGGGCTTACTTTCCTTATAAATCTTCTCTCTTGTTTTTAGATAACAGCATTAAAGAGTAAATATGATCATAACATAACATAAAACAGATAAAATATGTCTGGTTTAAAGTGGTACAGAAATTTGCCTAATTGTACACAATTGTACGTATTTATTGGCACTTGTGTTAGTAGGAAACACGTTTACCTTATCGATGTAACTTTTCCCAAGATCCTTTACTTCCTTCATGTTAATTTGGGCTTTGACTTTATCTTTGCCTTTCTTGCCCTTCTTCTTTTTCCCGCAACATTTCTTGCAGATACAGAAACAACAACATAACAAGAGCAGACCAGCTACTATGACTATAGTAGCCAAAGCCCAAGGTGGAACTACATGGAAAGGAGAAAACAAAAATGTATTGATATTTGACAGACATTTTTTTATTTCACATTTTCTATAAATATAAATCAGTGAGCTATATTTTATTACATATCAAGACTATTGATTGGTTTATTTCACTTATGTTTAATAATATATCCAATAAGGAGCCTTCCTAGGTTCTGGCTATATGAGTAGATATTATAGAGAGGTTTTGTTTACACTCAAGCAAATATATACATAGCAGTGGAAAAATATCACTATAGTTTACTAGTCAGGGGATAAAAGTTACTAGCCCAGAGGGAAAAAGTTACTAGTCCACTCACTCAGTGTTAAAATAGGAAAAAGTCAAATTTTGGACTCAACAGCTGCAATTTCCTGGAATAGTGGACCAGTAAAAGTTATTTATATATAGTTTATAAAAACACACAACAAACATACGCACTTTGTTCAGTTTCCTCAATCTCTTCTTTTCATTTTTAGGAAGAAGATTTTGTGTATGGGATATTAATATCACAGATGAAGGCGTGAGCCGAAACGCATCTGTCTCCTCTTTCTCCTGCATGTAGTTTTACTATTTTATTCTATAACAGATTCATGACTTAATAAATGTCTAATTGCTTTGCTTTTACCCGTGCTCCGTTTTTTTGTTTTTTGTTTTACCTGGGATATCAATATACCATAGAAGACAGTAGTCACAGCTTTTTTTATTTTACAAAAGTGTGTTTTTTCAGCTATGCACTATGTAAAATATATCCACTATAAGTTCATACTGTACTGAACATTTTTTACTTCTAGTGTGGCAGCTACACTGTAATAAACATCTTATTAAAGGGATAGGAAACCCAACATTTTTCTTTCATGATTCAGATAGATCTAATTTACTTCTATTATCAATTTCTCTTTGTTCTCTTTGTATTTTTTGTTAAAAAGAGATGTATGTTTGTTACAGTGCGGTCCCAATATAAGAAGTACGGTAAATATATTTCACAGTATAATACATACATATAATAAACTGCATACACATGTATACTATACCCAACAACCCGTATAGCTTTATTCTTAAAGGGAGATGAAACCCATTTTTTCTCTCTCCATTATTTAGAAAGAGCATGCAATTTTAAACATCTTTCCAATTTACTTATATTATCTAATTTGCTTCATTCTCTTCATATTTTTGTTGAAAAGCATAATAGGCTCTGTAGCTTCTAAATGTTGGCTGCACATAGAGGCCTTGTCTGATTGGCTCACCCATTTGCATTGCTATTTCTTCAATAAAGGATATCTGAAGAATGAAACAAATTAAATAATAAAAGTACATTGGAAAGATGTTTAAAATTTGATTGTGGGTTCAATTCTCTCCTAACTTTAATGCCTGTTATATAGGGGTTTCCTTTCTCTGGTGAGTTAGAATTGGTTTAGATTTTTGCACAAAGCATGGCTCCTTAAAACTGAAAATATGCAAGTTCAAGTTATGTGCAAAGCCAAATCATTTTAACTATGAATCACTGTGTTTAGCTAAACATAATGCAATTCTAGGTTTCCATAAAAATACTTTAGACACAGTGTAATCTAGCAGCTAAAGCAAACTTAAAGTCTGTAATATGCAATTTATGCTAATTATATGATAATATGTTGAGTTTCACAAGCTATACAAACGACTAATTTCCTGCACCTTAAACTGTTACAGTACATTAGAGATTCAAAACAATTTGCAGTACAATTAAGATCAATTGATTTTACATATTAGTAAATACTAACATAATTGCCTATGATTATAACAACAGGTGAAAGAAAATGTCTTGCAATTTCAGTGGTATTTATCCTTTCTCTCTGCTTCTATCTTTCCTGCCTATTTTTTTTTATTTCCAATTATCTCTTTTTTCATGTTTTCTGTCTCATCATTGTTTTATTCCCTGCCATATTATCTATTTTTTCCTTCCCTCTCAAATCTGTGTCATTATTGCTGTACATTGAACATTCTAAGTTTATTCATTTGAGTCCAAATTGTATTTCCAATGGCTCAATAACTGATGAGCTGTCTTGTATTGAGGACCTTATTAAGGCAATTTGTTTTCTAATAATGACAGATTTATTTGAACTTTGGTAAATTAAAAAAAAATCAAAGTAATTTGACCATAATAAACAGGGCCGGTGCTACAATAGAGGCAGCTTAGGCGACCACCTAAGTGCGCCACTGCAGGAGGGGCACAAATTTAGTGCATGACACAATTTTCTTTTTAATGTGTAAATTATTTTTTTTGCTGCATAACTTGGGTTTTATAATAGGGGCTGTAAGTGGTGGCTTAATGGCTAGAATGGGAGGGGACTCCACTGAAACATAAGGAGGCACAACGTGCATGTCAGCCAGAGTAGCTGGAAGCATCTGTCTGAAATATCTCACTTCACAGCCCCTGCGCTCTCTGCTAAACTTTAGCAGCCTTCATAAAAGTTAGCTGAGCCAGTGACAGTAGTGGGACTCACCTCCTCCCACAAAGGGTATGAATGGGGCTGGCGGGCACTAGTAGGAATACTGACAATCCTACAACATCAGTGTACTATCTTGTCCTGCATGACACAGGCACCCATCCTCATTATACAGGACAGCCTCTTCTGTTTGTTAGTGCATGAACCCTTAACATCATTATATATTGCAAAATATATGTTATTAATGCAGAATGTTTTAGTGTATAAATATTCATTATTATCACTATACAATGGTTCCCTGGCTAAAACTTACCATTACTCCACTGCAAGTTAATATGATTTATGGTAGTGATTGAAAAATGTATACTTATGGGAAAATGTAGCAAGATTCTATGAAGGGTCAACTTTAGCATTTGTAGGAGCCCTGGGCAGGACAAAGTTGTGGGGCTCCAAAGCCCAGCACACTTATTCTTCTCCTCTGTATGCCCTGCCCCTGTATGGCCCACCCCTGTCCCAACATTCTGTGTTCCCTTTATAAAGAATAACACTATATATTTACAAATCCTGATACCATAAAAACGTCTTTATAAACTATTTACAGGATGTACATTACACCTTCTCATACCCTTAACCCTGACATTGTGGGGGCCTCCATAGTGCTGGGTCCGGGGCGGGTGCACCTCTCACCCTGCCCAGTGTGGCCGCAATTTATCTCTTACCAGAAAACTTCAATGGGGTGCGCTACTGCTCAAGCACTAGCTGCACTAAGCCTAAAGTGTGCTAATCTGAAGGTGCATTGAGAAATGGTTTTTTTCTAAAGGGACATGAAGCCCAAAACTTTTGTTTCATGATTCAGATAGAGCATACATCATCTCACTAAGGCACTAACAACTAACAGCATGGAAAGGAATGTTAAAAACATTTTGATGGATTTTCTGAGCATTATATTCTAATATCTCTCATTGGCATCCAGAACCCTGCATAGCTAGATAAACAGTTCTCAAAATAAAAAAATTGCTTTCATAAAATTGTTTGTGGGACCATGCAGTACTTAGTAGGGTTCTGTGTGTAAAGGAGATCCACCAACATTACAATATAATATTCAAAACAAATTTAAACATTTTGGGTCAGATTACAAGTGGCACGCTGAATTAGTTTTTTCACTCTTGCGCTAACTGCATTTAAAGTAAAAATGTATTGCGGCCACATTAGCGTATTACAAGTTGACAAGTAAAAAAGATACCATGGGAGCGAAAGACCGAGGTGCACTAACTTCAGGACTTTGGATATTGCGACCACGCTAATGCATTCTCCCCATAGACCTCTATGGGGCGCACTAATGACACTGCACTTGACCAACTGCGTTAAAACATAGAGTTATTAGGAATACTTTACATGTTCTTCACATTTATTTGAATAATTTTCATTAGATAGTGTTTTTATGAGTACAACTGTACTTTTAAATGTCATTTTAATGTGTTTTGTGCAACGTTTTAGTCGAGTGTAACAGTTAACCAGAGTTCTGAGGTTGCCGACATTTCCGACATGCAATAAACTCAATTGCACTTGAGCAAATACATTTACTTTCAACTTGTTATATGTGCGCTATCTATTTAGAGATAAAAATCTTTTTTTCTACTTTAATAGCATAGAAATTTCAAGTATTTATCTTCAAAATACATTAAAACACATTCAAAATAAATAAAAATGATATTGCATATTTCAAGGTATTTAACTGGGAAATGCTCCAAAGTGTATATACAGTATATGTGTGTGTGTATATAAGTGTATACATGTGTATTTATGTGTATATACAGTATGTGTATCATGGGCATCCAGGGGGTGACAAGGGTCGGCACTTGCCCCCCTCCAGAATTATATTCCAGGTAAAAAGTCAAGCACCCTTTTGCAACTACACAGCTAGATTAAACCTTACACATTTTAAAAAAAACTTGCTCTTCTAGCTGTGTGCTTGCAAGAGAGTGCCAGACTTTCTATGTGTTGTGCTAATATTTTTGTTTTGTATTTTTCTCTATAGTCTTTGCACCCAGGTTGAATCTGGGGTTAACTGCCTAAATTGCCTAAATTGTTAGGAGCTGTGCAGTCATCTGTGAGTACTGATGAGTACCCAAGGCTGTGAGTTTTGCATTTGCATGGGATGTGCACCCAGTCCGGTTTGAAAGTGCAGTTCAAATAACCATGCGCAATTGTTCATATACTTGTTTTGGGTTTTTTTGCACTGCATTCTGGGTATGAAGTAACCAAAAGATGTTTTTCTTTTTCTTTTTTTTTTTTTTTTAATATTTACACGTAGATAGTTTATTATTTTATGTTAAATCCACCTTGAAGTATTTGATCTTGGGTGCTATCATACCACCATGAAATTAAAGGGACATGAAACCCAATTTTTTTCTTTCATGATTTAGGTAGAACATACAATTTTAAAAAACTTTCCAGTTTACTTCTATTATTACATTTTCTTCATTTTCTTGGTATGCTTTGTTGAAGGATCAGCAGTGCAGTACTGGTTTCTAACTGAACACATAGGCCTAGATTTAGAGTTGGGCGGTAGCCATGAAAACCAGCGTTAGAGGCTCCTAACACTGGTTTTAGGCTACCTCCGGTATTTGGAGTCATTAAAAAAAGGGTCTAACGCTCACTTTTCATCCGCGACTTTTCCATACCGCAGATCCCCTTACGTAAATTGCGTATGCTATCTTATCAATGGTATTTTTCTAACTCCGGTATTTAGAGTCGTGTCTGAAGTGAGCGTTAGACATCTAACAACAAAACTCCAGCCGCAGGAAAAAAGTCAGTAGTTAAGAGCTTTCTGGGCTAACGCCGGTTCATAAAGCTCTTAACTACTGTACTCTAAAGTACACTAACACCCATAAACTACCTATGTACCCCTAAACCGAGGTCCCCCCACATCGCCGCCACTACGTTATACTTATGTACCCCTAATCTGCTGCCCCTAACACCGCCGACCCCTATATTATATTTATTAACCCCTAATCTACCCCCCTCAACGTCGCCTCCACCTGCCTACACTTATTAACCCCTAATCTGCCGAGCGGACCGCACCGCTATTATTATAAAGTTATTAACCCCTAATCCGCCTCACTAACCCTATAATAAATAGTATTAACCCCTAATCTGCCCTCCCTAACATCGCCGACACCTAACTTCAAACATTAACCCCTAATCTGCCGACTGGAGCTCACCGCTATTCTAATAAATGTATTAACCCCTAAAGCTAAGTCTAACCCTAACACTAACACCCCCTAAATTAAATATAATTTTAATCTAACGAAATTAATTAACTCTTTTTAAATAAATTATTCCTATTTAAAGCTAAATACTTACCTGTAAAATAAATCCTAATATAGCTACAATATAAATTATAATTATATTATAGCTATTTTAGGATTAATATTTATTTTACAGGTAACTTTGTATTTATTTTAACCAGGTACAATAGCTATTAAATAGTTAAGAACTATTTAATAGCTAAAATAGTTAAAATAATTACAAATTTACCTGTAAAATAAATCCTAACCTAAGTTACAATTAAACCTAACTCTACACTATCAATAAATTAATTAAATAAAATACCTACAATTACCTACAATTAAACCTAACACTACACTATCAATAAATTAATTAAATACAATACCTACAAATAACTACAATGAAATAAACTAACTAAAGTAAAAAAAATAAAAAAGAACTAAGTTACAAA
Source organism: Bombina bombina (assembly GCF_027579735.1). NCBI lineage: Eukaryota > Metazoa > Chordata > Amphibia > Anura > Bombinatoridae > Bombina > Bombina bombina. Next base: position 172,284,225 of record NC_069506.1, on the reverse strand, counting down.
AAATAAAAAAATATTTACAAACATAAGAAAAATATTACAACAATTTTAAACTAATTACACCTACTCTAAGCCCCCTAATAAAATAACAAAGACCCCCAAAATAAAAAAATGCCCTACCCTATTCTAGATTACTAAAGTTCAAAGCTCTTTTACCTTACCAGCCCTGAACAGGGCCCTTTGCGGGGCATGCCCCAAGAAGTTCAGCTCTTTTGCCTGTAAAAAAAACCATACAATACCCCCCCCCAGCATTACAACCCACCACCCACATACCCCTAATCTAACCCAAACCCCCCTTAAATAAACCTAACACTAAGCCCCTGAAGATCTCCCTACCTTGAGTCGTCTTCACCCAGCCGAGCCAAATTCTTCATCCAAGCGGAGCAAGAAGAGGTCCTCCATCCGGTAGAAGTCTTCATCCAAGCGGGGCAGAAGAGGTCTTCCATCTGATTGAAGTCTTCATCCAAGCGGGATCTTCTATCGTCATCCATCCGGAGCGGAGCAGCAGGATCCTGAAGACCTCCGACGCGGAACATCCATCCTGGCCGACGACTGAACGACGAATGACGGTTCCTTTAAATGACGTCATCCAAGATGGCGTCCCTCGAATTCCGATTGGCTGATTTAAAGGAACCGTCATTCGGCTAGTAGGCGTCGGGAGAAGAGGATGTTCCGCGTCGGATGGAAGATGATGGCTCCCGAAGAAAGAAGATTGAAGATGCCTTTGATAGAAGACTTCATCCGGATCATGGACCTCTTCAGCTCCCGCTTGGATGAAGACTTCAGCCGGATCATGGACCTCTTCAGCTCCCGCTTGGATGATGACTTCAGCCGGATCATGGACCTCTTCAGCCCCCCGCTTGGGCTTGGATCAGGACATCGGAGGAGCTCTTCTGGATCGATCGGTGAACCTGGTATGGTGAAGATAAGGTAGGAAGATCTTCAGGGGCTTAGTGTTAGGTTTATTTAAGGGGGTTTTGGGTAAGATTAGGGGTATGTGGGTGGTGGGTTGTAATGTTGGGGGGGGTATTGAATGTTTTTTTTTACAGGCAAAAGAGCTGAACTTCTTGGGGCATGCCCCGCAAAGGGCCCTGTTCAGGGCTGGTAAGGTAAAAGAGCTTTGAACTTTAGTAATTTAGAATAGGGTAGGGCATTTTTTTATTTTGGGGGGCTTTGTTATTTTATTAGGGGGCTTAGAGTAGGTGTAATTAGTTTAAAATTGTTGTAATATTTTTCTTATGTTTGTAAATATTTTTTTATTTTTTGTAACCTAGTTCTTTTTTATTTTTTGTACTTTAGATAGTTTATTTCATTGTAGTTATTTGTAGGTATTGTATTTAATTTATTTATTGATAGTGTAGTGTTAGGTTTAATTGTAGATAATTATAGGTATTTTATTTAATTAATTTATTGATAGTGTAGTGTTAGGTTTAATTGTAACTTAGGTTAGGATTTATTTTACAGGTAATTTTGTAATTATTTTAACTATTTTAGCTATTAAATAGTTCTTAACTATGTAATAGCTATTGTACCTGGTTAAAATAAATACAAAGTTGCCTGTAAAATAAATATTAATCCTAAAATAGCTATAATATAATTATAATTTATATTGTAGCTATATTAGGATTTAATTTACAGGTAAGTATTTAGCTTTAAATAGGAATAATTTATTTAATAAGAGTTAATTAATTTCGTTAGATTAAAATTATATTTAATTTAGGGGGGTGTTAGTGTTAGGGTTAGACTTAGCTTTAGGGGTTAATACATTTATTAGAATAGCGGTGAGCTCCAGTCGGCAGATTAGGGGTTAATAATTGAAGTTAGGTGTCGGCGATGTTAGGGAGGGCAGATTAGGGGTTAATACTATTTATTATAGGGTTAGTGAGGCGGATTAGGGGTTAATAACTTTATTATGATAGCGGTGCGGTCCGGTCGGCAGATTAGGGGTTAATAAGTGTAGGCAGGTGGAGGCGACGTTGTGGGGGGCAGATTAGGGGTTAATAAATATAATATAGGGGTCGGCGGTGTTAGGGGCAGCAGATTAGGGGTACATAAGGATAATGTAAGTAGCGGCGGTTTACGGAGCGGCGGTTTACGGTCCGGTCGGCAGATTAGGGGTTAATAAGTGTAGGCAGGTGGAGGCGACGTTGTGGGGGGCAGATTAGGGGTTAATAAATATAATATAGGGGTCGGCGGTGTTAGGGGCAGCAGATTAGGGGTACATAAGGATAATGTAAGTAGCGGCGGTTTACGGAGCGGCAGATTAGGGGTTAAAAATAATATGCAGGGGTCAGCGATAGCGGGGGCGGCAGATTAGGGGTTAATAAGTGTAAGGTTAGGGGTGTTTAGACTCGGGGTACATGTTAGAGTGTTAGGTGCAGACTTAGGAGGTGTTTCCGCATAGCAAACAATTGTTTCCTATGGGGGAATCGTGCACGAGCACGTTTTTGAGGCTGTCCGCGTCCGTAAGCAACTCTGGTATCGAGAGTTGAAGCTGTGTTAAATATGCTCTACGCTCCTTTTTTGGAGCCTAACGCAGCCTTTATGTGGACTCTCAATACCAGAGTTATTTTTATGGTGCGGCCAGAAAAAAGCCGGCGTTAGCTACGCGGGTCCTTACCGAAAAAACTCTAAATCTAGCCGATAGTGCAGCCACCATTCAGCTGCTAGAACCTAGGTTCTTTGCTGCTCCTGAGCATTCCTAGATAAACCTTTCAGCAAAGGATAACAAGAGAAGGCAGCAAATTAAATAATAGAAGTCAATTGGAAAGTTGTTTAAAATTGTATGTTCTGTCTAAATCATGAAAGAAAAAAATTTGGGTTTCATGTCCCTTTAACCCCTTAACGACCGAGGACGTGCAGGGTACGTCCTCAAAAAAAAGGCAGTTAACGCCTGAGGACGTACCCTGCACGTCCTCGGTTTGGAAAGCAGCTGGAAGCGATCCTGCTCGCTTCCAGCTGCTTTCCGGTTATTGCAGTGATGCCTCGATATGGAGGCATCCTGCAATAACTTTTTTAAGCCATCCGGTGCAGAGAGAGCCACTCTGTGGCCCTCTCTGCACCGGAGATCGGTGGTTCCCGGCGTTGGTGGGTGGGAGCCGGACCGGGAGGCGGGTGGCGGCCATCGATGGCCCTGGTTATGTGCAGGGGGGGCGGGATCGTGGGCGGGGATGAGCGGGGGCGCGCACGGGCGCGCGCGCGTGCACGGGAGGGCGGGGGCGGGCGCGTGCACGGGGAGGGAGCGGGTGGGAACCGCTACACTACAGAAAATGAGTTAGTAAAAATGTTTAAATGCCCTAATATTTTTTAAAAAAAAAAAAGATCAGCAAGGTGGTGGGGGTTTGTCTGTGTGGGGGGGAAGCTACACTACAGAAAAAAGACAAATAAATATAAAAAAAGCCCTTTTTTTTTGCAAACTGGGTACTGGCAGACAGCTGCCAGTACCCAAGATGGCCCCCAATGAGGCAGAGGGGATGGTCAGAGAGCGGTTTTGGGGGGGATCAGGGAGGTTGGGGGCTAAGGGGGGGATCCTACACCCTAGCATATGTAAATATGCTAAAAAAAAATTATTTATTTTTTAAAAAACCCTTTTATTTTAGTACTGGCAGACTTTCTGCCAGTACTTAAGATGGCGGGGACAATTGTGGGGTGGGGGAGGGAAGGGAGCTGTTTGGGAGGGATCAGGGGGTGGGATGTGTCAGGTGGGAGGCTGATCTCTACACTAAAGCTAAAATTAATCCTGCAAGCTCCCTACAAACTCCCTAATTAACCCCTTCACTGCTAGCCAGAATACACGTGTGAGGCGCAGCAGGATTTAGCGGCCTTCTAATTACCAGAAAGCAACGCCAAAGTCATATATGTCTGCTATTTCTGAACAAAGGGGATCCCAGACAAGTATTTACAACCATTTGTGCCATAATTGCACAAGCTGTTTGTAAATTATTTCAGTGAGAAACCTAAAATTGTGAAAAATTTAACTTTTTTTTCAATTTGATCGCATTTGGCGGTGAAATGGTGGCATGAAATATACCAAAATGTGCCTAGATCAATACTTGGGGTTGTCTACTATACTACACTAAAGCTAAAATTAACCCTACAAGCTCCCTAAAAGCTCCCTAATTAACCCCTTAACTGCTGGGCATAATACACTTGTGGTGCGCAGTGGCATTTAGCGGCCTTCTAATTACCAAAAAGCAACGCCAAAGCCATATATGTCTGCTATTTCTGAACAAAGGGGATCCCAGAGAAGAATTTACAACCATTTATGCCATAATTGCACAAGTTGTTTGTAAATAATTTCAGTGAGAAACCAAAAGTTTGTGAAAAAATTTGTGAAAAAGTGAACGATTTTTTGTATTTGATCGCATTTGGCGGTGAAATGGTGGTATGAAATATACCAAAATTGTCCTAGATCAATACTTTGGGATGTCTACTAAAAAAAAATATATACATGTCAAGGGATATTCAGGGATTCCTGAAAGATATTAGTGTTCTAATGTAACTAGCGCTAATTTTGGAAAAAAGTGGTTTGGAAATAGCAAAGTGCTACTTGTATTTATGGCCCTATAACTTGCACAAAAAGCAAAGAACATGTAAAAATTGGGTATTTCTAAACTCAGGACAAAATTTAGAAACTATTTAGCATGGGTGTTTTTTGGTGGTTGTAGATATGTAACAGATTTTGGGGGTCAAAGTTAGAAAAAGTGTGTTTTTTTCAATTTTTCCTCATATTTTATATTTTTTTTTATAGTAAATTATAAGATATGATGAAAATAATGGTATCTTTAGAAAGTCCATTTAGTGGCGAGAAAAACGGTATATAATATGTGTGGGTACAGTAAATGAGTAAGAGGAAAATTACAGCTAAACACAAACACCGCAAAAATGTAAAAATAGCCTTGGTCCCAAACGGACAGAAAATGGAAAAGTGCTCTGGTCACTAAGGGGTTAACTTCGTCTTGATCTTCAAAACAGATATCTGAGAATTCTGCTGTTAAAATAGTTGAGTACAACTGTAGAACAACCCCAAATATTTATAATAACTTAATGTATTAATATTTAAATAGTAATACACTATGGCATTTTACCTCCGTGTGAATCATTGTCAAGAAATGTTTGCTATTGTTATTTATTTTATTTGTGTATATTTTTTCAATTTAACCTTTTATTCTTATGTTACAAAACACAACATGGTCTAGAGCTCAGCATTTATTTTGGGAAGTATTCATCAGGGTAGCTGTTTTTTTTCTTTATGGTGCTGTTTTAGACTTTTTTTTTTTCCTGCTTTGACAATGCATTTTGAAGGCAATTAGATTTATTTTTTATTAATAAAAGGGCAATGCATCAAGACTTTTCTTTCTACAGATTTATTTGTTTACATTTAGTAATCACAGTAAAAATGTGAACCCCTTGTGATGATTTTTATATAATGAAATTCTCATTTTATCATCTTTTATTCCAGAGACCACATTATGGTATTAAATTATTATTGCAACTTTCTCTGTTTGCTTCCCAAGGTCTAATTGGGAAAAAATACCTTTGATGGTTTGTTTTTAGTATTTATTATGCCTTTTCATTCAGTGTGATTGCCATAGCAACTGGATAAAATGTATCATAACATAGTTTAAGCCTTGTCCAATAATGCCTTTAAATTACTAATGTATAATAGGGATTTACTGGAACTTTATTTTCTGTGAATGGCCAAAAATGAAAAAAAAATATATTGCTTCAAAATTTACTTGTGTTTCAAATAAGTCATATTTAATAAGAAATAGAATTGATAACAGTTACTATCTTGAACCTTGCTTACATATATGTAAAGGTCACTGTTGAGTATTACTTAAAGGGAACTTACAAAAAAGAAAGGCAATCAGGAACATCATATGGTGAAAAAGTAAAAACAGTCTTTATTCCATAACTTAAAAACGGATACAGGACACAGCCAATGACTGGTCTTACGCGTTTCGGCTGACCGCCGTAATCATAGACCTAACACATAAAAGTAAAATCACATTTAAAAAGGGTTACACTTACACACCATTGGTTGGTGCTGATTAAACACCTGCTAAACCTGTTTACGTAGAATCCTCTCAACATAGTGTTAAATCAAATTGATCAAAATTACATATGATAAATAATGATTGCAAGCAATATAGCGAGATAGAGAAAGGAAAAAATATATGAATAATACCTTAAATGATATACAGGGATAAGTACGGGAAGCCCTAATATAACACTTGCTAGTGGATAAGAAATCATGGAGTTGATAGTGCATATATATATATATATATATATATATACACACCATATAATAGATAGTAAAGAACTCATTAATGAATTTAAATACAAATACAAAGCAGATGTAAAAGCTTTGATATAAATAACATTTCAGTGCAATAGTTAAGTCAGACAGAGCACACAATGAGATCTCAAAATATATATACAAATAGGTGAATAAATAAATAGATAAGTAAAGTCAGAGATAAATAACGCAAACGATATATTTAAATAAATACATAAATAATAACCAGTTAGTATATACTAAATCAGAAGTATAAGATATAAATCATTCCCAGTAGTTAATTAAATCAAATTCAGAATTAAAGTCATTAGGCATCTGGGTTAATAACTTAAAAATCCAAAAAGCCTCTTGTCTGGATAATATTCTTTTTTTATCACCTCCTCTATGTGAATTAGTAATTTGTTCAATAGCGCACCATTTTAAATCGTTAACAATGCCTTTATGTATGTCAATGAAGTGTTAATATCACCAAGGTGTTCACGTATCCTTTTTCTAACGTCCCTGGTGGTCATACCTACGAATTGCATATTATGGGTTGAACATTCAACCAGGTATACCACAACGGACGCAGAACAATTAATACAGCCTTTGGTTTGGAAAGTCTGCCCAGAACTACATGAATTAAAAAGCCACCAGTTTTTATATAGTCACAGGCCTTGCAGCGAGAGCTGCCGCATCTGTAAGTACCATTTGCAGTAAGCCAAGAATTGCCACTACTCAGTACTTTAGGGAGTTGACTAGGTGATAATATATTACCCAATGTTAAATTACGGGAATAGACACATTTGCATTCTTTTTCTACAACCTTTTTTAGGGATTTATCTCCATATAGTAATGGAAAATACTTGTTTACACTTTGGCAAGTAGAAGAATATTCAGTAGAATATAGGGTAATAAACAAAGGTAATTCTTCATTTTTGTGTTTATTTCTGGGCTCTTTATTGGTTCTTGTTGCGTTATCAGTACTTGTCACGTTAGTAAATATGTTCTCAAGGTGATGTGCCGAGTAACCTCTTTCATTTAAACAAGTTTTCATGTTGTTGCTTTCAACAACAAAATCTTCTTTTTTTGAGCAAATTCGCTTGGCTCTAAGAAACTGAGATTTTGCAATCCCCCTGAAAACATGTTGTGGGTGCGCACTTTTAGCATGTAGTATGGTGTTGCCAGATATTAATTTGCGATAGAGCTTAGTATGTATTTTGCTTTCATTTACATCGCCTATCAGTGTAATATACAAAAAATTAATGCTATCAGTCTGCCATTCGTCTGGTTAAGATAATTCACAAATTATTCTGCCTGTTCCTCATTCCCTAACTACACAAATAGAAGACCATCAATAAAGTGTTTATAAAAGATGCTACTCTTCAAGAAGGGATTACTGTCTGCATAGATACAAGTTCTTTCTAACCAGCCCATAAAAACCAGCCCATAAAAATATTGGCGTAAGCAGGGGCAAATTTTACCCCCATTGCAGTTCCTTGTATCTGCAGATAGTAAGAGTCCTCAAATAAAAAGTAATTGTGTTCAAGGAGGAAGCTGGTGGTATTTAACAGCATGTAAACCCATATGGTGTGGTATAGAGAAATATAAGGAAACAATATCTATGGCTAACCAGTTACAATTTTCAATCTATTGTACTTCCCTCAGAAGTTCGAATACATGCATAGGCCTCTAGTTATCAAGCCGTCAACCGCAAATACGCTGGAATTCCGCAGTGTATTTGTGGCAAGGCTGATTCGCTGTAGTTATCAAGCCCTACAGCCCGGCAAAAGTAGAATATAGTGACGTAACATACGATCTGCCGGACTCAGTCTGACACAGATCGATGGTTACGTCACTACAGATGTTCCGAACGCAAGTTCTCCACAATCTGACTACTTTTGGTAGTTATCAAATACCTATCAGGTACGCTTGCTACTATTCCGGGCCAGCGTACCTGGTATTAAATCTGCCGCCCTGGAGGCGGCGGATGCCATAGGAATCAATGGGAGTCTGACAGCAGCGAGATCTCATGTTCGCTGCTGCCCGATATCCCATTGATTTCTATGGGAACGTCTGCACCTAACACCCTAAAATGTACCCGAGTCTAAACACCCCTAATCTGTCCCCCCCTACACCGCCGCCACCTACTTTATACTTATTAACCCCTAAATCGTCGTTCCCGGACCCCGCCGCCACTATAATAAATATCTGAACCCCTAAACCGCCGCTCCCGGACCCCGCTACCACCTACATTATACCTATTAACCCCTAATCTGCCGCCCCCTATACCGCCGCTACCTACATTATACCTATTAACCCCTAATCTACCCCTCCTACACAGCCGCCACTATATTAAATGAATTAACCCCAAAACCTAAGTCTAACCCTAACACCCCCCTAATTTAAATATTATTTAAATTAATCTAAATAAATATTCCTATCATTAAATAAATTATTCCTATTTAAAACTAGATACTTACCTATAAAATAAACCCTAAGATAGCTACAACATAATTAATAATTACATTGTAGCTATTTTAGGGTTTATTTTTATATTACAGTTAACTTTGTATTTATTTTAACTAGGTACAATAGCTATTAAATAGTTAATAACTATTTAATAGCTACCTAGTTAAAATAATTACAAAATTACCTGTAAAATAAATCCTAACCTAAGTTACAAATACACCTAACACTACACTATGAATAAATTAATTTAATAAATTAACTACAATGATCTAAAATAAAATACAATTAAATAAACTAAACTATATTACAAAAAAAAACACTAAATTACAAAAAAATAAAAAAATATTACAAGAAGTTTAATCTAATTACACCTAATCTAAGCCCCCTAATAAAATAAAAAAGCCCCCCAAAATAATAAAATTCCCTACCCTAAACTAAATTACAAAAGTAATCAGCTCTTTTACCAGCCCTTAAAAGGGCCTTTTGCGGGGCATTGCCCCAAAGTAATCAGCTCTTTTACCTGTAAAAAAAAGCAATACAATACCCCCCCAACATTACAACCCACCACCCACACACCCCTACTCTAAAACCCACCCGCTCCCCCCTTAAATAAACCTAACACTACCCCATTGAAGATCACCCTACCTTGAGCCGTGTTCACCCAGCTGGGCACCACTGGTCATCCGATGAGGCAGAAGAGGACATCCGGACCGGCAGAAGTCTTCATCCGATCGGGGGAGAAGAGGTCCTCCATCCGGCGAAATCTTCTTCCAAGCGGCATCTTCTATCTTCATCCTTGCGGCGATGAGCAGCTCCATCTTGAAGACCTCCTGCATCTTCTATCTTCATCCTTGCGGCGATGAGCGGCTCCATCTTGAAGACCTCTGGCGCGGAACATCCTCCTTGGCCGACGACTACCTGACGAATGACTGGTCCTTTAAATGACGTCATCCAAGATGGCGTCCCTCGAATTCCGATTGGCTAATAGGATTCTATCAGCCAATCGGAATTAAGGTAGAAAAAATCCAATTGGCCGATTTTTCCTACCTTAATTCCGATTGGCTGATAGAAAACTATCAGCCAATGGGAATTTGAGGGACGCCATCTTGGATGACGTCATTTAAAGGACCAGTCATTCATCGGGTAGTCGTCAGCCAAGGAGGATGTTCCGCACCGGAGGTCTTCAAGATGGAGCCGCTCATCGCCGCAAGGATGAAGATAGAAAATGCCGCTTGAATGAAGATTTCTGCCGGATGGAGGACCTCTTCTGCCCCGATCGGATGAAGACTTCTGCCGGTCCAGATGTCCTCTTCTGCCCCATCGGATGACCAGTGTTGCCTGGCTGGGTGAACACGGCTCAAGGTAGGGTGATCTTCAATGGGGTAGTGTTAGGTTTATTTAAGGGGGGATCGGGTGGGTTTTAGAGTAGGGGTGTGTGGGTGGTGGGTTGTAATGTTGGGGGGGTATTGTATTACTTTGGGGCAATGCCCCGCAAAAGGCCCTTTTAAGGGCTGGTAAAAGAGCTGATTACTTTTGTAATTTAGTTTAGGGTAGGGAATTTTATTATTTTGGGGGGCTTTTTTATTTTATTAGGGGGCTTAGATTAGGTGTAATTAGATTAAACTTTTTGTAATATTTTTTTATTTTTTGTAATTTAGTGTTTGTTTTTTTTGGAATATAGTTTAGTTTATTTAATTGTATTTTATTTTAGATAATTGTAGTTGATTTATTTAATTAATTTATTGATAGTGTAGTGTTAGGTGTATTTGTAACTTAGGTTAGGATTTATTTTACAGGTAATTTTGTAATTATTTTAACTAGGTAGCTATTAAATAGTTATCATCAATTTAATAGCTATTGTACCTAGTTAAAATAAATACAAAGTTGCCTGTAAAATAAAAATAAACCCTAAAATAGCTACAATGTAACTATTAATTATATTATAGCTATCTTAGGGTTTATTTTATAGGTAAGTATTTAGTTTTAAATAGAAATAATTTATTTAATGATAGGAATATTTATTTGATTAATTTAAATAATATTTAAGTTAGGGGGGTGTTAGGGTTAGACTTAGGTTTTGGGGTTAATTCATTTAATATATTTGCAGCGGTGTAGGGGGTAGATTGGGGTTAATCAATGTACTGTAGGTGGTGGCGATGTAGGGGGGGCAGGATAGGGGTTAATAACTTTATGTAGGTGGCGGCGGTGTAGGGGGGCAGATTAGGGGTTAATAGGTATAATGTAGGTGGTGGCGGGGTCGGGGAGTGGAGGTTTAGGGGTTAATATATTTATTATAGTGGCGGCGGGGTCCAGGAGCAGCGGTTTAGGGGGTAATAACTTTATTTAGGTGCGGGGGGCTCCGGGAGCAGTAAAACAGTATAGTTTAGTGTGGGTGCTTAGTGACAGGCTAGCAAGAAAGCTGTGAAGAAGCCGATGAGCAGCGAGATCGATGACTGTCAGTTAACAACAGTCCGCTGCTCATCGCTCCGTACTTGGTGCGCGGCTTCTTGACAGCTTTCTTGATAACTTTGGCGAACGTATTCAGGTCCGCGGAGGCGATGGTAGGCGAGCATAGGCGAGCGTATTGGGCCGGCGAATGCAGGTAAGTAGACGGCTTGATACATAGAGGCCATAGTATCTCTAATGAAGCTATCTAACCATTCGAACATGGGCTTAAACAACGAGCCAATGCCTGATACAATGGGTCTCCCCTTAATATTATAGACACTCTTATGTATCTTTGGCAGGTGATAGAATATCGGTACTATATTATCAACTAAAATATATAGCGCAGTATCATTATCAAAAATACCCAAATATACTCCATCGTCTACCAAAGATTTTAATTCTTTTGGAAACCAAAAGTAGGATTGGAATGCAGTTTCCAATATGTGCTGATGTCTCCCAACTGGTGTATGGCCTCATCGATGTAGTGTTGATGATCTAAAACCACCACACTTCCCCCCTTGTCAGACTGGCGAATAACAATTGAGTGGTTATCTTGTAGTGTTTTAATCACCCTTTTTTCCTTGTCTGACAAGTTGGGCTGTGTGGTAGTAGTCGTGTAATGTAGCGTAGTGAGATCTTCTCTGACCCTTTTGTGATAAAGTTCAAGCATTTTTACCCCTACTCTGTATTGAATAGAAAACAGAGCGGGGTTTAAATTTTGGACAAGCAGGAAAATTAGTTTCATTTTCCATTGTTTCAGTATCCTTAGCTAGTGTTTCATATATATATATATTTCTTAGGACTATTGGGCCCCTCAACAAAGACTGGGCCCTGCCCCTTTTTCCCTGTGTTAAAGATGGCCCTGCTCCCAATTTAATGTCTTTAGATTCAGATGTAAAGAAATCTTATCATTCCAAACACTCTAGATCATTATAATCCACAACTTGGAGAGAATAATAATGTGTGCCCTGTATGCCTTCCATACTGGATAATAATGTAGATCACCTGGATCCCTTAAAAAAGCTAGGATATCCTATAGGCCAGAAGTCAATGAAATAAATAATAAACAGACACAGAGGATTTCTGGCTATAAAATACACTTGGCATAATGTTCCAAAACAAATATAAAGGCACCAGATACTGGTCACAAATAGCAGCAAACTACTTAAGCTTGTCACCTTAAGCCAAGCACTGTAAAAATGGAACAGTCACTATAATGTCCCAATAACAAAGAAAGCCTTAGAAGCTCACCTCCTTCATACTGCACTACCGCTCCTGCTGTCTGCAAACATGTCTCTGGTTCCGGCAAATCCAGGTTGTCACAAGGAACCGTTAGTGTCAGAATCCTCCGGAGACTGAACCAGGACGTTAACACGTATCACCGCACTCCTCCCAGGAAGGTCAATCACGGGTAGTTTGGAGCTAGTGCAGGAGGATGATGGAAGCCGACCACCCGATCTGTCCAGGCTGTGTGGCAGGATAGTGGATAGAACAAGTAAGCTGATCTGAGTGCTGGGACTTTAGCAGGCAAAAGAAAAGGAACAAGCAAGTTGTACCCTCCCTGGCACCCTGGAGATACTTCAGTGTCATATCCTACACTTGCATGTACATTTTCTTTTGCCTGCTAAAGTCCCAGCACTCAGATCAGCTTACTTGTTCTATCCACTATCCTGCCACACAGCCTGGACAGATCGGGTGGTCGGCTCCCATCATCCCCCTGCACTAGCTCCAAACTACAGTTGTGCTCATAAGTTTACATACCCTGGCAGAATTTATGATTTCTAGACCATTTTTCAGAGAATTTGAATGATAACACAAAAACTTTTCTTTCACTCATGGTTAGTGTTTGACTGAAGCCATTTATTATCAGTCAACTGTGTTTACTCTTTTTAAATCATAATGACAACAGAAACTACCCAAATGACCCTGATCAAAAGTTTACATAACCTGGTGATTTTGGCCTGATAACATGCACACAAGTTGACACAAATGAGTTTGAATGGCTATTAAAGTTAACCCTCCTCACCTGTGATCTGTTTTCTTGTAATTAGTGTGTGTGCATAAAAGGTCAATGAGCTTCTGGACTTCTGACAGACTCTTGCATCTTTCATCCAGTGCTGCACTGACGATTCTGGATTCTGAGTCATGGGGAAAGCAAAAGAATTGTCAAAGGATCTGCGGGAAAAGGTAGTTGAACTGTATAAAACAGGAAAGGGATATAAAAAGATATCCGAGGAATTGAGAATGCAAATTAGCAGTGTTCAAACTCTAATAAAGAAGTGGAAAATTAGGGGTTCTGTTGAAACCAAACCTCAGTCAGGTAGACCAACTAAAATTTCAGCCAAAACTGCCAGGAAAATTGTTCGGGATGCAAAGACGAACCCACAAATAACTTCAGGTGAAATACAGGACATGTGGTGTGGATGTTTCAAGATGCACAATAAGGAGGCACTTGAAGAAAGATGGGCTGCATGGTCGAGTCGCCAGAAGAAAGCCATTACTACACAAATGCCACAAAGTATCCCGCTTACAATACGCCAAACAGCACAGAGACAAGCCTCAAACCTTCTGGCACAAAGTCATTTAGAGTGATGAGACCAAAATTTAGCTTTTTGGTCACAACCATAAATGCTACATTTGGAGAGGAGTGAACAAGGTCTATGATGAAAGGTACACCATTCCTACTGTGAAACACGGAGGTGGATCGCTGATGTTTTAGGGATGTGTGAGCTACAAAGGCACAGGAAATTTGGTCAGAATTGATGGCAAGATGAATGCAGTATGTTATCAAACAGAACGCCTCATTTTCCACTTCTTGATTAGAGTTTGAACACTGCTGATTTGCATTCTCAATTCCTTGGATATCTTTTTATATCCCATTCCTGTTTTATACAGTTCAACTACCTTTTTCCCACAGATCCTTTGACAATTCTTTTTCTTTCCCCATGACTCCAGAAATGTCAGTGCAGCACTGGATGAAAGATGCAAGGGTCTGTCAGGAGTCCAGAAACTCATTGACCTTTTATACACACACACACTAATTACAAGCAAACAGATCACAGGTGAGGATGGTTACCTTTAATAGCCATTCAAACCCCTTTGTGTCAACTTGTGTGCATGTTATCAGGCCAAAATCACCAGGGTATGTAAACTTTTGATCAGGGTCATTTGGGTAGTTTCTGTTGTCATTATGATTTAAAAAGAGTAAAGACAGTGGATTGATAATAAATGGCTTCAGCCAAACACTAACCATGAGTGAAATAAAAGTTTTTGTGTTATCATTCATATTCTCTGAAAAGTGGCCAAGAAATCATACATTCTGCCAGGGTATGTAAAACTTATGAGCACAACTGTACCTGTGCTGGACCTTTCTGGGAGGAGCGCAGTGATACGTGCTCATGTCCTGGTTCAGTCTCCAGAGGATTCTGCCACTAACGGTTCTTTGGGGCAACCTAGATTTGCTGGAAACCAGAGAGATGTTTTCAGACAGCAGGAGCAGTAGTGCAGTATGAAGGAGGTGAGCTTCTAAGGCTTTCTTTGTTATTGGGACATTATAGTGACTGTTCCGTTTTTACAGTGCTGGGCTTAAGGTGACAAGCTTAAGTAGTTTGCTGCTATTTGTGACCAGTATCTGGTTCCTTTATATTCGTTTTGGAACGTTACGCCAAGGGTATTTTATAGCCTGTGTCTGTTTATTAAAGGGAACTTTTAATGTATAAATTGCATGCTCTAATGTGTAAAAACAAAAAACAAAAAAACATAAAACAAAGCAGTATGCACTTCTACTAATATACTTTGGTTGTTACTGGTTGCCCCATCTCACCAAAGAAAAATAACTAAAGCAGAGCACTGGGAATGTGCACTGTTTTCTCTTTATGGGATTGCAGTACCACATCTGATTGGCTGCACTGTCGCCAACACAAGTATACTTTATATTACAAATTTCATACAACATATAATATAAATATACTTAATTGTTTAAAATACATTGCAAATAATCAAATTGGATCTATATCTTGTAAATATTTACACCTTTATCTTTTTTTCTAAAATAAAGTTTGAAATTATTTGTATTTGTTTTTTTGTGTGTTTGTTTTAAGGTTTTTATTGATACTAATGTTATATACAACATAAAGAAAGGCAAAAACAGTACAGAAGAGTGCTGGACATGGTTTACCACAAAAAGTCAGTCCATAGTAGCGGTAGCCACGGATTAGCTCATAAACTACACAGTCAATAGTGAGCTCAGGGGCTTAGATTCCTACAGTGTCCAGCTAAAAAGTTTTTTGTTTTTATTATGATTAGTTGCACCTAAGTTGCTCTCTAACAAAAGATGTATTCAGGGCCGTCTTTAATACTGACTGGACCCTGGGCAAACATTTTCTTGCCCCCTCCCATGCAATTTCACTCTCCACCCCAACATCCCAAAAAACAACTAAATCAATTTATGCTATAATTTTTTTTAAAAATTATTAGCTCAGCAGTGGATCATCCACTGCTGGGCTAATCATTTAAAAAAATGAAATAAATTGCAATATGTGAAACTGGACCTAAGCAGTACTAATAAGTAAATAAATATATAAACACTGTGGATTACATTAATATGCTTTTGAATGTGATTCTGGTGTGAGGTTAGCTGCTTAAAGAGATTTAGGGCAGCTAACAGGAACAAAGCAAGGTAAAGACTAAAGAGGAAGCATGGAGGTGCAGATAAATATAAGTTTACTGACTGGAACAGCAGAACTACTATTGGAAGCTGTAAAATCTAAGACAGAGAGAAAAAAAAAACTATAAAAATAAACCTTAACTTAATGTGTGAAGTATCAGCATGACACTATACATCAGCCACAGCAGCACATGTCACTTCTTTGCTAGGAACAAGTTCCCTCTCACCCTGCACTAGACGATGCTACATGGGGGAGAGGCGTGTGTGCGATTACTTATTATTCCCACTGACACCTTTCTACAAAGCACTGTTCCCCTAACAAACTTCAGTTAGTTGATCTTAGGGCCACTGCAGAAAGAGCAGGACTAAGGGGACCAGCAGACTGGATGCTGTCTGTCCAAGGCTGCATGGATGCAGTGTGAGACGAGTCACACAGCCTCAAGACTGAAGAGAGCAGAACAGATGCTCAAATCCTCACGTGCCTGCCACTCCAGCTTTCTGCTGCATGCGCCTATAGTCAGCCCTACCCAGAAACAATGCCCACCACCAGAGCAGTTACCTGGTAACAGTGGTAACCCCAGCAGGACTTTTTCTGATGCAGTGGGATTGGCTGGATGCTGAGTTAGGGCTTAGCATTCAGTGCTGCACAGTGCACAAATAAAACAGCACATGGCACTAGCTTGGCATGTCACATGACACCGGCACAGTCTGTCAGAGTTTCCCACAAATAAATATAAGCAGAGAACTTTTGACTGTGACTGTATTAGGACTGACTGTGCCCCCCATGTCACATTACATCAGCAGTCTGGCATGAACCAAATTTTTTTTTTTTACGACTCTTGGGCCCCTCAAAAAAGACTGGGCCTTGGGCAGCTGCCCCTTTTGCCCTGTGTTAAAGATGGCCCTGGATGTATTAACCCCTTAACGACCGCAACATCGCTGGTCCTTAAAGTGAAGGTTAAGTTAGCTGTATCTCGAACTTAAATCTAATTCTCTGTCCAAAATAAATATGGGTTTCATTCATCATCTTGCACGAAATCATCTTGAAATAAAGTTATCGCCGTATTAACTCGATATTTACAGCTTATCAAAATCTACCCATTTTTTATTTATTTTTTTACTTCTCAGTCACTTTCTCCAAACTACCAATTGAAATTCTGGCCGTTAGGCGGCCGTCGATCTACGTCACCCGCCTACTATTTAAACAGCGCATGCACTACTGTCTTACTCTCCATCTGGACTCTAATGCGCGCTCCCGTTTCATGCAGGCGTAATAGCTTGCAGTCGTTAGTACTTAGGCTAAAGACAATTATTTGATTAATGCATGCACATTGGTGAGTGGATGGAATAGTATCGCATGCACAGTAGTAGTTCACATCGGCGTTTCGCGCATGCGCAATAGTTAAGGTTCATTGTGCACTCACTTAGGAGATGCGTATAGAGCGGGTGGGACTGCTCTTTACGTAATAGTGGAGAAAGTCCGGAAGTAGAGGTGGGGAGGAGTTTGCACGAAAATGGTAGGCAGATTACTATATTTAAAAAATATATAAATTCATAGAATTTATTAAAATAAACTTAGCAATCTGCTTATTCTGTTAGTAATGGATGCATTTAGGTGTTCAAATCATGAAAACTTAACCTTCACTTTAAGGGTTTGTCAAGGAACAGCGGCATATTTTGGTATAGGCAAACAAGGCACTTGCCTAGGGCAGCAGATTTTGGGAGAGGGCACTACACACACTCACCACACACACTGCATTGCACACGCACACTGCACTACTTGTACACACTGCACTACACATACACACACCATAAACACACACTCACCATATAATAACACATATGCACACACACACACTTGAACATGAACATTTACTTTAAAAATGCCATGGAAAAAAAAAAGTCACATTATACCTCACCAAAAAAAATAATAATATTATGGAATTTTGAGATCCTAGGGCAGCACAAAACCTAAATACGCCACTGTCTGGGAGTAATATCGTGTTTCTTACCACGAGCCGCAAGACGTCGCTATTAAACCCTCCCATGCTATTACCCCCCCCGCCCATAGAAAGATGAGCGAAGTACCCTGTACCATTTAGGGGTTAAGTTAAAGGGATATAAAACACAAAGGGTCAGCTTACGAGTGGAGCGCAAAATTGCGCTTTTGCGAGCGTGATATTTGTGCTCAACTCGAAATATCAATGCACACAATTGTGCTCTGGTATTTCAAGAAGCCTGCAATGGGAATGCGAGCTCTCGTTCACATTGCATGGAAGTTTTGCACTCAATAGAGCGTGCTTCCATAGGTTCCAATGGTAGCCTCGTTCTCATGCCGTGAGATACGGCATGAGAACCTAGCGCAGCGAAGGGGGTAAGTCACGCAGCGATGGGCAACAGATTTAAATATATACAGTATGTATATGAATATATACATACAGTATATATTTATGTGTTTATATGTGTATTTACACATAATCACACATACATACAGTATATATGTATATAAGCATATACAGTACATATATACATATGTATTTACAGGGAACACACAGTTCCCTAAAGACCGCTATGATCGCTTTTCAGTGCTGTTTTTTTTCTAACACTCTCCAAATTTATTTTTCAAATAAAGATACCAAGAGAATGAAGAAAATTTGATAACAGGAGTAAATTAGAAAGTTGCTTAAAATGACATGCTGTATCTGAATCACGAAAGAAAAATTTTGGGTTCAGTGTCCCTTTGAGGATGTGTACACTAACTAATTTTAAATAATTTACAGAAACTGGATAACTGGGATATGAAAGTCAAAATTGAATCTCCTCTTTTTGCTTGGTATCCTTTGTTGAAATTTAGCTAATTTCCATTAGGGCAAGCTGAGATAAGGTCAGGAGTGTGCATGTGGCTTGCACACTGTATGTATAACATTGTTACAATTATTACTGATAAAAAGTGCTCAGTTATAATAGGATAACATAACACATATGCAAATGAGAGCAATAGCATAAGTTATTACATCAATGTGTAGAATACAGAACATTCATGGTTCGACCATCTTAAGGTGACCATCCGTCCAGATTTTTTTGGAAGTCACAAGTTTAGGATGTCTGTCCCTAATCTTTCAATGGACAATTCGGGACTGAGTGAGTGGGTAATTCCGCCATGGACCAGGGGCACGGCTCATAGAGGGGCACTGTGGGCATTACTTATACAGTAGGCAGGAGCCAGCATTGCTGCAGAGGGGTAGCTAACTCTCCATGATCAAAGTGCTTTTCTTTTCCAGAGGGGCGGGTCTGCTGTATGTGAATTTGAAGTTGGTATAAACGTTTCGGGGGGGTAGAACATTGGCATCGGGAGTAGGAGTGGTAGGAGAAATACAATGTGATTAAAGAGAATAAGGGCTAGATTACAAGTGGAGCTCTAAATTATTGCACTGCTGCAAACGGGCAAATGTGCCTGTTTGTGGGAGCGCAACAATTAACCAGTCATTACAAGTGGCTGGTTATTGCTACAGCGAGCTTGCGGTAGTAATTAGTGCTCCAAAAATTACCCAGAGAATAGATCTCTGGTTAATTTTCTAAAAGTGCCCGAATGCCCTCAAAATTGATGGTATTGTAGTTGTAAATTAAAAAATATTAGCTTTTTTTAAATTAAAAACAACTGCACTAGGCAATTTTTAGGATCTAAAGTGGGTGAGAGTGGGATATTAGAAAAAACAGCCATGAAAGTGCCTTTACATTGTGGTCTATGGGAACTGTGGCCTAGATTTAGAGTTTGGCGTTAGCCGTGAAAACCAGCGTTAGAGGCTCCTAACGCTGGTTTTAGGCTACCTCCGGTATTTGGAGTCATTAAAAAAAGGGTCTAACGCTCACTTTTCAGCCGCGAATTTTCCATACCGCAGATCCCCTTACGTAAATTGCGTATCCTATCTTTTCAATGGGATTTTTCTAACTCCGGTATTTAGAGTCGTGTCTGAAGTGAGCGTTAGACATCTAACGACAAAACTCCAGCCGCAGGAAAAAAGTCAGTAGTTAAGAGCTTTCTGGGCTAACGCCGGTTCATAAAGCTCTTAACTACTGTACTCTAAAGTACACTAACACCCATAAACTACCTATGTACCCCTAAACCGAGGTCCCCCCACATCGCCGCCACTCGATTAAATTTTTTTAACCCCTAATCTGCCGACCGCCACCTACGTTATCCATATATACCCCTAATCTGCTGCCCCTAACACCGCCGACCCCTATATTATATTTATTAACCCCTAACCTGCCCCCCACAACGTCGCAGCCAGCTATCTACAATAATTAACCCCTAATCTGCCGACCGCAAAGCGCCGCCACCTACGTTATACTTATGTACCCTTAATCTGCTGCCCCTAACACCGCCGACCCCTATATTATATTTATTAACCCCTAATCTGCCCCCCTCAACGTCGCCTCCACCTGCCTACACTTGTTAACCCCTAATCTGCCGAGCGGACCGCACCGCTATTATTATAAAGTTATTAACCCCTAATCCGCCTCACTAACCCTATAATAAATAGTATTAACCCCTAATCTGCCCTCCCTAACATCGCCGACACCTAACTTCAATTATTAACCCCTAATCTGCCGATTGGAGCTCACCGCTATTCTAATAAATGTATTAACCCCTAAAGCTAAGTCTAACCCTAACACTAACACCCCCCTAAGTTAAATATAATTTTAATCTAACAAAATTAATTAACTCTTATTAAATAAATTATTCCTATTTAAAGATAAATACTTACCTGTAAAATAAATCCTAATATAGCTACAATATAAATTATAATTATATTATAGCTATTTTAGGATTAATATGTATTTTACAGGTAACTTTGTATTTATTTTAACCAGGTACAATAGCTATTAAATAGTTAAGAACTATTTAATAGCTAAAATAGTTAAAATAATTACAAAATTACCTGTAAAATAAATCCTAACCTAAATTACAATTAAACCTAACACTACACTATCAATAAATTAATTAAATAAAATACCTATAATTATCTACAATTAAACCTGACACTACACTATCAATAAATAAATTAAATACAATACCTATAAATAACTACAATGAAATAAACTATCTAAAGTACAAAAAATAAAAAAGAACTAAGTTACAAAAAATAAAAAAATATTTACAAACATAAGAAAAATATTACAACAATTTTAAACTAATTACACCTACTCTAAGCCCCCTAATAAAATAACAAAGCCCCCCAAAATAAAAAAATGCCCTACCCTATTCTAAATTACTAAAGTTCAAAGCTCTTTTACCTTACCAGCCCTGAACAGGGCCCTTTGCGGGGCATGCCCCAAGAAGTTCAGCTCTTTTGCCTGTAAAAAAAAACATACAATACCCCCCCAACATTACAACCCACCACCCACATACCCCTAATCTAACCCAAACCCCCCTTAAATAAACCTAACACTAAGCCCCTGAAGATCTTCCTACCTTATCTTCACCATACCAGGTTCACCGATCGATCCAGAAGAGCTCCTCCGATGTCCTGATCCAAGCCCAAGCGGGGGGCTGAAGAGGTCCATGATCCGGAAGAAGTCTTCATCCAAGCGGGGCAGAAGAGGTCTTCCATCCGATTGAAGTCTTCATCCAAGCGGGATCTTCTATGGTCATCCATCCGGAGCGGAGCGGCAGGATCCTGAAGACCTCCGACGCGGAACATCCATCCTGGCCGACGACTGAACGACGAATGACGGTTCCTTTAAATGACGTCATCCAAGATGGTGTCCCTCGAATTCCGATTGGCTGATAGGATTCTATCAGCCAATCGGAATTAAGGTAGGAATATTCTGATTGGCTGATGGAATCAGCCAATCGGATTGAACTTGATTCTGATTGGCTGATTCCATCAGCCAATCAGAATATTCCTACCTTAATTCCGATTGGCTGATAGAATCCTATCAGCCAATCGGAATTCGAGGGACGCCATCTTGGATGACGTAATTTAAAGGAACCGTCATTCGTCGTTCAGTCGTCGGCCAGGATGGATGTTCCGCGTCGGAGGTCTTCAGGATCCTGCCGCTCCGCTCCGGATGGATGACCATAGAAGATCCCGCTTGGATGAAGACTTCAATCGGATGGAAGACCTCTTCTGCCCCGCTTGGATGAAGACTTCAGCCGGATCATGGACCTCTTCAGCCCCCCGCTTGGGCTTGGATCAGGACATCGGAGGAGCTCTTCTGGATCGATCGGTGAACCTGGTATGGTGAAGATAAGGTAGGAAGATCTTCAGGGGCTTAGTGTTAGGTTTATTTAAGGGGGGTTTGGGTTAGATTAGGGGTATGTGGGTGGTGGGTTGTAATGTTGGGGGGGGTAATTGTATGTTTTTTTTTACAGGCAAAAGAGCTGAACTTCTTGGGGCATGCCCCGCAAAGGGCCCTGTTCAGGGCTGGTAAGGTAAATGAGCTTTGAACTTTAGTAATTTAGAATAGGGTAGGGCATTTTTTTATTTTGGGGGCTTTGTTATTTTATTAGGGGGCTTAGAGTAGGTGTAATTAGTTTAAAATTGTTGTAATATTTTTCTTATGTTTGTAAATATTTTTTTATTTTTTGTAACTTAGTTCTTTTTTATTTTTTGTACTTTAGATAGTTTATTTCATTGTAGTTATTTGTAGGTATTGTATTTAATTTATTTATTGATAGTGTAGTGTTAGGTTTAATTGTAGATAATTGTAGGTATTTTATTTAATTAATTTATTGATAGTGTAGTGTTAGGTTTAATTGTAACTTAGGTTAGGATTTATTTTACAGGTAATTTTGTAATTATTTTAACTATTTTAGCTATTAAATAGTTCTTAACTATTTAATAGCTATTGTACCTGGTTAAAATAAATACAAAGTTACCTGTAAAATAAATATTAATCCTAAAATAGCTATAATATAATTATAATTTATATTGTAGCTATATTAGGATTTATTTTACAGGTAAGTATTTAGCTTTAAATAGGAATAATTTATTTAATAAGAGTTAATTAATTTCGTTAGATTAAAATTATATTTAATTTAGGGGGGTGTTAGTGTTAGGGTTAAACTTAGCTTTAGGGGTTAATACATTTATTAGAATAGCGGTGAGCTCCAGTCGGCAGATTAGGGGTTAATAATTGAAGTTAGGTGTCGGCGATGTTAGGGAGGGCAGATTAGGGGTTAATACTATTTATTATAGGGTTAGTGAGGCGGATTAGGGGTTAATAACTTTATTATAGTAGCGCTCAGGTCCGGTCGGCAGATTAGGGGTTAATAAGTGTAGGCAGGTGGAGGCGACGTTGTGGGGGGCAGATTAGGGGTTAATAAATATAATATAGGGGTCGGCGATGTTAGGGCAGCAGATTAGGGGTACATAGGGATAATGTAAGTAGCAGCGGTTTACGGAGTGGCAGATTAGGGGTTAATAATAATATGCAGGGGTCAGCGATAGCGGGGATGGCAGATTAGGGGTTAATAAGTGTAAGGTTAGGGGTGTTTAGACTCGGGGTACATGTTAGAGTGTTAGGTGCAGACGTAGGAAGTGTTTCCGCATAGCAAACAATGGGGCTGCGTTAGGAGCTGAACGCGGCTTTTTTGCAGGTGTTAGGTTTTTTTTCAGCTCAAACAGCCCCATTGTTTTCTATGGGGGAATCGTGCACGAGCACGTTTTTGAGGCTGGCCGCTTGCGTAAGCAACTCTGGTATCGAGAGTTGAAGCTGCGTTAATAATGCTCTACGCTCCTTTTTTGGAGCCTAACGCAGCCTTTATGTGGACTCTCAATACCAGAGTTATTTTTATGGTGCGGCCAGAAAAAAGCCGGCGTTAGCTTTTCGGGTCGTTACCGACAAAACTCTAAATCTAGCCGTGTGTGTTCTCATAGACCACAAAGTAAATATTTATGTATTATTGTGTGCTGGTAATACAAAGTGGAGCGCTAATATTGATTACTTGCAAGCAATATTTTGCGCTCCACTTGTAATCTGGCACTAAGTCTTTTATATTGATCAAACAAAAAATTTGATGTATCAACGTCATATTAATTTTTAATTGTAGTTACAAGTAGATGTAGATCGACTTTACCATCACTTTAAGTAATCATCTTCTCTTTTTCTTTTTTTTGCTTATTTGACCAAAAGCTTTAATAGTCAATCATAATTTTTTTTTGTCGTATTTAGATATATAATTGTATCTGCAAATATTAATATTTGTCTATGCATATATGTATCATATTTAGACATTAGGTTTATATATAAAATAATATTTGTTTGATTATTAAAATCTCTAATTTTTTTACCAGCTATATGAGTGAAAAAAAAAAGTTGTTTCCCCTCTTTCCGTAAGATAGACAGACAAAGGTTTATGACATTTAGCAGGCACGGAAATGTTAGATAAAAATAGTCTCTATATTAAATTAGAAAGTATGACCAACGAACATTAACGTACTTATAAGGACAGTAGCTTACAAATTACAGCCACTCAGGGAAATTTAAGAGAACTAATATTCGTATGCGTGCATTATGCAGGGTAGTACAGTTGTCTTTTAAATATACATAGAGAAGGCCGCTCAGTTTTTTAACCTAATTATCTTCTGCTGTAGGCCTGGGTGCCACTATCACATATTATGCTGTCCACAGGACAGTCACATGTCTTATGTACACTAATGCATGTCATTTGTTTTTTGTATCATTTTACAAAACAGTGCTGTCAGATCCTGGTGGGTCGGTGGGTGGGTGGTTTTTCATGCTCTACACCAGATGTTTCCAAGCAAGTGATTTGTGAGCCATCTTAATATTATTTTATATTTAATGTTACAAATTACTCAGGTGCTATGAAAATATCCTGTTTTTATCACAAGAAAAAATATAATATCCAGCTGGCATATGACTGATTTTTTCAGCCCATTGTTTGTCTGCCAATAAACCCTTCCTTGCTAAACTAACAAGCAGAATGCTTTGCCTGCAGTTATATATATACAGTATATGCATTAAAGCAACTCCTTCACCAGTGAAATAAAAGATCTGCAATATACTTACCCACATTTACCTGGTGACCTTAAACTTACTTATACAACTCTGGTTTCTATTATTATTATTATTATTATTATTATTATTATCGGTTATATGTAGAGAGCCAACAGATTCTGCAGTGCTATAAACATAGGCAGAATACAAGGAAACATTTATAGGGATCAGATGGGTAGAGGGCCCTGCCAAGAGTCGCACTGTTGTAGTCAGCTCTAAAGAAGGTGATCTACAAACAGCATGGCTCTTAGACTTACATGCTAAGGGGGTTCAAGGGGATAGCAATGGAGGAGAGGAAACGGTATAAAGAAAGGTTAGTGTAGGTTGTATGCATCACTGAACAGTAGAGTCTTTAGGGAGTGCTTGAAATTTTAAAAACTAGGGGAGATTCTTGTAGAGCGAGGCAGAGAGTTCCACAAGATGGGAGCCAGTCTGGAGAAGTCCTGTAAGCTGGAGTGTGAGGACGTAACAAGAGAAGAGGAGAGTAGGTGGTCATGAGCAGAGCGAAGGGGACGGGAGGGAGAGTATCTGGAGACAATGTCTGAGATATAGGGGGGAGCAGTGCAGTTGAGGGCTTTGTATGTCAGAGTGAGAATTTTGTGTTTAATCCTGGAGGCAAGAGGAAGCCAGTGAAGAGATTGGCAGAGAGGTGCAGCAGATGAAGAGCGACGTGTAAGGAAGATGAGCCTGGCAGAGGTATTTATTATAGATTGTAAAGGAGCAAGCAGCAGCTGGGGGAGACCAGAGAGAACAGAGTTGTAGTAATCGAGGCGGGAAAGGATGAGAGAGTGGATCAAAATCTTAGTTGTGTCTTGTGTAAGGAAATGTCTAATTTTAGAGATGTTTTTAAGGTGGAAGCGGCAGGATTTAGCCAAGGACTGAATGGGAGGAGTGAAAGACAGATCTGATTCAAGTGTGACCCCAAGACATCGGGCATGTGGGGTACGGGTAATGATGGAGTTCTCAACAGTTATAGAGAAATTGGGGGTGGAGATTTTGGAAGAAGGAGGGAAAATAAGGAGCTCAGTTTTGGAGAGATTTAGCTTGAGGTAGTGAGAGGACATCCAGTTAGTGACACTGGTTAGCAAGGAAGTAGATAGGTCTGGTGCAGATAAGTAGATTTGGGTGTCGTCTGCATACAAATGATATTGGAACCTGTGGGACTTTATTAGGGAACCTAATGATGAGGCCCCAGAGAAGGCTAAACTAAAGGTACGGTTTGACAGGTAGGAAGAGAACCACGAGAGGGCTGTGTAACAAATGTTGAAGGATTGGAGGGTTTGGAGATAAAGAGGGTGGTCAACAGTATCAAAGGCTGCGGACAGATCAAGGAGGATAAGCAGAGAGAAGTGGCCTTTTGATTTTGCTATAAGTAGGTCATTGGTAACCTCAACGATTGGTGTCTCTGTGGAGTGATGGGCACAAAATCCAGATTGCAGTGGGTCGAGGAGGGAGATTAATGTAAGGAAATGGGATAGGCATACATATACTAGCTTTTCGAGAAGCTTTGAGGCAAGAGGGAGTAGGGAAAGAGGGCGGTAGTTGGATGGGGAGGTTGGATCAAGAGAAGGTTTTTAGAGGATAGGTGTGACCAGTGCATGTTTCAGAGATGAGGGAAATATACCAGTGCTGAGGGAGAGGTTGAAAATGTGTGTGAGTATAATGGTAAGGGTAGAAGAGAGGGAGGGGAGCAGCTTTGAGGGGATAGGGTCAAGAGGACAGGTAGTGAGGTGAGAGCTCAGTACAAGTGCTAAAACTTCTTCCTCAGTAACAGGGGAGAAGGAGCTAAATTTATGGCTATGTAGGTTGTGGTTGATTGCGAGCGTTTGAGGGGGTTAAAGAATGGAAGTATGTTGAGAGCTGATTTAGTTTCTGATGGAGTTGATATTGTTTTTGAAGTGGCTGGCAAAGTCTTGAGCTGACAGAGAAGTTGTATTAGGGGGTGGGGGTGGACGGAGAAGAATATTGAAAGTGGAGAACAGATGTTTTGGGTTTGAAGAAATATTAGAGATAAGAGTAGAAAAGTAATGTTGCTTATAGAGATTAAGGGCAGAATAGTAGGAATTCAAAATGAACTTGTAATGAAGGAAATCAGCTGAACGCAGATTGTCAAGGACCGATGTAAGGGTGGAATTATAGTGGCAGATAGATTGGTCAGGGCAGGAGAAGGAGGAGATGGATGAAAGGAGAGGTTTGAGGGAATTAGCAAGCTGTTGCTGATCTAATGACATAATGCTTCTGTGAAGTTTGGTATGAGGAGTAGAAAGAGGGAGAGTTGTAGGGAGGGATGAGATGTTGCAAGTGAGGAGATGGTGGTCAGAAAGAGGAAAAGGAGAGTTTGTGAAGTTTGAAATAGTGAATTGATAGCTAAAGATCAGGTGAAGCGAGTGACCATCTTTGTGAGTGGGAGAGTCAGTCCATTGTGACAAACCAAAAGAGGAAGTGAGTTGCAGAAGTTGTTTTGCAGAGAAGGCAGTGGGATTGTCAAGAGGCATGTTGAAATCACCAAAAATGAGGGCAGGGGTGCCTGAGGAGAGGAAATAAGGCATCCAAGTGGTCTAGAAATTGAGTTGAGGAGCCAGGGGGTCAGTATATGACTGCAACACGTATAGAGAGGGGAGAGTATAAGCAAATCATGTGGGTTTCGAATGAGGAAAATGTGAGGGAAGAGATGGGATGTATTTGTTGGAGGGTGCAACGAGAGGAAAGTAAAATACCTACACAACCTCCTTGTCTATTATCAAACTTAGGAGTGTGGCTGAAGTGGAGACCCCCATGTGACAGAGCAGCAGTGGATGTTGTGTCTAGGGGAGAGAGCCAGGTTTCTATTAGAGCCAGAAGGATAAGGGAGCAGGAGATAAAGAGGTTATGTATAGAAGTGAACTTGTTGCAAACAGAGCAAGAGTTCCAGAGTGCACAAGTGAAAGGGGTACAAGTGACCTATGAGTGCAATATTGCACGAGATGTAGCAGAGCAATAGGCTGTACCAGAATACTTGATTTCAAGAGCTTTGCATAAGAGTTATGGGCAATAGAATAAATTTGGCGGAATAATAATAATAATAATAATCCTTACAATAATGAGTTCTGACTTATTGTGAGTGATAAGGGGCGATTTCTCTTCAGACAACTGTCTATGAGCTGCTTCTCTTTAAAGGCACCTTACTGCCTGGTGAAGTGATAACACATCACAATATATACACTAGCAGCTAGTCTGCTTACTTTATTCTAGGTTGCCCAGATTAGCCAATCAATCAAACTATAATAGATAATGTATAAGTCCTTCTTAAAGGGACATGATACCCAAATGCTGAAACACTTGAAAGTGATGCAGCATTGCTGTAAAAAGCTGACTAGAAAATATCCCTTGAACATCTCTATGTAAAAAAGAAAGATATTTGACCTCAAAATGTCCTAATGGGACAGTCTACACCAAAATTGTTATTGTTTAAAAAGATACATAATCCCTTTATTACCCATTCCCCAGTTTTGCATAACCAACATGTTTTTTTTTTTTTTTAATATGTTTATTTATTTTTCCATCAGTATCAATATAACTGTAACAGAGCTCATTTGCTCATATTTTGCACCACGCAGGGTAAAAAAGAAAATTTTTTCCAATCATGTATACAGAAATAAAAAGATAGACATCTAGCATTTATGCCTACTTAATAACCAGGTTCCGTGCCCATTACCTTATGGACATCACACAGTAAATAAACATTATAAGTAGGCAAAAAAAAAGGGGGAAGAAAAAAAACCAAAATGCTGTGTTGCGTCTAAATACAATTATTACATTTTGTTCTCATTAACCAGATCGGAAAAAAGAAGAAAGAGAAAGAAAGAGAAAGAAAAAAAAAAAAAGAAGGGAACAGAAAAAAAGAGAAAAGCCACCTCCTCCTCCACCACACCACGTAAAGGTGTCTTAGAATCTTAGGGTCCCCCAATTTTTCAAAGCCAGGATACTGGAAATAGTTCTCTTAATATCAGACCTTCAAAGTAGTCTGTTTTGTGGAATGCCTTAGTAAGTATATATTGCATGGGAAGCGGATATGTCTGGATAATATTTTCCCATTTATTGAAAAAGCGTATAGGTCCTTCTTAAAGGGACATGATACCCAAATGTTGAAACACTTGAAAGTGATGCAGCATTGCTGTAAAAAGCTGACTAGAAAATATCCCTTGAACATCTCTATGTAAAAAAGAAAGATATTTGACCTCAAAATGTCCTAATGGGACAGTCTACACCAAAATTGTTATTGTTTAAAAAGATAGATAATCCCTTTATTACCCATTCCCCAGTTTTGCATAACCAACATGTTTATATTAACATATGTTTTACCTCTGTGATTACCTTGTATCTACGCCTCTGCAGACTGCCCCTTATCTCAGTGCTTTTGACAGACATGCAGTTTAGCCAACCAGTGCAGACTCCTAAATAACTCCACGGGAGTGAGCACAATGTTATCTATATGACACACATGAACTAGCACTGTATAACTGTGAAAAACTTTCAAAATGCTCTGAGCTAGGAGGAGGTTTTCAATGGTTTAAAATTCAGTTTGAGGCTACCTAGGTTTAGCTTTTTAAAAATACCATCAAGGGAGCAAAGCAAATTTAATGATGAAAGTAAATGTGAAAGTTGTTTAAATTGCATACCCTATCTGAATCATGAAAGTTTAATTTTGACTAGACTATCCCTTTAGTATTCACACCCCATTGTAGAGGACTTTAAGCAGCAAATCAGTTTGCCTGTCCCGGGACCTGCAAGGGACTGTGCCTCAAGCACACTCATGTTATTTTCCTATTCAGTTTAAGGAAGTTTACTATAAAATCTCATGAGAGTTAAGTGAAATCTCATGATATCACAGTAAAACAGTTCATGAGCTCAGCACTGCTGATGCTGATTGGCTGCTGATCTTTTCTTTCTTTTCTTTTTTGATAATTTTTTACAGTGCATTTACTCTAGTGAGCTGAGAAAATTGTGAGGTAAAGTATCTTCATTTTTACATAGAGATGTTCAGGTGATATTTTCCTGTTAGTTTTTTACAGCTATGCTGCATCACTTTCATGTGATTTAACATATGAGTATTATGTCCCTTTAAGCATGTATATACACTTTACATACTCAGTACCTATTCTAGTGTTGACATCACTGAGTATAAATGGGCAGAAAATGCAGTTGCATTATTTCTTTTGTTTGTATTTAATTCATTCTACATCTCATGATCTAGGGCAGCAGTTGTTAAGAATTTTAGTCCACTTAATGGGGCCTATTTATCAAATGTCTTGCGGACCTGATCCGACAGTGGGGATCAGGTCCGCAAGACATCGCTGAATGTGGAGAGCAATACGCTCTCCGTATTCAGCATTGCACCAGCAGCTCACAAGAGCTGCTGGTGCAATGCCGCCCCCTGCAGACTCGCGGCCAATGGGCCGCCAGCAGGGGGTGTCAATCAACCCGATCGTATTCGATCAGGTTGAATTCCAGCGATTTCTGTCCGCCTGCTCAGAGCAGGCGGACAGGGTTATGGAGCAGCAGTCTTTGTGACCGCTGCTTCATACACGGGCCATCAAGCTCCGTTCGGAGCTTGATAGATAGGCCCCAATGTGTCTTTCTCTTTGTCAAGTAATCAGAAAAAAATACAAGTTAAAAAGGAAAGTGGGTTATCTTTATGGCTGTTTGAGAGAGTGGAATTTGCAATATACTTTCAAAGAGAATGTTATTTATGATGCTAGGAAGATGGTGGGATGTTATCTTAAAGAAACTGTTGCTTGCAAAGATGGATAGATTAGAGGCATGTTCTTGTGCAATAATTCTCAACTTCAATCCCCATGTACCACTAACATATAGGGTTGCCAGGTGTGCAATATTTAATTTGTTGCCCAGTAAAAACCTTTACAAAAATATTGGACACTTAAATGTCCAGTTTTTTTAAGTCCATCAGTGTTATGTATATAATGCTTCCAATAGAAAAATAGATGGTAAGATCAAGAGTGGTGTCTAAGGTAGATATTTAGTGGGGGGGCATTGTGTGACCCCCCACAGCCCATCGTGCCCAATCACCTACAGATTGTCCAGTATTTTTATAAAGGACAGATGGCAACCATACACAGGAGATTTGAAGTATTTTCCTGTGTTGGGTTACCATTATTTAAAAGTACTTATTCATTTTGTAACTTTAATCGATAGAGCAGATAGTGAGTGAGTGTCTGTTTGGTGACGTTGCTTCCTATTGTCATCCAATATGGCTGGGAGTAATTCCAGTGTGTTTTATTCATGTTAAACCAATGGAAACTCTTTTGAGGGACTAAATAATAAATTGACAATAATTTACTGTGGTTTATCAGGTCCTTTTAGCTGCTCAATTTGAAGTAAAAATGTCCCTGTAAATGTGATCATTCATTATCAAGAATTTGGATTGTGATCATTTCACCAAAATGATAATGATTAAAAGTACTCCCAAAAATAAAAGAAATAGCTGTGCTTATGTCAACATTGAAAACGTCTCACTGGCAGCCATTAGCCCGCCAATAATTATTAAGCGATAAATTGTGATCAAATAATTCTCCCACTAATTGCTTAATGATCATTTCTCCTAGGGATGATGTTTGCCAATGTTTTATAGAGCTATGATTCCAAACCCTATTAACTTTTGGACACCCTTGTTTAACTTTTTATACTGACAGGGGAACCCTAATTTATTTTTATATTTATTTTAAACCTGTAAGGTCCAAGAAAAACCTGATCCTGAAACTAATATCTCACTTAAAAAAAAATGATGATTTGTGCCTGTCTTTGCCTTGTCAAAGCCACGTGTTTTGAGACCAGCTACATTATAATCAAAGGAGCAGAATTAATATCATAACTGTTTACCTCTAGGCACATATAAGTCACTATTACAGATACATCACAAAATACCTATAAAACAATGCACAATGCACATAAATATAACCATGCACATTAATATATACACACAACAAAACTTGAAAAAGTAAAAGAAAAATGAAAGAAAAAGAAAACTAAGACAATCTCTTGATAGACTTTTTAGGTCTGATGATCAAAAACTTGCCAACATGGAGAGAAATCAAACAAAATCTTTAGGTGCTTTTTTGAGCATTATTTTGCAATACAAATGTCTCTCCTTCCCATCATGAACCTTGCATAGATAGATAAACAGCTAAAATTTGCTGTAATAAAATGGTTTGAGGGACCTTGCAGTCTCACCAGAGCTGAGAGCTGAAGATCATTTGGATCTTTCTGAATTCCACATGCTTGGCCGAGGTTTATGTGAAAAATCCCAATCACGCCCACGGTCAGCACCTCATTCTGTCTGCAAGGTCTCAGAGATACCACTCATTCTATCCAGCAAGACTACTTTTTTATAACAAAACAGACAATGAAATATGATGCTGTCACTGATACCAGGCTGCAAGGGTTAAACCCCTACCCCCTATAACCTCACCCCTGTTGTTATCTAGTCTAGGTGTGAAGTGTCTTTCTGTTATTGTGTGAGCCATCCATTGTCCTTTTGTAAGTCAGGATATGATTAGAATCTTGTTTAATAACTATTGTCTGATGTTTGTCTCATTGTATAATATTTGTTTCTATTTGTGTAGTAACTACCCCCATGTGTTGGAAATGTATAAAAATCTGTGTTTTCTGTGCAATAAAGAAGTTCTTTTTTTCACCTGAATGCTAGTCTGTCTAGTCATTTAGGTGGGCTCCTGCTAGAATCACTTTCCTGGGCTACATAGCAGTTTGTTCCAGACAGCGGAAGGACCCGTTTGGCAGAGCTACCCAGTCGGGGTAGCCGGGGATCCGTCACATTGGTTGGCAGCAGTGGGATGCTTCCCTCTACCTGCAAAGTCCAAACCACCAACTGAAGATCTTGCCGGATGGAGCAGTACCATGGGCTCCAGAAGGAAGAATTAAGAATGTTGCTGCAGGCTAGAGGGAAAGTCGCTGGCAACAAGACAAAGGCAGTACTCATAGCCAAACTAATGGAGAACGATTGGGCTAGCAAACAGGCTGGTGGGTCGGACAGCGACCAAAGCGGAGGACGGCCAAGTAAAGCCTCCACTCAAGGGACTACAGTGTCCGACATGTAGCGGCAGGTACAGTGGCAACTGGCTTTCTATGGACCTAACCCCCCCGAGGAGATCATTACTCGGATAGTGACTGACGCCACCAAGGTATATATGTTGGAGCTTCAGAAGTCTATGCAGGGGTCATGCCAGATCCCCTGGACTCCCCTTCACGGCCCAAGAAACTACCTCACGGGGCTTTCCAAACATTCCAGGATGATGAGAGCGAGGATATCGACCGCTATCTACAGCTGTTCGAGACCCAGTGCCGGATGCATGGGGTTGCTGATGCCGACAGGGTTACTATTCTCATTGGGAAACTGTCCAGTAGGGCCCTGGAGGCTTTCCACACTGTCCCTTCCAAGTACCAAGACAACTATGACCGGGTGAAGGAGCGTATCCTTGCCCGGTATGGACTCACACCAGAGTCTCACCGGCTAAGATTCCGGGGGCTACAAAGACAAGAGGAGCAGCCATATACTGAGTTTGCCCACCGCTTAGCTCGGTCCTTGAACTCCTGGGTTACTGGGTGCCACATCACCACCCTAGATAGAGCTGTTCAACTCCTCCTCCTGGAGCAGTTCTACAACTGCACCCCAGCAGAGATAAGGGACTGGGTAAAGGACAAGGGACCCAGAACAGCTGACCAAGCCGCCACCCTGGCCGATCAATATGTGGATGCCCGGCACCAGGTGGTCACAGACCTCCGGCCAGCAACCCACTCTGCTCCAGCGCAGCACGACCACCAACAGTTTTTAGGCAGCCCCAGACCCGACTGCCCCTGTGTACCCGGCTGGAGGCAGCAATTCCTGGGGGTGTTATGGGTGTGGACACCCCAGCCATGTGGTTTGGAACTGCCCATCAAGACAAAGAAACCCCCCAGCCCAGCCGCCAAGGAACCCTGCACCAACTCTGTGGGGGACTCCTCAAGCCCGCACCTACCAGGCCACTGCCCATTGTGCACATACAGCGAGCTCCGACCCCTATGCTGAGTGGACAGGAGCAGAAGTGGGTGTCTTGCACCATGTCAGCTCAGTGGGCCAAGACAACCGACACCAACATCGTCAAGATGTCTGGGTGAACGGGCAGGCGGCTCAAATAATGAGAGATACGGGGGCCACCATCTCTTTGATTCAGCCTCACCTTGTTCCCCCCTCTGGCTGCACTGGACAGACCCTTGCTGTAGGGGTAGCAGGAGTTGCTGTTCTGAGGGTTCCTACTGCCTGGATGCATTTGGACTAGAAAACCGACACCCGCAATGTAGAAGTGGGGGTTATGCAAAACATCCCTGCCGAGGTCCTGTTGGGAAACTACCTCGGCCACCTTGTCAGCAGGCCAGATGCCAAGCCACCTCACCAACTCTGGGGACCCAGGTAAGATCTACTGCCCCGACTCCAAACTTACCCCGACTAACCATCCCCACTAAACCTGAACTTGCCGACACCCCCTCCTGGGCAACCCCTTCCGACTTTGCCAAAGAGACCTTGAGCGACCCGACCCTAGCCCTTTACCGAGACCGAGTAGGGCCCCGGAGACGAACGGTTCCAGTGGGAGGGCGAGCTCCTGTACCGGATCTCCAAGAGGAGAAAAGGGCCGGTGCCCAAACGTCAGCTGGTCGTACCGAAGAAGTTTCGTCCAACCTGCTGAAAATAGGGCATGACATTCCCTTAGCTGGCCACTTAGGAAAACAAAGGACCCACCACCGCTTGACTCAAACCTTCTTCTGGCCTGGCATTACAGCCGATATTACGGAATACTGTAAATCCTGTGAGGTTTGCCAGAAGGTAGGAAAGACGGGAGATCATACGAAAGCCCCCCTCCATCCCCTGCCACTTCCTGACCACCCTCAACCTATGCAAGGGTTATTGGCAAATTCCCCTCGACCCTGAGTCCATCCCCAAGTCTGCCTTCATCACTCCCTTCGGCTTATACCAGTTTAAGGTCATGCCATTTGGAATGAAGAACGCCCCAGCCACTTTCCAAAGAATGGTAGACCGCCTGTTAGATGGCCTCCAGGACTATGCCTGTGCCTACCTGGATGACATCGCTATCTATAGCGAGACCTGGGAGAACCATCTGGTTCACCTAGGTATCGTCTTAGATCGTCTTCGAGCTGCCGGACTAACCTTGAAGCCAGATAAGTGTACCATTGGGCGCTCGGAGGTTCAATACTTGGGCCACCGAGTCGGCTGCGGTAAGCAGCGACCCGAACCGGCCAAAGTTGAGACAGTGGCTAACTGGCCCACCCCAGGACCAAAACCCAAGTCCTTGCCTTTCTTGGTAATGAAGGCTACTACCGGAGGTTTGTCCCCAATTACAACACCCTCGCCAAACCCCTGACTGACCTGACCTGTAAATGACTTCCTCGACAGGTCCTGTGGTCCCCAGAGTGTGAACAAGCCTTCCAGAGTCTTAAGTCTGCCTTAATCTCTGCTCCAGTACTGGCCTCTCCTAACCCAGCCAAACCCTTTTCTGTCCACACAGATGCCTCCATGTTCGGGTTGGGGGCCATACTAAGTCAGGCAGACAAGGAAGGAAAGGACCACCCCGTTGCCTACCTCAGTCGAAAACTGCTACCCCGGGAAGTAGGCTACGCGGCGGTCGACAAAGAGTGTCTGGCGCTGGTATGGGCTTTGAAGAAGTTGCAGCCCTACCTATATGGAAGACCCTTCACCGTCCTCACTGACCATAATCCCCTTGTATGGCTCAACCAAGTTTCCGGGGACAACGGGAGACTGTTGAGGTGGAGCCTAGCCCTGCAGCCATTTAACTTTGACATTCAGTACCGACAGGGAAAAAGCAATGGGAATGCTGACGGACTTTCCCAGTGGACTGAAGTGGCATAAATTCCTCGGACATCCCCAGGCCGACCCATATGTGGATCTAGCTGGGCCTGCCAAACTGGAGGGGGAGAGACGTCACGGATACCAGGCTGCAAGGGTTAAACCCCTACCCCCTATAACCTCACCCCTGTTGTTATTTAGTCTAGGTGTGAAGTGTCTTTCTGTTATTGTGTGAGTCATCCATTGTCCTTTTGTAAGTCAGGATGTGATTAGAATCTTGTTTAATAACCACTGTCTGTCTCATTGTATAATATTTGTTTTTATTTGTGTAGTAACTACCCCATGTGTTGGAAATGTATAAAAATCTGTGTTTTCTGTGCAATAAAGCAGTTCTTTTTTTCACCTGAATGCTAGTCTGTCTAGTCATTTAGGTGGGTTCCTGCTAGAATCACTTTCCTGGGCTACATAGCAGTTTGTTCCAGACAGCAGAAGGACCTGTTTGGCGGAGCTACCCAGCCGGGGTAGCCAGGGATCCGTCAAAGATGCACTTACAGGTATTTATATTGACTGTGTTTAAAGTATGTTTGCAAAGTTATTGTAATTGTTTTCTTTCTAATGACACAGTGATTCCACGGATCATCATTAATTACTGTTGGGAATATCACTCCTGGCCAGCAGGAGGAGACAAAGAGCACCACAGCAAAGCTGTTAAATATCACTTCCCTTCTCACAAACCCCAGTCATTCTCTTTGTCTGCGTTGCACTTGCAAGCAGGTGGTGAAGTCTCGGTGTCTGAAGAAAAGTGTTTTTATTTTACTTCAATCAAGAGTTTATTATTTTGAAGACCAGAGTAGGTTTGCTCTCTGGATTGGGTCTAGCTGTACTCCACATTAGTCTCTTCAGTAGGGCAGTGGTGGCTTTAAAGCAGTTAGGAACTTGTGAGATGGACCTTGCTGTGTTTTTCTAACATGTTGCTGCCCTGGTATAGAAAGCCTGAGTAAGTTTACTCTGTCTTTCCTTGTTTCACAGGTCTCTGTGAGGAGCGGCATCCTCTCAAGCCAGGTGAGCTGTCCTCCTGCCGGACGGCTAGATGCAGGTAAGTGCCTTTTTGGTCTTCTAGGTTAGGAGATGGGCACTTATGAAATAAAATAAACTGCATCTTTATTGGGACTGATTATTCCTATGGGAAAGTATTATTTAGGCAATGGCAGGACATCTTATATGTGTGAGACATGCGGGGAGTTCTCCCCTGAGGCTTTATTTCAAATGGTGCCCTTTACAGTTTGTTTCTGTTACTTTGCACTGTATTATCTCCGCCTGCTTTTAACTGTTACTGCTGTAGGCAGTGTTATCCGGATGTACCCACTGTAGTTCAGTGGTGATTTAATTGTTTGGGTGTAGTGGAGGACTAGTTATTCTGCTGCTTTAAATTTAAATGGTAGTTTTGTGACTATGAAGTGCGCAGTTGATTTTAACAGCACACTTCATTTTCCTTGTTCTGCTGGCTCCGCCTCCTAGAAGAGCGGCACTATTTTCAGCTTTATGTTCCAGATCTTAAGTGCCTGCCTCTCCTTCTCACTGAGAATGGCACAGTGCTTAGACCGACAGTCTCTGTGACAGACTTTGTTTAGTAGGGCTTTAGTAGTTTTCCTGCGTTTTAATTGTTCCCGGTGCACTCAATGTTCCTTTTCATGGTGGGAGCTGCTCTCTTGTTTAGAGCTGAGAAACACTAGTTCTGCGTGATACAGTTCTCCCTGCACTCTAACACTGACAAGACATGGTGTGTGCTGCTATGCATTAGCCCCATGCACCTGCACAATTAAGGTTGGATTAAATATAGAACTAAACAGTTATTTTTCTTTCTTTATCGCAGGTTGCTTAATATTATTGAAATATTTTAAAGTGACAGGCACATTTTAAAAACATTTTTAAAACATTCCCAAAGTCATTAATATCTTAAGAATATGTAATTTGGACAATTATTTTTGGATCAGGGGGCTGCTCTATGGTTTCTTACTTCATGTCCTAAGGCATTTTTATTTA
Organism: Bombina bombina; assembly: GCF_027579735.1. NCBI lineage: Eukaryota > Metazoa > Chordata > Amphibia > Anura > Bombinatoridae > Bombina > Bombina bombina. The sequence continues at coordinate 172,246,422 of NC_069506.1, read as the reverse complement.
TTTTTAAAGTGACAGCACAATTATTTAAAGTATGTGATTTTTGTGCTGTCAGTTCGATTTTGGAGCTTGAGTTCTGCTCCTATGGACAAATTTGATTTTGTTTTGCCCTTTAAATTGTATAGGCCAGATAACATTGTCCTATGCCACAGCTTTCTCCTCAAATGTCCCAAGCCTTAATGGCTACACATATAGGGGCCTATCTATCAAGCTCCGAATGGAGCTTGAAGGCCCGTGTTTCTGGCGAGTCTTCAGACTCGCCAGAAACACAAATTATGAAGCAGTGGTCTAAAGGCCGCTGCTCCATAACCCTGTCCGCCTGCTCTGATGAGGAATCGCCGGAAATCCACCCGATCGAGTACGATCGGGTTGATTGACACCCCCCTGCTAAGTCTGCAGGGGGCGGCATTGCACCAGCAGCTCACAAGAGCTGCTGGTGCAATGCTGAATACAGAGAGCGTATTGCTCTCCGCATTCAGCGATGTCTGTCGGACCTGATCCGCAGTGTCGGATCAGGTCCAACAGACATATGATAAATAGGCCCCATAGTCTCCAGCAAGTTGTTGCACAGGTATCTTTGGTGATATCTGCGGCATTATCTGCTTTTCCTACGTTAAAAGGAATACTCATTAGGAAATTTAGAAATTCAGCTAGTAAGGTTTCTGTTACATTTCCTGCTACTCTGGCTGACCTTCCTCATAGGTCTGATGTGGAAGATACGCCGGTAGCCTCTGAGGGTGAAATCTCAGATTCGGACAGTATAATTGCTTAATCTGATTCTGAAGTAGTATCCTTCAGATTTAAGCTTGCACAACCTCTGTGTATTGTTGATTGAGGTTTTGGCTACCTTGGAGTGACTCTGATACGCCTGTCGTTGTCAACCCTAAGAACCTAGTAAACCTTACAAATACTAAGATTACTCTGTGGAAGTTTTTCCTGGTCCAGACCATGCTAGGAAGTCTTCCTGTCACTGTCTCCATTAAATATCAGGGTGCACGGTGCCTAAGTAGTAGGGATCATTTCTCCTCTGGTTAAGAGAACTGTGATCCCTAGAGAGGATTGCTGCTCTTTTCAGGATCAATGGACTTACATGGAAGTTTGTGTTGCCACTGTGTCAAGTGCGGCATCTTAAGGGTGTGACGCCTTGTCTGATTTCAATTGCTAGGGACTCCCTTGCAGGAGATTCAGAACTACCATGCAAGTTTTTAAGCCCAGAGTCAAGATCTGGCTTAGCTGTGCTAGCACGCAGGGCGTTGTGGCCTTATTTTGGTCAGTGGATTTTTTCTCGAGTCCAAGCTTCTGGCGATTCTTTTTCAAGGGTAAGACCTTGTTTGGACCTGATCTGTCAGGTTATTTTCTGATATTATGGGTGGAAAAGGGTCTGGGAATCGGACAAGTAGGGGGCTGTATCTCTCGGTTTGTCTCCAAGAGAGGATACGAGATGTCCTAGATAGGCTATGGACTTAATATCTCAGGTTTTCTGCATAGAATCATACCTTTCTCTCAGAGGCGGGTTCCTCCTCTCATATTTCTCTGCAGGCCAGATAAAAGGGAGGCATTTTTGAAGTGCATTTGGAACCTCCTTTAACTTGGATAGTTCCAGTTGGTCCAAGAGGGTCAGTTCATGGTGATCATAGACCTGGAGGACGTATATGTTCAAGTTCCTGAGTTTTACTTTCTGTCATACACTTTGTGGCTCTTTTCTCTGGCCTTGCCATAGCTCTCAGAGGGGGCTATATTGCCAGTGATCAGGTTTCAGTGAATTGCTGTGACGACTTTCCTGGATGTCATAAGGTTCAGGCGCCATCTTTTCAACAAGCAAACTCTCATACAGAGATCTTGTTGTTTTTCTTCATTCCACGGATGGAAGTGAATCTGAAGATGAGTTCCCTTGTTCCAGCTACAGGGGTAGTTTCTTAGAGACCATATTAGTTTCCCTTTCTCTGAAAATATTTTTTTGAGAAAATAGAGGATTTTTTCCTCTTGTCTTTTTTTTTTGGCATTCTACTGTTTGGCCATTCTGTGGCTCAATGTATGGAGGTAATTGGTCTGATTGTTGCTTCATTGGACATCATTCCTTGGCTCAATTCCATCTGAGTGTCTGCTGTTATGCATGTTCAGATAGTGGACCAGAGGATCCTGTGGCTCTGTCTTGCAGGATAGACCTAGAATTAGTGGTAGAGCACTTGCTTAGCTTGCGAGAGGTAGCGGGATTGTTACCCGCATTCTCCAGTTCTCAGGTGCTTCTGTCTCGGGGGACAAGATTTTCCTGAGTAATAGTGACCACAGTCGCTAGCCTGTTGGATGGTGATTATGGACTTGGGAGGAGTCTGCTCTTCCCATAACCATTTTGGAATTGAAAGCGAACTACATTGCTCTGATGGCTTTGCCTCAGTTGTCTTAACCAGTTATTCCGGTTCTGGTTGTACAATTTCGTCTCAGCGGTTACGTTAACCACCTGGAAGGAACCTGGAGTTCCTTTGCCATGATTGGTGTGGATTGTTCAGTGGGAAGATGCTCACATTAGTTGTTTATCTGCTATTCACATTTCAGGAGTGAATACTGGGAGCGGTCTTCTTGAGCAGTCAGATTTTTCATCCCGGGGAGTGGGTGCTTCTCCCGGAGGTGTTCTCTAGGTTAACCCTCAATGGGTGGTGCTGGATTTGGAGATGGCAGTAAGCCAAGCTTCCAAGTTATGGTAAAGGCCTAGAGATAAGCAGACTGTTCTGTTAAATTCCCTGGTGTTTCCTTGGGATTTCAGTCTGACATCACTGTTTCTCAGTTTGCTCCTCTTCCACAAATCATTGTTCGTATCAAACAGGAGAGGCGTAGGTAATTCAAATTATCGCTGCATGCCTCGCAGGACCTGGTATGCAGTCCTAGAGGAGATGTTATCTCTTTCACCTTGGAGACTGCCTCTGAGTAAGGACCTTCTGATCAGGGTCCCTTCTCTCATCCAAGTTTCGTTTCTCTGAACCTGTCTGCTTGGAGAACGCTTAGTTCCCTTTAAGCGTGGGTTTTCAGATTCGGTCGCTGAGACTTTGATACAGGCTGGTAAGCCTGTGACTAAAGAGATTTACCATATAGTATGGCGTAAATATTTGTATTGGTGTGAATCCAAGGGCTACTCTTGGAGTAGAGTTAGGATTCCTAGAATTTTGTTTTTTATCCAAGAGGGTCTGGAGAAAGGTTTGTCAGCAAGTACTCTGAAGGGTCAGATTTGTGCCTTGTCTATATTGTTGCATAAGCGTCTGGTGGCTGTGCCAGATGTGCAATCCTTTTGTCAGGCCTTCGTCAGAATATGTTACTCCTCCCAGAGTTTTAACCTTGTTTTTGTTGCCATTTCTTCTACTCGGAGAGTCTCTGAACTCTCTGTGTTACAGTATGATTCCCCTTACCTTAGATTTGCAAGGCTGCAACTTGGTCCTCTCTACATTCTTTTGCCTCGGCTACGGCCTCTTTTGGGAGAAGGGTTCTTCAAGCAGTGGTGCCTTCTGTTTGGGTTACCTGTCTTGTCCCTCCCTTATCATCTGTGTCTTCTGGCTTGGGTAATGATTCCCAACAGTAATTAATGATGATCCGTGGACTCACTGTGTGACATTAGAAAGAAAAGAAAATGTATGCTTACCTGATAAATTTCTTTCTTTCTTGACACGGTGAGCCCACGGCCGCCCTGTTTTTTCAGACAGTTTTTTTGTTATATAAACTTCAGGCACCTCTGCACATTGCGTTGTTTCCTTTTTCTCCTTTCCTTCAGTCGAATGACTGGGGTTTGTGGGAAGGGAAGTGATACTTAACAGCTTTGCTGTTATATTCCCAACAGTGATTATTGATGATCCGTAGACTTACCGTGTCAAGAAATAAATAAATAAATCAGGTAAGCATAAATTTTGTTTTAACTGCTTAGAAATAGGTTCTCATTTTCATGTGTAAGATGTCATGTAATGGGTACTTAACCCCTAATCTGCCCCCCCCCCAACGTCGCTGCCACCTACCTACTCTTATTAACCCCTAATCTGCCGCTGCCACTATAATAAATGTATTAACCCCTAAACCGCCGCACTCTCACCTCGCAAACACTATAATAAATTTTATTAACCCCTAATCTGCCGTCCCTAACATCGCCGCCACCTACCTACAATTATTAACCCCTAATCTCCTGCCCCCAACATCACCGCTACTATAATAAAGTTATTAACCCCTAAACCTTAGACTAACCCTAACACCCCCCTAACTTAAATATAATTTAAATAAATCTAAATAAAATTACTATCATTAAATAAATTAATCCTATTTAAAACTAAATACTTACCTATAAAATAAACCATAGGATAGCTACAATATAATTTAATAATTACATTGTAGCTATTTTAGGATTTATATTTATTTTACAGGCAACTTTGCATTTATTTTAACTAGGTACAATAGCTATTAAATAGTTAATAACTATTTAATAGCTACCTAGATAAAATAATTACAAAATTACCTGTAAAATAAATCCTAACCTAAGTTACAAATACACCTAACACTACACTATCAATAAATTAATTATATAAATTAAATACAATTATCTTACAGAAAATACAAATAAATAAACTAAACTATATTACAAAAAAACAAACACTAAATTACAAAAAATAAAAAAATATTACAAGAATTGTAATCTAATTACACCTAATCTAAGCCCCCTAATAAAATAAAAAAGCCCCCCAAAATAATAAAATTCCCTACCCTAAACTAAATTACAGGGCTTTTTATGGGGCATTGCCCCAAAGTAATCAGCTCTTTTACCTGTAAAAGCTATTGTACCTAGTTAAAATAAATACAAAGTTGCATGTAAAATAAATATAAATCCTAAAATAGCTACAATGTAATTATTAAATTATATTGTAGCTATTTTATGGTTTATTTTATAGGTAAGTATTTAGTTTTAAATAGGATTAATTTATTTAATTATAGTAATTTTATTTAGATTTATTTAAATTATATTTAATTTAGGGGGTTGTTAGGGTTAGGGTTAGACTTAGGTTTAGGGGTTAATAACTTTATTATATTAGCGGCGACGTTGGGGGTGGGAGATTAGGGGTTAATAATTGTAGGTAGGTGGCGGCGACGTTGGGGGGGCAGATTAGGGGATAATAAAATTTATTATAGTGTTTGCAAGGCGGGAGTGAGGCGGTTTAGAGATTAATACATTTATTATAGTGGCGGCGATGTCCGGTCCGCAGATTAGGGGTTAATAAGTGTAGGTAGGTGTCGGCGATGTTAAGGGCAGCAGATTAGGGGTTCATAGGGATAATGTAGGTGGCGGCGGTGTCCTGAGCAGCAGATTAGGGGTTAATAATATTATGCAGGTGTCGGTGATGTCGGGGACGGCGGATTAGGGGTTAATAAATGTAAGGTTAGGGGTGTTTAGACTCGGGGTTCATTTTAGGGTGTTAGGTGTAGACTTAGAAAGTGTTTCCCCATAGGAAACAATGGGGCTGCGTTAGGAGCTGGACGCTGCTTTTTTGTAGGTGTTAGGTTTTTTTTCAGCCAGCTCAGCCCCATTGTTTCCTACGGGGAAATTGTGCACGAGCACGTTCAGCCAGCTTACCGCTACCGTAAGCAACACTGGTATTACAGGTAGAAGTGGAGCTAAATTTTGCTCTGCGCTCACCTTTTTGCAGCTAACGCAGCCATTCAGAAAACTTGTAAAACCAGCGTTGGCTTAAGGTAGCGGTGGAAAAAAAGGAGAGTTAGAGCCGCAGGTCTTTACCGACAAAACTCGTAATCTAGACGTGTGTTTTTTCCTCTAAGCAATATACATGAGCAACTTTCTACCTCATTCATAAATCTCTGCAACACCTCTATCTTTGTTCTCTGACATATCAGTGTCCCTCAATACAATGGTTAAGAATCAATTAAAGAGATACTGAACCAAATTTTTTTCTTTCATGATTCAGATAGAGCATGCAATTTTAAGCAACTTTCTAATTTACTCCTATTATCAATTTTTCTTGGTTCTGTTTGTATCTTTATTTGAAAAAGCAGAATTGTAAGCTTACGAGCTGGCCCATCTTTGGTTCAGCACCTGGGTACAGTTGCTGATTGGTGGCTAAATGAACCAAAAATGGACCTGCTCATAAGCTTACATACATTGCTGCTTATTCAAATAAATATACCAAGAGAACAACGAAAAAATTGATAGGAGTAAATTAGAAAGTTGCTTAAAATTGCATGCTCTATCTATATAATAGAAAAATGGGTTTATTATTCCTTTAAGTAGACAAACACTAGCCTGTAGTTCACTAAATGGGAGTGAAAACAATTGGAATGGGGAAAAGGAATAGGATACTTATTCCAAAAAAAGGATTGTTGGCACTAAAAACAAACACAATTTTGCAGTGTTTTAAATGACCACATATTCAGTTGTAATGTAAATCTATTTACTCCATGAAATGCTTTTTTAGCTGTGCTATTGTATTATCTTATCCTTTTAATCTGCTGAACACTGTTTTACTGAGGTTTTAATACATGCATAATTAGTAAAAAGTTCCAAGAGTCCAGCACCTGGGATCCAGGGTGTGCAAACACGGGGGCACTTCATAACCTGTTGATTCCAAGGGGCAAATTGACTTACAAAAACTAGTCTAGGGTTTTTTTTATTCTTCACAGGTTTTTTCTTTTCCAATAACATCTCTCTTGGGGTGTTTAATGCATTCTCAAATTCAGTCTCAATTAATTCACACGGATATCCCCTTTGAAGGAAACGATCTCCCATTTCTTTAAGCCTATCCTTAACCACTCTTTCCTCAGACACAATACGCCTTACACGTAGAAACTGGCTCCTGGGTAAAGATCTTACCAATGAAGGGGGATGTGCCCTCTTATAGTGCAGGAGAGTGTTGCAATCTGTTTCTTTCCTATAAAGGTCCACAGTTAGACCTGATTTACATTTTGACACAACTGTGTCCAGAAATACAACACTCTCCTCACTAAAGACCAACTTAAATCTAATGTGACTTGTCGCTGCATTCAAATCATTAACAAAATTTACCAGGGTTCCAATGTCGCCCCCCCACACGCCGAACACATCATCAATATAGCGCCACCAGGTGGCGCCATATGATAAAAAGAAAGAATTATTATACACAAAATGTTCCTCAAACATATTCATAAAGATGTTGGCGTATGTGGGGGCGACATTGGAACCCATAGCAGTCCCTTGGAGCTGAAGATAATAGCTATCCTCAAAAAGAAAATAGTTACACCTTAAAACAATATTAAGTAACTGCAAAATAAACTCTGCCTGTGAAGTAGTGTATCTATCAGATTCACTCAGAACTTTCTCTACTGCCCCAATCCCTGCCTCATGGGTGATAGCTGTATACAATGATGTCATATCAAGACTAAAAAGAATGCATTTACTTTCCTCCAAATATAGATCACGTAATTTAACAAGAAAATCTCCTGTGTCTTGGATGTATGAACTAGAGCTAACAAAAGGTCTAAGAACTTTATCCAAATATATTGATACCTTGGACAATACAGAGCCCATGCCTGCCACAATTGGGTGGCCAGGAGGTGCTTGCAGGTCTTTATGTACTTTTGGCAAAGTATACATCACTGGAGTGATGTCCTCTGATTCAAGTAAAAACTTTCTCACATCCTTACCAATAATGCCATTATTAAATGCAAACTGAACACAGGCCTCAATTTCTTTCTTTATCTCAAAGATAGGATTGTGGGTCAATAGTTTATAAACATCTATGTCAGATAATTGTTTTTTAATTTCTTGGACATAATATTTTTTGTCCAGTAAAACAATTGACCCACCCTTATCTGCACTCTTTACCACCAATTGTTTGTTCTTATTCAGATTATCTAAAGCACATTTATCCTTAGATGTAAAATTACTATTGTACTTAAGATAATTAGCATGTAACCCAGTTTATTTATCCAAAGCTGCAATATCATTTTGTACCAATTGTATATACGTTTGAACACCAGGGTTTACCTGCACCGGTGTAAATACATTTTTATTGGAGAGACCTAGTACGTTCAAATTCAATGCTGTATCAGTTACACTAGTTACAGCTCTATTCCCACCACTAGCAACATCAGGCATTTCCGAAAAAAAGCTTTTAAGTTTTAATGTTCTAAAGAACCGATTTAAGTCCTTCTGTAACTCAAATTTGTCCCCTTTACTTTGTGGGTAGTAGGAGAGACCCTTATCCAGTAAACCCTGTTCAGCAGATGTAAGTGCAATATTGCTTAAATTGATAGTTACATTTTGCTGCTGCGGGTATTCACTCTCCGACTGCCTGAAGATCCCGGTTGGCGCTGCATGTTTCCTTTGGCGGCTCCACTTGTGCTTCCTGCCTCCACGTCGCTTGTGTGTTGTTCCGTGCCTGATTCCCCCAAACCAGACTCCGATACTGTGCCCTGAGAGCTGTTGGAACTCTGCCTTGTCCCGGAGTGTCACCTCCAAATCTGTTCCTTGGATCACTCAGCCAGAGGTATACAGTTCCGGCGGTATAATCACTCTCATCCCGGGCAAACTTCTGTTTCTTCCGTTCCTGGATCTCTCTCTTTAAGGTATCCATCTGTGTGTCGAGGGAAGAAATCAATGACTCCATCTCTGTACTGGGTAAGTTTGCAGCCAATTCCTTCTTCATTTCTTCTATCTGTGTACTTTGTTTATCGATCTCTTTTTGCAAGCACTCCACAGTTAGCACCATCAAATCAAAACTGCATTTATTCAGAATCATCTCAAATTTCTGGCAATAGTCTTGATTATCTGTTATCAAGGTGGGTCTAGTATGCATGCATAACCCTCTTGGGATACGTTTCACCCTGTGGTATTCGGCCAAAGTCACTGCATGCAGCTCAAAAGCAACATGTTTCTTACTTAAATATTCAAGCTTTTTGCCTACCGCCTGTGAAGGTGAAGACTTCAGAAAGTCCCTTGAGCCACGAATTAAAGTAGTAATTCTCGCGGCCTCCATGTCTGTATATCCAAATGTCTTTGGCTCTGTATTCTCTTGTACTGTTTCCACGATCACCAGTGCACAGGAACAAAATGCAGACAAAGTAGTAAAAAGTTCCAAGAGTCCAGCACCTGGGATCCAGGGTGTGCAAACACGGGGGCACTGCACAATACCCCCAGTCAATATAGCAAAAGTCTTCACCTTCACAGGTGGTAGGCAAAAAGCTTGAATATTTAAGTAAGAAACATGTTGCTTTTGAGCTGCATGCAGTGACTTTGGCAGAATACCACAGGGTGAAACGTATCCCAAGAGGGTTACACATGCATACTAGACCCACCTTGATGACAGATAATCAAGAATATTGCCAGAAATTTGAGATGATTCTGAATAAATGCAGCTTTGATTTGATGGTGCTAACTGTGGAGTGTTTGCAAAAAGAGATCGATAAACAAAGTAAACAGATAGAAGAAATGAAGAAGGAATTGGCTGCAAACTTACCCAGTACAGAGATGGAGTAATTGATTTCTTCCCTCGACACACAGATGGATACCTTAAAGAGAGAGATCCAGGAACGGAAGAAACAGAAGTTTGCCCGAGATGAGAGTGATTATACCGCCGGAACTGTATACCGCTGGCTGAGTGATCCAAGGAACAGATTTGGAGGTGACACTTCCGGTTTCTGGCGCTGTAGACAACGGAGGTCCGGGACAAGGCAGAGTTCCAACAGCTCTCAGGGCACAGTATCGGAGTCTGGGTCGGGGGAATCAGGCACGGAACAACACACAAGCGACGTGGAGGCAGGAAGCACAAGTGGAGCCGCCAAAGGAAACATGCAGCGCCAACCGGGATCTTCAGGCAGTCGGAGAGTGAATACCCACAGCAGCAAAATGTAACTATCAATTTAAGCAATATTGCACTTACATCTGCTGAACAGGGTTTACTGGATAAGGGTCTCTCCTACTGCTCACAAAGTAAAGGGGACAAATTTGAGTTACAGAAGGACTTAAATCGGTTCTTTAGAACATTAAAACTTAAAAACTTTTTTTCGGAAATGCCTGATGTTGCTAGTGGTGGGAATAGAGCTGTAACTAGTGCAACTGATACAGCATTGAATTTGAACTTAAGTCCAACAATAACCTGCACAACGGAGCGCACAAATAATCCTCTGTTCCCTGGAGATAAAGACGGCTCTATTTAGAAAGGGGAGGGCGGGATATTTAAATCCCTTACTTACAGGCTATGGCAGCTGTTGGTTCAGCGTGTCTGTTTGCACACGCCAGAAAGCAAAATCCATGATCCACAGAAAGAACCAAAATAAGCGCTTCAAAGCCAAAGTTGATGAATAAAAGAACTTGAGTATTTTATTAGGACATCTAAAAACAAAGAATGTCCACAAAGGACAAAAGGTAATCCAGGTTAGTGTAGCAGGCACACAGAGCAGACATGTTTGTGCTCAGGTAGCACTTGATCACTGTGTAACTGATACAGCATTGAATTTGAACTTACTAGGTCAATCCAATAAAAGTGTATTTACACCGGTGCAGGTAAACCCTGGTGTTCAAAAGTATATACAATTGGTACAAAATGATATTGCAGCTTTGGATAAAAAAAAACTGGGTTACATGCTAATTATCTTAAGTATAATAGTAATTTTACATCTAAGGATAAATGTGCTTTAGATAATCTGAATAAGAACAAACAATTGGTGGTGAAGAGTGCAGATAAGGGTGGGTCAATTGTTTTACTGGACAAAAAATATTATGTCCAAGAAATTAAAAAACAATTATCTGACATAGATGTTTATAAACTATTGACCCACAACCCTATCTTTGAGATAAAGAAAGAAATTGAGGCCTGTGTTCAGTTTGCATTTAATAATGGCATTATTGGTAAGGATGTGAGAAAGTCTTTACTTGAATCAGAGGATTCAGTGATGTATACTTTGCCAAAAGTACATAAAGACCTGCAAGCACCTCCTGGCCGCCCAATTGTGGCAGGCATGGGCTCTGTATTGTCCAAGGTATCAATATATTTGGATAAAGTTCTTAGACCTTTTGTTAGCTCTAGTTCATACATCCAAGACACAGGAGATTTTCTTGTTAAATTACGTGATCTATATTTGGAGGAAAGTAAATGCATTCTTTTTAGTCTTGATGTGAAATCATTGTATATAACTATCACCCATGAGGCAGGGATTGGGGCAGTAGAGAAAGTTCTGAGTGAATCTGATAGATACACTACTTCACAGGCAGAGTTTATTTTGCAGTAACTTAATATTGTTTTAAGGTGTAACTATTTTCTTTTTGAGGATAGCTATTATCTTCAGCTCCAAGGGACTGCTATGGGTTCCAATGTCACCCCCACATACGCCAACATCTTTATGAATATGTTTGAGGAACATTTTGTGTATAATAATTCTTTCTTTTTATCATATGGCGCCACCTGGTGGCGCTATATTGATGATGTGTTCGGCGTGTGGGGGGGCGACATTGGAACCCTGGTAAATTTTGTTAATGATTTGAATGCAGCGACAAGTCACATTAGATTTAAGTTGGTCTTTAGTGAGGAGAGTGTTGTATTTCTGGACACAGTTGTGTCAAAATGTAAATCAGGTCTAACTGTGGACCTTTATAGGAAAGAAACAGACTGCAACACTCTCCTGCACTATAAGAGTGCACATCCCCCTTCATTGGTAAGATCTTTACCCAGGAGCCAGTTTCTACGTGTAAGGCGTATTGTGTCTGAGGAAACAGTGGTTAAGGATAGGCTTAAAGAAATGGGAGATCGTTTCCTTCAAAGGGGATATCCGTGTGAATTAATTGAGACTGAATTTGAGAATGCATTAAACACCCCAAGAGAGATGTTATTGGAACAGAAAAAAACTGTGAAGAATAAAAAAAAACCCTAGACTAGTTTTTGTAAGTCAATTTGCACCTTGGAATCAACAGGTTATGAAGATTATTCGCAGGCATTGGCATATTTTGAGCACTTGTAACCCTGGTATTCAAGAACTTAAGATTCCCCCTATGCCAGCTTTTAAAAGAGGAAAAAATATAAAAGATGTTCTGGTAAGGGCAGATATTGGTCCATCTAAGGTACCAGTTCAAACTTATATTGGTAAGAAAAATCTGGGGAGTTTTCCCTGTCTAGGGTGCTCAAATTGTAACAGTGTAATTAAAGGGCCAACATTTAGTCATCCAAGTACTGGCAAAAAATATTTTATTAAGGGGCACTATACCTGTAATACTGATTTTGTGGTAGATTTGATGAAATGCCCATGTGGGATGGGGTATGTGGGGGAGACCTTCCAGTGCGTAAGGGAACGCAGAGTCCAACACAAAAGTAGTATTAGAACCAAGAAAAAGGATGCCCCAGTTGCCCATCATTTTTTGTCTGCAGGCCATAATCTAAGTCAATTAAGGTTCCAGATTCTGGAACAGGTGAAACATCCTAGGAGAGGGGGTGACTGCATTAGATTATTAAAGAAACGTGAAGCATATTGGATTTATGAATTAGGTACATTATCTCCAGGTGGCATGAATAAAGAACTAGATTGGTCAATTTTTCTGTAAAAATTTCTATGTAAATGTTTATTAAGAACATTGTTTATATCTATCTATGCTAATATGTAATATAGATGAGTACTGGTAAATGAAAATGATACGTATTACATATGGGCCTGCACTGTACATGGATATGTTTAGACTATGTATTAATTCATTGCTAAGTTAGTAATAATAAAATTAATTATAGAGGTGTGATTTCTTTAGATGACCACATGGTGGCAGCATTTGGTTGTTAGTGATATACCTGGCTTTACAGGTGTTACAATTAGCTGGAAAGGTGTGACTTATTTGGGTATATAAGAAGTGAATTAGTGTCTGTTTGTTATGCATGATTAAGGACTTGTGTCCGAAACGTTGCTGATTTTTTTTAATTTGGCTCAATAAAGAAATTCATTCACTGAACTTGGTGGTGCGACTATCATCTTTTGCAATACATGCATAATTGTTATTGCATTTTCAGCTGTTATATATACCAGCTAAAAAGTGAATACCAGGGGGCCTATCTATCAAGGTCTGTATGGAGCTTGAGGGCCCAGTGTTTCTGGCGAGCCTTCAGGCTCGCCGGAAACACCAGTTATGAAGCAGCGGTCTAAAGACAGCTGCTCCATAACCTGTCCACCTGCTCTGAGGAGGCGGACAGACATCGCCACAATTCAACCCGATCGAATACGATCGGTTGATTGACACCCCCCTGCTAGCTGCAGGGGGCGGCGTTGCACCAGCAGTTCACAAGAGCAGGTGGTGCAATGCTGAACGTGGCTAGCGTATTGCTCTCCGCATTCAGGGAGGTCTGTCGGATATGATCCGCAATGTTGGATCATGTCCAACAGGCCTTTCATAAATAATCCCCCAGTTATGAAGCAGTGGTCTAAACCGCTGCTCCATAACCTGTCCGCCTGCTCTGAGGAGGCAGACAGACATTGCCGCAAATTCAACCCGATTGAATACGATTGTGTGAATTGACACCCCCCTGCTAGCGGCCGATTGTCCGCAAATCTGCAGGGGGCGGCGTTGCATCAGCAGTTCACAAGAGTTGCGGGTGCAATGCTGAATGCGGAGAGCGTATTGCTCTCCGCATTCCACAAGGTCTGTTGGAGATGATCCGCAATGTCGGATTGTGTCCGACAGGCCTTTCATAAATAGGCCCCAATAAAAGCAGAATAAAGATTTTATAAGAAAAAGCAATTATCTTTTATCAAAAATGTTCATTGGGATTTTGCACTAAAGAGGGCACTCCAAAAAACTTGTTGAAAAACTATGAATATTTGTTACATGAACAAAAAAAGATAACAAAAATGATGACATTAAAAGAATAAAACAAGTTATTTTTCCCTTCTCAGAATAAATATATGACCAGTACTACACAGCATGGCTAGTTATACTAATTTTGAAAACAGACAGCTTCTATACAATATAAATATAAGGTACACACCCATGTAGAGCAGTGCAACATATCAGCTCATAGTGGTAAGGTCATAAAGTCCTATTATAATGAGTGACAGGTGATAAACAAACTTAGGAATTCCACTTAATTTTGTAAAAGTCTAATAAAAAGCTCCAAATGCAACCATGTTATTACCCAAGTGATTGTGCAGCAGCACTGTTCATTAATCAGCATTCACAGTTACCGACCAATACTCAGGTCATTGTAGTAAGGCTTCACAATGTAAACAGTTTCTCAACAGAGTAAGGATTAGGAAACAATCAGGCAAACCTCCAAGGTCATCAACCGTTCTACTCTGGAGACCAATATTTTGGTCGTGAGCAAAAAGACAAGGTTCTATGTTTACCAATTGTACAGAACAAACTGCTGGTGCTATATCCACAGAAGTTATTATACTCAGTGCAGCTGCTGATAAGAACCTCCTATGAAGTACTCACAATATTTGCTACCTCAAAAATAAATATGTAATGGCAGTACCTGCATATTAAAAAAATAAAACAGGAGAAAAATGGACATTGTCATTTAATAGGAAGATTTGCTATTGTTTCAGGAACTCAAACTTTTATAGGTTCAAGAAAACCTGATCATGGATGCGTTGTAATGTCTTTGTAGTTTTAATATATATAACCTCTGTAGATATGCCTTTGGACTTGAAGTAAATTAATTGGAAGCAAAGAGAAGCAGCAAAGTGTATGATCTTAAATAGATACCACAAAAACAGATACATAGAACAAGGTTGTTCATTCTACTTCAACAGTATTGGTGAGAGTAGCACCTATGACTGTTTCCACTTCCTAGAGTGAAAAGCAGTGTATTGTACATGGGGACACCACAGTAGTGTATTGCATGTCCTGGCTGCGGATGTGTCCTCAGCCAGGAGGTCATGAGGCAGTTGTGGAACCAATGGCTGCAGTGAGGTGTGCCAACTGCCAAGTCATGGCACAATCTGAGACCTCCTTTCTACAGGATATCAGATTTGGCACCAGTGGTTAAAGGTACATTGCACCTTTTACTATGTGCTTGGTTATTGTATTTTTCACTGTTCTTAGTGTATTCCTCTTTTGTTTATTTTCTGATATATTTGTTTCCTGACTATGGCCTGTACCTGACACTAATCTGTACCTGCTCAGTTATTCTTTGTTGCCCTGGTTTCCTGACCTTCACTGTGTATCCAACACTGATTTGTGCCTTTTCCACCCATTACCTGCTGTTATATCCTGGCTTTCTGACCCTTACTGCATATCTGATGCTATTCTGTACCTGCTCCTCTGCCTGACACTATCCTGTTTTTTGATCCTGGCTGCTCCTGATGCTAATTGATGTTCTCTCATATGCTGTTCCTATTCTGCTCCAGAGAGCTTCAAATTTTATTCTTATCAGCACCCATTCTTAGATCCATTCTCATGGAGACTGTAGTTCTATTAGGTCTTTACACTGGATATTCTCAGCCAGGAGTAGCTTTTATCCATCAATCCTTACAAGCAGGGAATCAAAGGTTTGTATCCTCTATAAAATATGTTATAGGCTATATATCCTCAAATTCCAGGTAATGAAGGATAAGAATCAAGCAAAACCATGATACATTATCAACCATTAGTGTTATGGCTGAGGAGTAGATATAATTATTGGGAATATCACTTGACTCTGTCAAAACTAGCAGAGCACAAATAATATTAGTTGCTAGATAACAGTTAAGGACACATATTTTGTTCAGTGTACAGAAGGTGTAGGAACCCACTTAACAAGAGAGTATTAATTTCCAGGTTTTTTTTGTCTAATAACACTGGCCATTCTATGGATGTTTTTAAAAAATTACAGATTAATAGGACTTTGCCTATTACATTAATATAAATGTTTTACCATTAATTAATAGGACATCAAATTTCTGAAACAAAAATACTGCAATGTGCTAGAACATTTTATTATTGCACTGTTGTTTGCATATTAATATGATACCAAAATATCAACCATTAGTGTCACAGCCGAGAAGCAGCTATGGATCTATATAAAGTCTCTTGCCTCTGTCAAAGTTAGCAGAGCACAGAGAAAATTAGTTGCTGGATAACAGTTATCAAAATTTTGTTCAGTGTGCAGAAGGTGTAGGAACTCGTAATTCAGTCCAACTAGAGAATATTAATGTGACCCATGAGAAGAAACTTCACTTTCAAATAAGATGGACAAGTGTATAAAAATGTGCCAGTTTCATTTACAACAAGAAAACAACTAGCCCTTGAGTAGTGTTGTTTTCAAATAATGTGTCATATGACCCCATTGAATACACTGTCCTAGATAATAAATTGTTATAACCCAGTTTCAACCTACTATTTGCAGTGTAATGGTTAAATCTAGAGGTCATCTGCTTTCAGTTTCTGTAACAAAGTTACCACATTGATGCTATATTTAGTCTGTAAGATAAAACACATTCTTGCTTTAGAGGAGCTATTCAAAACCAGGACACAGTGGGGTGTACAACCCAGAGTGGCTTAAATGGATAGTAAACCCCCAAAAAACTTTGTATTCTTTAAAACATTATATCACATTTTTCAAATAAGCAAATAACATCTATCAGCTAATCTTTACAGTTTACCTGTAAATTGCTGCTAAAATAATTGATTCTGCCAAATCCATCTTTATTCTAATTATGTTGACAAATTGCAGAGTTCTACCTAGGTAGAACAGTAATAGCATCCCGCAAACCGCTTTAGACAACGCATGCGCATAGCTCACGCCTTTTCTCCACTGTCAGCTGCTGCGTCATCAAGCCCTCGCCGGGTGCGTAATCAAACATGGAGTGCTGTTAGTTACTTCTCCATTGCGCATCCAAATGCCCATAATTAAGAATGCGCATGTGAACACGGCTTCATTAGCATTCAAATACATGCATTGTCTCTGTCGAAGGATTGGCTAAAAGATTTCTATGTAAGAACAGCAAATCCAGCCTTCTATAAGGGGCGGTCTCAGGAGCCGTGTTATACAGAAATGAGAATATAAATGTTATAATTATGCAAGCTTCGTTTCTAACAACACGTAAGTGTTTTTAAAAGTGTATGACTTGAACTTTCTGATTGTGTACTATTTATTTCTGTAAAAATTAAAAGAGTTCTAACCCTTTAACCCTTTGGCTACCAGGAATTTCAGAGAAAAGCTTGCTCAAAATACCAGATAATTTTAAGCATTTTTACTATCAATCCGTTTAAACAGAAATGGAGCCTTTGTTCTTTTTTATTGAAAATTATATATATTTTTTTTTTAAGTAGACAACCGAAAGTATTGATCTAGGCCTATTTTGGTATATTTGATGCCACTATTTGGATCATATTAAAAAAAAAAAAAAAAAAAAAAAAAAAAAAAAAAATCATCATCATATCTGGACTTCCGGCTGTGGGGCGGAGCATGCAGGTAGCTGGCAGGTAGCTGCTGTCGGCTCCGTCGTTCCCGGTTTCTATTCTAGGGAATCTACAAACTCCAGCCTTCCGAATTGTGCCTTGGTCTATTGGGATTAGACCCGGCACCCGATCAGGGGATCTCGGGCTAGAAGTCACTACCAGGCTGAAATTGCTCTCTCGCCAAGGGCACACTGTCTAACTATCCAAGCATCCCAACCCAGGGTTCTGAAAACCGCATTGTGTCAGGTCTGCTGCACATTTCTCCCCCTGTAATTGTCTGCACTATAGCGGTAAACCTGAAACTGCATGGTTTGAAGGTGGGAGATAAGAAAAAGGTGACATTCGTATAAAGTGACACTGACCTATAGCGCCTAAGTGCAGTGAGAGTGGATAACCGGCTGGAGAATCGTGCTGTCCGCTGTTACAAGATTGAAATCCACAAAGAATTTTGACTCTCCTTCGGATGTGGTGAGTTAACCCGCCGGGGTTTATTGCCCCTTAAAGCAGAAGGATCCTCAGGCACGCTACAGACTTTGCTATTTTGGAGGTGAAGGTGTGTTCCCGGCTGCTGCAGTGTGAACCAATTGAGTAACGGGAAGCCGACACTCCTACCTCCTGCGGGCGCCGCGCCTACTGTCTGAGGGCGTAGAGCTCTTCCATTCTCCCGCTACCTGCCGCAAATTGCTGCAGCCTCTTTTGAGGTGTTAGACACACTACACAAGAGGACTGCAGACATCAAGTTGGCAAAGACCCAATTTGATTCAACAATTACTGTTCTAGCAGAAGGAATTACACGCCATTGAGGGCTGCCGTGGTTTGCTCCTTTACTGGGCTACAGACGGAACACCAAAGAGGAAAGAAGTATCAGAAAGGGCCCACTCTTTACTTGGCTGTATAACTTTCTTTGTGGATACCAGTGAAACGTGTGTATAATTCCTCATGAGTATAACCCAGAAGACATGTAAGTGCTACACCTAAGGGTGTCTAAATTTGGGTTATTACCACCTTAAGCAATTGGAGTGAGAGGCTATTAACCTCAGACGGTACTTTTTGTTTATCACACTCTTTTATTGAAGCTGGGCTTGGTATCTGGACTGTCGCTATTTCCTAATATCTACTTTGCAATAATACCAAACGAGACTTGTTCTGTGGGATGTCTAGGGCTTTCTAAGGCCAATGTATAAAAGGTGACAAAGTACAGGTTGCAATCATCATATAGGTCCTTTTTGAGAGGCGTCTATACTTATATAATACATCAGTGTTTTAAAATTGAATGGGCGCCTAGTAATACAAATATTTCATGTGTAGGTGTATATATACAGTGGTTGAAACATTAGTTTTATCTTAGGTATGAAACTCCTTTTGATATAAGGTTAGTAAATACCACTGTTTGGAATCAGAAAACTTGTATCTAGAGAATAACCTGTAAAGGATATATATTTTGTTAAATAATGAGTTCTATAAATCCTCTATTCCTGAATAACAGCAATTAATTTAAATTAGAGTTGGTTATAGTAAGTTTTGTGGCTTTAAATTTGGAAATAGAAGTGCTGAAGTTAACTTAGAGGCAACTCATAAAGATTTGAGATACAAGTGTTGCTTTTTTTTTTTTTTTTTTTTTTTTTTTTTTCCCGCTCAATAAGTGCACTGGGATTGATAGTTTGCACCTTTTTTTTTTTTTTTTTTTTTTTTTTTTTTTTTCAACAACCGGCTGATTTCAGCCCCTAAACACACATTGGGACCAGTGATTCCCTTTTTCTCTTTTTTTTTTTTTTTTTTTTTTTTTGCACAATAAGTGCACTGCGTGTGATGTTGATATTTTCACTAACGGGCTGATTTTAGCCCCTATATACACATTGGGATCAGCGATTCCCCTTTTTTTTCTTTTTTTTTTTTTTTTTTTTTTTTTTTTTTTTTTATTGCACAACAAGTGCACTGGGATTGATAAATTGCACCCCTTTTTTCAAGTTCACTAGGGAACACTAAGTGTAACACTCCTTTTTTTTTTTTTTTTTTTTTTTTTTTTTTTTTTTTTTTTTTTTTTTTTTTTGCACAACAAGTGCACTGGGATTGATAAATTGCACCCCTTTTTTCAAGTTCACTAGGGAACACTAAGTACAACACTCTTTTTTTTTTTTTTTTTTTTTCTCTTTCACAATAAGTGCATTAGGATTGTTAGTTTGCATTTTTCACCAGACTGCCTTTTTGGCGGCCTGTCACTGACAATTTTACACAGTTTTTTTTTTTTTTTTTTTTTTTTTGTGTTTATAATTATAAGTTGTGTATATCTCATATATATTGTATTGAATGGAGAGGTTCATCTCTCAACAAAAAAGTGCCTCTCCTAGTATGCCCCCGAAACACAAAGAGAAGCGTGGGAATTCCAAAAATTCAGAACTACCTCATGACACCTCACAAGACCGTAATGCTATGAATTTGTTTAATGATATGTCTGAATTTGCTACGGAAGTGGCAAAAATGATGGCTCCACATTTAGACGTAGTCAAACAAGAAATTAAAGCTGAGATTCTTAACCTTTCTAATGAGATTAGACAATTCAATGCTCGAATGGAGGAGGTCGAGACAAGGGTTTCTGACCTAGAAGACAGAGTAAATGCTGCAAGTTCGGTATCGGCCGTCCAGGATAAGGCCATCACTCAATTACAAGCACGAGTGGAAGACCTCGAAGATAGGTCAAGACGAAACAACCTAAGAGTGATTGGCCTTCCTGAAACGGCTGATTTTCAAGATGTTTTAAAATTTGTCTCTGTCACACTTCCTCAGGCGCTCTTGATTCCCTCTCCTCCTACACCATTCTTGATAGAAAGAGCCCATAGAATAGGGACACGCAGTGAAAATAATAATATTTCATCTAAAACAAGGCCCGTAATTTTTAAATTTGTCAACTATCAGGATAAAGTCTTATATTTGAGCCACTATAGAAAGCTTAATTCCTTGGTTATCAATTCCCACAGAATCTTAATCTTTCAAGATTTTTCCGCGGAAACTAGGGCCAAACGTAGAGAAATGTCCCCCTTCTTCGACAAATTCAGCAAAGCAGAGTGTAGTGTGAGACTGGTTTACCCAGCAAGACTTCTAGTAAATAAGGCAGGGGTTTCATATGTGATAAACAACAGTGAGGAAGCCAGGTCTTTATGTAAAAAAATGGACATAGCGTGATTAGTAGTAGGTAATGAAAATGTCTTGGGAAGTCTTTAAACAAAATTAAGAATGTTAGACAGTGGAGTTTTAAATCAGTATGTTATAAAATTGTACATATGTTTGGATGTGTTTTTTTTTTTCTTTTTTTTTTTTTTTTTTTCTCTTCTTTCTTCTTTTTTCTCCTCCTTTTTTTTTTTTTTTTTTTTTTTTTTTTTTTTTTTTTTCTTTCTTTCTTTCCCTCTTCCTCTCTGCTGCTCCTTCCCTTCCCCCATACCCTTTTCTCCCTCGACCACACTTCCTCCCGCATAATCGTTGTGGCCGCCTGGCTATGAATTTGAGTCTGACACATTCGGCCGATTTTGTGTGGACATATGTTAGACATGCTTAAGTTGGCGTCCTGGAATGTGGGGGGCATAAACTCCCCAATAAAAAGAAAGACGATAATAAAACATTTAGCTAAATTAAAACCGGATCTTGCCTTTCTGCAAGAGACGCACCTGAAAATCTCCGAAATGGGGAAACTTCAAACTAATTGAGTAGGGGAAGTAATTGCGGCGCCATTTAACGCCCGTAAAAGAGGAGTAGCTATTCTTTTAAATAAAAATTTAGAGTATAAAATAAACTCCTCAATTATAGATCAGGAAGGGCGATATATAATTGCAGAAATTACGATTAACAAAACACACTTTGTTCTATGCAATATATATGGGCCAAACAAAACGGATAGGGCATTCTGGGACAAGATGGTTTTACACCTCCTTAAATTTACAGGTCAGAATCTTATAGTGGCGGGGGACTTTAATTTAACAGCAGACCCTATCCTGGATAGGGCAAGTAAAGATCATAAGGTAACTCGCGATAGAAAGACGCTTATTCTTAAAAAATTTCTTAAGCAACTTGGGTTAATAGACACTTGGCGTGTTCAAAACCCTGACTCAAGAGCCTTCACATGCCTAGCAAAAGGGCAGCAATCTTTGTCTAGGATAGACCTTGTTTTGATGGCAGAATCGATGGCGGGCTTAGAGTGGGAAGCTGACATAAAAGAGATAACAATCTCAGATCATGCGGTAATTACATTATCATTCAATACACAGCAGCGTCCAGATACCACTAATCAAAATATCTTCTTCCCCAAATATTTAATGAATAACATCAATTTTCAGAATTGGCTGATCAACCAATGGAGAGATTATGAAAATTGTAATAAAGACTATAGAAATAAACCAGAGGTATATTGGGAAGCTGCCAAAGCTGTAATAAGAGGTAACATTAAAGCCTACATGTGCAAATTCAAGAAAAGAGTTAAACAGCAAGAAACCCAACTGAATAATCAAGTAAAAAATGCGTATAGGCTATACCTGAATGATCTCACGAGGGATAAATGGCGAAAGTACATAGATGCCAAAACGGCTCGAGATATATTTTTCAAACAAAAAACTGCATTAGATATTCAGAAGCAAAAGGCATTATACGGTGGTTTTGTGGGTAGATCTGCCAAATTTTTGGCTAGGCTCACTAAAAAAAATCATAGGAATACCATAACAGCTGTTAGATCAAACACAGTCAGGTACACCAACAACACAGACATTACCAAGATCTTCTACGATTATTTTAGTGATCTTTACAGAGCCGAAGACTACTCGATAGAGAAACAGATAGTATTCTGGGATAAAATCCAGATTCCAAAAATCTCCTCAGAAAATTTGGCTGAGATAAATAAACCGATCAGTACGGAAGAGATAGTGGCAGCCATTAAGTCTGCCAAATTAAATAAAGCAGCGGGACCTGATTGTCTTCCCATTGAGTTTTATAGGATTCTTCAACCACATATTACTTTATCATTAGAAAAATTGTTTAATCTGTATTTCACTAGGAACAACAAATGCTCACCATATTTTGCAGCGGCGGTCATATCCTTAATCCCTAAAAAAAACAAAGAACCAGATCTTCCAGAATCATATAGACCAATCTCCGTATTAAATACGGACTATAAATTACTAACATCTATTTTAGCAAACAGATTAAAACTACATCTGGGTTCAATTATTCATGAAAATCAAGCAGGTTTCATGGCCGGGAGAAATCCTTCTAGGAATATACGAAAGGTTATGACCCTGATAGATTTTTTCTGGAATAAATATAGAACAACGAGACATAGGGATACGGTGGACCTAGCCTTACTAACACTAGACGCAGAAAAGGCGTTTGATCGCATTGCATGGAGACATTTATTCCATTCTTTAGAACAATTTGGTCTTACAGGACATTTCCATAAATTTATACAGCTAATATATTCGACGCCTACTTCATCTTTACTTATTAATGGGCAGATCTCTCAACGGCTGGTTTTACAGCGGGGTATGCGGCAGGGATGCCCTTTATCTCCGCTGTTGTTTAATATTTCATTGGAGCCTTTAGCAATTTTACTTCGACAAGAACTGGAGGGGATTCGGGTTGGAGACCAGAACCTAATACTACTAATGTATGCGGATGACATACTTTTAGGTCTGAGTAATATCGAACAGACCCTTCCTTGTTTACTTGAAGCAATCGAAACGTTCGGTGCTATTTCAGGTTATAAAATCAACCTTACTAAATCCGAACTTTTATGGCTCAATAGGAAAGATTGCTATATCAAACATCCTTTTAACGAAACCACACAGATATCTTATCTTGGTATTAAATTAAGCGCGAATCCCGATGAGTGGTATAAGCTAAATTTTGGTAAATGTTTTTCAAATTGTATAGACAAGATGGAAGGATGGAGGAATCTGCCTATTTCCCTAACTGCTAGGGTCACACTCATAAAAACCATTTTGTTTCCCAAATTAATCTATCTCATACAAAACTTGCCAATTCCTATCCACAACAGAGATATAAAAAATTATAATAGGGCATGTTCTAACCTAATCTGGAAAGGTGCCAGAGCACGTATCTCTACCGCACGTTTCATGTGTAACAAGGATGCGGCGGGTTTATCTCTCCCTAATATACAACTTTACAGCTTGGCAGCGCGGTTGAAGGTAGCGGTTGATTGGCTAACTCGTTGTGATCAGATCTCTCCAATATTCTGGGAGACAGCTTTGGTGGCGCCTTTTCGGTTGGATGCTATCTTACATTGCCCGATGAATACACTTCCATCTTCACTTTTTTCACTCAGTACTTATAGGTACATCATTCTAGCTTGGCAAGAATGTTGTGCTCTTGCGGATTGTTCACCCTATGTTTCCAAATATCTTCCCATTATAGGCAACCCTAATTTCACACCAGGTCTGTCTGATAAAGTGTTTAGGGTATGGGCATCTAAAGGTTTGGTATTTATCGTTCAATTGTTAGATGACAATCGTGTGCCTTTAACCTTTTCTGATCTAAAACATGTATTTGGGCTTGAGAATAAGGATTTCTACGCTTATTTGCAGTCAAGACATTTCTTTGT
This sequence comes from Bombina bombina, assembly GCF_027579735.1. Lineage (NCBI taxonomy): Eukaryota > Metazoa > Chordata > Amphibia > Anura > Bombinatoridae > Bombina > Bombina bombina. The sequence continues at coordinate 172,222,459 of NC_069506.1, read as the reverse complement.
TGAGTTAAAGCAAAAATATGGAATTGAATGGGCTCTTTCGGTACTCCAAGCTAAAATTAATAACTTCCAAAGCGGCCTACACTCGATATCACCATTTTACAATTTTTTGATTCAGGGATCTTCTAGTCTTCAAAGAGAGTTCATAGCTGCAAAATGGAACAGGTTTTTCCCTGAGGTGAACAGTCAGGTCATTGAGAACACTTTCAAAACAATTGGAAAAAGCTGGGTACTGACGACTTGGAGAGAGACTCAAATTAAATTAGCCTTTATGACGTATTTGACTCCAACTAGGCTGACTAAGTGGTACAAGATACAGATGTTGTGCCCTAAATGTTCCTCTCAGAATGCTGATATATTACATTGTTTTTGGAGCTGTCCCATGATTGTTCAATTCTGGCGCAGGGTAGAGCATTGGATTCAGTCCTCTCTCAAGATAGATTTCCATTTCCAAGCAAGGCAGATATTTTTTTTAGTGAACCCACACATTGTTCCTAGAAATCTCAAATTAATTAATTTGATTATATTTCTTGGCCGAAATATAATATTGAGAGCTTGGAAGGCTAAAGTAGCACCTAAGTTAAAGGATCTTAAAAATGTACTGTTGATTCACTTTACACAAGAACAGTGGAACTTGCAAGACTTTTCAGAGGAAACGCTAGCCAGATTCTTTAGGCAATGGGAATCATTTATTTTATCTCTCCCATCGGAAGCGCAAGTTAGGCTGGTTAAACCTTTTAGGGAAACCGCATATATGCAATTACAGGTATTAGCCGGTCATTTCCCCCGAATATGGTATAACACGGGAGAAGAGGAAAGGGAGTGAATATGGTCGGGGGAGGAACTTCTTCTCTTTTTTTTTTTTTTTTTTTTTTTTTTTTTTTTCCTTTCTCTTCTCTTCTTTCCTCCCTTTTTCGTTTTGTTTAGTTTGTCCTATACAGCAACCGCTGCAATTTTAAGTTTTTTGGAAGTTAGTTTTACCAGAATCGAGTAATGCAGGGCCTTGCCAAACTAAGCTGGATCTAATTTACAAGCTAAATGTTTTCATCTTACTGGTCGTAAAAGAGACACAGCCTACAAATAATTTTTTCTTTTGGTGTTAATATAGGTATTGTTTCAGAAGAATTGTAAGACATTTCATTTATGTGATTTTCTGTTCATGGGCATTAGGGGCATTCGTTAGACCGTTTGTTGAATTAGGTCGTTGTACAATAGTTAATACTTAAAAACTGTGCAAGTCCGACAAAAATATAGGAAAATGGAAAAGTATATGAGTGGGTGTCACAGATAAGTGTACAGGATTCTTTTTACAAGGGGACTTGCAATTTGCCAAAATGATTCAATTTCGCGATGTTTAATGCTCTGTTTTGTTCTACAATATGTTATATCTTGCCCTGCGCGGCAGAAAACGATGCATATGTGTTATGTGTACACTTGATTTGTGAAAATAAATAAAGATGTAAAAAAAAAAAAAAAAAAAAAAAAATCATTGACTTTTTTGCAAAATTTAGGTTTTTCACTAAAATTATTTACACACAACTACTGCAGTCATAAGAGAAATTGTTGTAAAAACCCTCTCCCGTCCCACTGCCAGTCTGCCAGTAGCAAATTATTCTTTTTTTTTTATATATTTATTTTTTTCTGTAGTGTAGGGGGCAGCTACATTCATCCTCCCCACTCCAAGATCACCTATTTCTGTAGTGTAGGGTTACAACTTCCTCCTCCAGCCAATAATGTTCCATAGAGTAGGGCCCCATCCCTCCCTTTATAACTTTCCTGTAGTGTAGTGAACCTTGCCCCTCCCTCTACTCTCACTTGGAAAACAGAGGATTGTTACAGAGAGTTACACAGTCAGTGTTGCTCTCTGTAATGATCATCATATGGTACATTCAGTGCTCTCTTACCTTATGAAGGCAGATGCCTTCAGCCCCCAGAAGCAGTCTCCGCTGTCTAAGCTCACAGCATGGGCTGCAACATGCACCTCTGTGTTGGACATAGGTACTACATAAACATAATACAATGGGCAAAGTACTGTGTGACATAGTACCTATGTCTAATTGTCACAAGAAGTTAAACAAGCAGCCTCATAGTCCTTGTCTAATCTGCAATATAAGTGCTCACTGGATCAAATGTTATCTGTTTCCCACAAGGGGGGCCCTCCCAGAGCATCCGATTGTAACACACTCACTGGACTGTATATACTCCACAAGGATTCAAGTATTGGAAAGTTTCAAAGTTGGATCATAAGCCACAATTTCCATATGAATTTCCCATCCGTTCCCATGAGCCGTCACACACATGATGACAACAGGGGCATGATTGTATAGCACCCTTCACAAACAATGATTGTAGGGCTTTTTCAAGCATCATTCATCAATAGCAATTGAGATAGCGATATCATTACTTTTTGGTTTCTGAATGTTTCTTTGAGCTAATACTTGCTAATGATATACAGTACTGTACAAAAGTATTAGGCCACCATTAAATTTATGTTAGCAAAGTTTAATTGACCATCCATATTTATTTTACGGTCTCTTTATTAAGATACAAACAGGAAATATGTACACAAAATAGAACACAATTTTCAGAACAAAATGGCTTATTCAGGCAAAAGTCAGTATTTAGTGTGACCTCCCTTGGCACTAAGCACATCTTGAACTCTATGAAAGGGAAACGGGAAAGAAAAAAGGAAAAGGAGAATGGCACCACTTAGATAGAGATGTCCCACTATAAGTAAATGTGAAAATATCTTATAATATTACTTGTGGAATAGGTGCTGTACACTAAAGGAGACAATGCAAAAGAAGGTCGAAACCAACAGAAGGTTGTGTAACTAAAAAAGCACTCATCATCTCTATACTAGCCAAATTAGGAATTACATGTCCATGTTTATAAGCAAAAGTGTATATAGGAAAAACACTACAATTTCCCGCTAAGGGGGAAAACTAGCGGTTAAAATATCAAATTTTATTAAGAATAAGTTAAAAATGGGACAAACACTTAAAAAAAAGTGGTATTATCCAATCCTATAGATAATCTAATTAAACGTTTCCTATATGGGTAGAAATCTTGATGTACCAAAGGGTAATAGCACACTGATGCAAGGATATTGGCAATATATACCAAGAGGAACTAAGTCTATATGTTATTAGATATAATAAGGACAACAACATAAATTGGTTGCTGCTAAGGTTGTCAGAGAAATACTAAGACAGAGCATAGATATAAGGCAAATATGAGAGCAGTTCAAATGGCACTGAGGCAGATTATAAGTATAATATAGTCATAGGTACTGTTCATATATGATGTATAGGTATGATACCGTTATTGATACTGTTCATATATGATATATAGGTATGATACAGTTATTGATACTGTTCATATATGATGTATAGGTATGATACAGTTATTGATACTGTTCATATATGATATATAAGTGTAATCTAGTCATTACTGTTCATATATGATGTATATACATTGCTAATGAAAACAGTTACAATAAACTGGTTGTGAGAAACTGTATCAGTATGGTTAACTGATTCTGTTTTCATTTAGTTTTCTGTTTTCATATATGATGTATATATATTTTTTGCTAATGAAAACAGTTACAATTAACTGGTTGTGATAAAATGTATCAGTATGGTTAACTGATTCTTTGATAAAGCACAATTTATGTGCGAAACATGTCAGGGAGTTGTTGTTGGAGGACTTGGGATCCTCATTTTTTAAAATAAAGTGGCTTCTCTATCCTAAATAATTTACCTTATATATATTCGTTTCCTATATAAGAATGGGTGGACTGTGCAGCCCCATACTATAACACAGGGTTGGGTAGAAATTTAACGTTTATTGCAGCAATTACACTGCAGCTCAAGAGGCTCTATTTAATATTGTGCATTTTTTGTATATCGTGCACTGTTTGTATATATGGTCAATTTTATTAGGCCATTCTACCATTTGTTTGTAAGGATAACTATACTAACTATATAACCACTGGTATAAGATTATTTACTTAGTAATGCAGTAGGTTAAATAAAAATGTGTATGCTATTAAAGGGACAGTACACTGTAAAATTGTTTTTCCATTAATGTATTTTAAATGACTTGTTATACCAACTGCAGAATATAAAATATTTGAGAAATTCCATTTTCATGCTTATTTGTGTATATGAAGTAGCTGATTTTGTTGTTTGAAACCACAGCCTATTACAATGGGTTGAACTTAAAGGTGATATCAGATCTCATTATTTGCTAAGTTTGTGTAAACAGACTTGCTTCCTTATCTTTTATTTGGCTGGAACACCAAAGCTCAATACATAGAGAGAACAATGGAAAATGGTCATTTTATTACTTAACTTAACTAACTGAGAGTGTAATCTCTTCTGCTGGCTGTGTATACTTAGGCTATTCAATAGCCTATACTCCAGTATTAATTTGTTCAGTGTAGGTGGCGATACCACAGGCTAAATCAGCTATTTCAAATGCTGAAATAGGAGTAAAGGAGCTACTTGTAACCAATTTAATACACTCTAGCAGGTTAAAACAATCATTGGGAATAATTTAAAGGGGAGAACATTTTTGGGTGAACTGTCCCTTTAAGTTGTTTTAAACATTTAGCAATCGAATGGGCTTATGTACATTATCGTAATACCTATATAACGTTAATTCTTTAGTACTGATACCATCAGTTACTGAATGACGTTTTCACAAGTTGATGAATCCAAAATCATGACCCACTCAGAGAGCTAACTTTTCATCAAGCAGATATTACTGCGATGTTCAACTTAGATACACACCTACATAATAAATAATTATTCATACTTGTAGGTTCACAAACATTATAAGTGGAAAATCCTAATTTACTGCAAGGGTATTTTACAATTCCAATACTTTTGTAAATCCTAAGTTATTCCAAGTTGAGGTTTTACCCATCTCAATGCAATAATATTTGCACAATGTTAATGATTTTAGCATTGTTACTACTTTAAAACTATAATATAACGCCTTGCTTGTGGATGAACCTTATAAAAATATTAAGTAAGCTAACTATATACCTAGTTGATTATATAGGATAACTATCTATACCATTTGCAATATCCTCATTGTTGCTCATATAATACTCAGTGGATATTATTGTGAGATGTTGATCAAACAGTTTCATTAAACTATCAACTGTTGCATCTGTCACATATGATTCAGTCAAGAGTATATAATATGTCAAAAGGAGACAAACAATATATATTATACTGAGCACAGCAATAGTTATCCAAACTAAATTTACTATATGGCCACTTTTTGGTTCTGGCATAATATCTGCTATATAGTAGTTGATACTGATTAGGGGAGGAGCATATAATTTAACCCCTAAACAGAATTAGTTAACCATACTGATACAGTTTCTCACAACCAGTTTATTGTAACTGTTTTCATTAGCAATGTATATACATCATATGAACAGTATTAACGACTAGATTACACTACACTTATATATCATATATGAATAGTATCAATAACTGTATCATACCTATGCATCATATATGAACACTACAGTACCTATGACTATATTATACTTATAATCTGCTTCAGTGCCATTTGAACTGCTCTCATGTTTGCCTTATATCTATGCTCTGTCTTAGTATTTCTCTGACAACCTTAGCAGCAACCAATTTATGTTGTTGTCCTTATTATATCTAATAACATATAGACTTAGTTCCTCTTGGTATATATTGCCAATATCCTTGCATCAGTGTGCTATTACCCTTTGGTACATCAAGATTTCTACCCATATAGGAAACGTTTAATTAGATTATCTATAGGATTGGATAATACCACTTGTTGTTTTTAAGTGTTTGTCCCATTTTTAACATCTTGAACTCTGACTGTCCTGAAGTTTTCTGAAGTAAAAGTTTAAAAAGACTCTTGACCCTAGAGCTAAATATTACCCCAAAATAGCCTCCTCTCTGGTATCCCGTTATTCTCCCAAAATTGGTTGATTAAGAAAAATATAAATGTTACCTAAAAGGTGGTAGCCTAAAAGGTGACGAGAGCGGCGCTTAAAGTGTAAGCAGGGGTTGGGAAAGAAATATACAATAAAAAATAAATATCCAATAAAAAACTCTATCAACTGATTTATAAGTACATTTAATACATATAATAAAATATAACAAAACTAATAAAATTAACTGTGATCACAATTTTATGAAACTAAACCACAGAAAATATCTATTTTTCGGAACCTAAAATTATATCACTTGATAAAAACAACTCTAATGAGTGATGTTAACAAATAAGAGCAATGCAGTGACGTGCAGTGACATCAGAGGCTGGTGAGGCAGTGGCAGGATATGCCTTCATTCTTTAGATATCCTTTGAAGAAATAGCAATGCACATGGGTGAGCCAATCACATGAGGTATCTATGTGCAGCCACCAATCAGCAGCTGCTGAGCATATTTAGATATGATTTTCAACAAAGGACATCAAAATAATGAAGAAAATTAGATATTAGATGTAAATTGGAAAGTTATTTAAATTTGCATATGGGTTTCATATGGGTTTCATGTCCCTTTAAATGGTGTCTTGGAAAACTGGTCAACTTAGTAAACATCTGATTTTAATTTAAAGGATTGTAACAGAAACTCTTGCCAGATAACAAAATGCTTGCTCTGATTATGAGATCTAGAAATCCATGCCCATTAAAATATGTTTAAAACATACTTTTTACTTTAATGCTGCAAATTATGCTTATAGATTCTTTCATTACATAAGGGATGAGAGTCAGAGGGGGAGGAAGAGAGACAGAGAGAGAAAGAGACCATGGGGGAGAACAACACATAAGGAGAGAGATGGATAGATAGAGAGAGAGAGACACACACACACACACACACAAGGGGGGGGGGGGGAGAGGGACCACAGCATTTTAAAGTAATAAAACAGCAGAGCTACAGAGAGTTCAGAAAATTAGTCTATAATTTAGTGTGAAGTACAGAGGCAAGCTGCTAAGTTATTGGGTGTAAAGTTTGAGTAAACAAAATACAAAAACGACCCTGCTGTAAAAGAGTAAACAAACACTAAACCACATTCATTAAATTATCATTTTCACTAACAGAATCCCTTTTTAGTAAAATCTTACTTTAATAAGATGTGGCTAAAACAGTGTTCTCTGTGCCTCTCTCCTGCTCTGGAAGGATTCAGGAAGTGACAGTGGCACATTCCACTGCACTTAGAGGGGAAGAACAGAACTCTCTTTTTCACTTTAGCAAAGCTGGCAGCTTCACAGGACAGCAACAAAATATATGAAAGTTGTTTTTTTCTGTTTTTGTTTTGTTTTATATGATTTAACATCCAGTCCCAAACCCTATGTTCCACTTACTAATGCCTCTCGCTGGATTGGTTCAGCCCAAATAGGACTGCCTCAAATAAGCAGTTAATGGGCCATGCAATGATCTTAACCACTTGCATCCAGTAGATGGCGCAGCATGTTGTGTAATGGTGGGCAGACCTGCTTGTGCCTCTTCATTGCACAACATATAGCTTTGATAAAAAAAAATGCTGGGAAAAAAAAATTACAATTTTTTTTTTAAAGCCAATAAAAAAAATATATTTTTGCCCACATGAGAGGTGAAGCACTGCCTCACCTGCCTCTAGTGACTGCACGTCACTGGAGCAATGTGTCTAATATGATACATAGAACAATGTATCTGTTCACAGAGTAATATATCAGTTCAATGTCCTCTTTTGTTTGTATAATGAAAATCTTGATATTCCAAAGTTGGTGTTTGCAATGTAATGTTCCCAAAGATTTTGAACACAGTGTTGTTTTTTGTTGTTGATTAGTGTGCACACAAAATGATAATGTCTTATGATTGCAATGGTCTTACTTTCTGAATGCTGGGTTACCGACCTTCAGGGAGCTGAACAATATTGTCCATTAGCTGTATACAGACCTCACATGCCTTCCGTTCTTTCACGTTCACCCTCGGTCTCCAAGGTAACCTATCAGATCGCAAGCTTCCTGAGAGCACTGAAATTTAAAAGCCGGTTACTGGAATCCGAAAACCGCTTATTGTAATTTCCTTTTCAGGCTTTACCAGATAGTAAAGGTGTTTGTAATCCAATGGTTTTTTTCAAGTTTGCAGGAGTCAGATCTACGCATTTTGGCTCGGTTAGGAGCCTTTATCAAGATGACTCCATTTTCTTTTTGCGGGCAATTTATACCCTTTAGCTCCGGGTCAATTGTTAACCCTTCATTAGGATCCAAAATGTTAAACATCGTATACAATACCACTTTGACATATTCAGACTTTTTTAAACTTCACAAGATCTAATTAATTAACAGTGAATAGCGTTATGTATAAGTAAACTTCTGGTATATTATATTAGGCTTCTTTCAGCACTTCCCAGAGTTCTTCTTTTGATTTAGGTTGTCTTTTATTTCTTTCTCTGTCCAGCTGATCCCATACTACTACTATAAAATTCAGGTCTAGACTCTGTGGAGGCCAGTTCATGACAGTCAGTGTTTTATCAGCTGTTTTTCTCTCCAAATATGATTTCGCTACATTAGTAGTGTGCTTGAGCTATCATGCTGAGAAATAAAACTATACCCAATCAGGGGCTATCCAGAAGGAATGGCATTATGAATTAAAACCGGTCTGTACTTTTCAGCATTCATGATCCTATTAATTCGGGCAATATTGCCAACACCACTGGCAGAAAAGCAGCCCCAAACCAGGACATACCCTCCACCATGTTTAACTGAAGGACGCAAGCACTCATTCTTCCATCTCTCTCCAACTCTTCTTCTCACATATTGTCGACGATAGGAGCAAAACATTTCAAACTTGGATTTGTCACTCCATTATACTCTTGTCCACTGATCTTCATTCCAATCTTTTTGAGCTTTAGCATATCTTAGTCTTTTCCCCCTGTTCCCCTTCCGAAAAAGTGGTTTGTTGGCTGCTACCCTTCCACAAAGACCATTCCTGATCAAGCTTTTTCGGACTGTAGAAGGATCAACTTGGCATCCCAATGAAGCTGCCAGATGCTGAGCCAGGTCATGGCTGGACTTCTTCTGGTCTCTCAGAAAAGAAACTCAGAAATCTCTCGTCAGATTTTTCTTTGCCTTCTAGTCCTTTTTTTGTCTTTGACCTCTCCTGATTCTTTATAACAGCTTGAATACCACATCTTAAGTATCCATTTTTTTATGGGATTGGATCAGCCAATAGAATTTTTCCTACCTTAATTCTGATTGGCTGATAGAATCCTATCAGTAAATCGGAATTCAAGAGACGCCATCTTGGATGACGTCATTTAAAGGAACCTTCGTTCTTCGCTTGGACTTTGTTTGAAGAGGATGCTCCGCGTCGGCTGGATTGAAGATGGACCCGCTCCGCTCCGGATGAATGAAGATAGAAGATGCCGTCTGGATGAAGACTTCTGCCGCTTGGAGGACCTCTTCTGCCCAGATCGGATGAAGATTTCTGCCCCTCTGGAGGTCCACTTGTGCCCGGCTGGGTGAAGACGTCTCAAGGTAGGGTGATCTTCAAGGGGGTAGTGTTAGGTTTCTTTAAGGGGGGATTGGGTGGGTTTTACAGTACGGTTGGGTGTGTGGGTGGTGGGTTTTAATGTTGGGGGGTATTGTATTTTTTTTTACAGGAAAAAGAGCTGATTACTTTAGGGCAATGCCCCGCAAAAGGCCCTTTTAAGGGCTATTTGTAATTTAGTATAGGGTAGGGAATTTTATTATTTTGGGGGGCTTTTTTATTTTATTAGGGGGATTAGATTAGGTGTAATTAGTTTAAAAAAAATTTAATTATTTTTTTATTTTTTGTAATTTAGTGGGGGTTTTTTGTACTTTAGTTTATTTAATTTAATTGTATTTAATTGTAGGTAATTTAGTAAATTAATTTAATGATAGTGTAGTGTTAGGTGTAATTGTAACTTAGGTTAGGATTTATTTTACAGGTAAATTTGTACTTATTTTAACTAGGTAGTTATTAAATAGTTAATAACTATTTAATAACTATTCTACCTAGTTAAAATAAATACAAAGTTGCCTGTAAAATAAATATAAACCCTAAGATAGATACAATGTAACTATTAGTTATATTGTAGCTAGTTTAGGGTTTATTTTATAGGTAAGTATTTAGTTTTAAATAGGATTAATTTATTTAATTGTAGTAATTTTATTTTGTTTTATTTAAATTATATTTAAGTTAGGGGGGTTAGACTTAGGGTTAGACTTAGGTTTAGGGGTTAATAAATTTAATATAGTAGCGGCGACGTTGTGGGCAGCAGATTAGGGGTTAATAAATGTAGATAGGTGTTGGCGATGTTTGGGATGGCAGATTAGGGGTTAATAAAATTTAGCTAGTGTTTGCGAGGCAGGAGTGCGGCGGTTTAGGGGTTAATATATTTATTACAGTGGCAGCGATGTCTGGTCGGCAGATTAGGGGTTAAAAACTTTATTTAAGTGTTTGCGATGCGGGGGGGGCTCGGTTTAGGGGTTAATAGGTAGTTTATAGGTATTAGTGTACTTGTAGCACTTTAGTTAAGAGTTTTATGTTACGGCGTTAGCCCATAAAACTCTTAACTACTGACTTTTAAATGCGGTAGGAGTCTTGACAGAAGAGGGTCTACCGCTCACTTCTTCCAAGACTCGTAATACCGGCGTTAGACAAATCCCATTAAAAAGATAGGATACGCAATTTACGTAAGGGGATTTGCGGTAAGCTCGATTCGCGGAAGAAAAGTGAGCGGTACACCTATACCGGCCTGACTCGTAATACCAGCGGGCGTTAAAAAGCAGCGTTGGGACCTCTCAACGCTGCTTTTTAAGGCTAACGCAAGACTCGTAATCTAGCCGTATGTGTTTAATGGTATAATAATAAAATGCTATAAAACATTAAAGACATTTCTTTTTGTGCTATTATGTCACTTTAAACTCTAGCTAAATATTTTCTAAAAGGAAGTTGCTTGTAAGCCAGTTTAAGAAACCTTTGTTAGAAAAAGCAGCAAGTTTCCTAGCCAGCTATCCACAAAGTACTAACTTATGACTAAATGTTCAAATTTAGACAACACTTTGTTCCCGGTCAGTGATTTTAAGCTTATCATCAGCCATCTTGTAATATTTAGGCCACAAGAACATATATATAATACATTTGCAATGACATTTAACAAATAAAGTTGTTGATTGCTATGAGATCAATTTCTACACAGAAAGAGGATCAAATACAATTATTGCCAAAGACAGACTACATTTTTACCTATCATGTGAGTGCCAATGTACTAATTTCTAAGTAAGAAACAAGAAAACTACAAACGCTAACGGAAAATGGGATGAAGCATGTAAACTTACCTCTGCTGGCATGAGCTTATGATTTGAAATGAAAGCAGACAGAAAGAGGGAGAATGGGAAAATGAAGAAAATGAAATGAAGAAATGAAAGATTAACTGGAAAAAAAAACAAATTAAACAAGTTTTGTTGAGTGAACAAATGATCTTTTGGGTTCTGATTATTACCATACCTAAAATTACTTACAGTCTCTGCTGTTCTGCAAAGGGACAGTAGCCAGAACAGACATCAGTTTATTGAATGGTGATATGCAAAATAATTGGGCTTGATACTAAAGCCTCTTTTCTTTTTCAGCATAAATCAGATGTGTACTATTAACTAGACAAACCATTCTCTCAATCTGCCCACAGTAAGGGGTTTATTTATCACAAGGCGAATGTCCCTATCAATTGCTGTATTACTCATTTGCAACTGATATTTATGAAGCAGCAGTTTAAACCACTGCTTCCTAAACCCTTTCTGACAACTTTGAGTTGGCAGATGAAATCCCCCAGACTAATTTGTCCAGGGTGATTCACAAACCCTGATCTTGCGCTATTGGTTGCGCCAGAGAAGGGGGGAGGCATTGCACGAAAGAAAGCTAAATATGGGGAACAAATGCACCCCCCAATTTGAGATGAAATGCGGACAAGTTGACTACATGTGAACCTTGTCTGTACACAAAATGATAAGTCTAGCCCTTAGTGTAGAAGTGCTACAAACATAAGATTATCCAGTTATGTCTGGTTTCTCATTATGCCACAAATTCCCCATAGTAATATGAGTGAAAGCATTCTGACTTCGTTATAAAGCCACTTATCTTTTATGTAAAACAATTAAAGGGATAGTAAAGTCAAAATTAAACTTAAATTGACTGCATAGAGTATGACATTTTAAACAACTGTACGATTGACTTATTTTACCAATTTTACCTATTTATCAAGTGTCTGTCGGACCTGATCCGACAGTGCGGATCAGGTCCGACAGACATCGCTGAATGCGGAGAGCAATACGCTCGCCGTATTCAGCATTGCACCAGCAGCTCTTGTGAGCTGCTGGTGCAACACCGCCCCCTGCAGACTCGCGGACAATCGGCCGCCAGCAGGGGGTGTCAATCAACCCGATCGTACTTGGGTTGAATTGTGGGGATTCCTGTCCGCCTGCTCAGAGCAGGTGGACAGGGTTATGGAGCAGCGGTCTTTAGATGCTTGATAAATGGGCCTCCATATGTGTGCTCAGGAGCGTGCACATGTCTTTAGCCATCTGGCAGCAGTATTTGCAACATTGCAGTTATACATAGTTGCCAACACTGCTGCTATAGGGGCCTAATTATCAATGTGCGGACAGCGGATCATGTCTGCCGCACATCGATAAATGCAGACAGCATTCGCTGTTGGCATTTATCATTGCACAAGCATTGAACTAGAAATGCTTGTGCAATACCGTCCCCTGCAGATTTGTGGCCAATGGGCTGCTAGCAGGGGGTGTCAATCAACCCAATTGTAGGCGATCGGGCGAATTGTTGTCCGCCGCCTCAGAGGTGGTGGACGAGTTAAGGAGCAGTGGTCTTAAGACCGCTGCTTCTTAATTCCTGTTTCCGGCGAGCCTGAAGGCTCGCACGGAAACAGGTGAATAAGGGGCCATATGGGGCTTAATAAATTGACCCCATAGAATGCTAAAGACAAGTCAGCGCTCCTAAACTCCTATCAGCCTGCCTAGCATTACTCTTCTACAAAGGATTTCAAGAGAACAAAGCAAATTTGATAAAAATAAATTGGGAAGGTGTTGAATTGTGACTTTACTTTCCTTTTAAATAATTACCTCACAACTTCTTAGGTATATATATCTGTGCAAGTCATTTACCATAACTCAGCATGCTGAGCTGAGTGCAGAAAAGTATTTTTAAATTTATTTTTAATTGTTTAAAACTTTAAATATTTAAATATTTTTTTATAATGAATCAATTTATATTATAAACTATGAATTAAAAGGGAAATTAACATAATTTTATCTACACATCGTGAGAGATAAGCATAAGAAAAAAAAAGTTTTCTAAACATTTAAAACCGTCCTTTTGCTACATCTAGGGAAAAGAATCAGGTATGTCAGTTTTCAGTTGAGATAAAAAAAAAGAACTCCTGTGCTGAACTGTGTAGCATGTTGCAAAGTCAATAGCTGCAGAAAACTGCCATATGCAACGCAACCTTCTTCAATAAAGAAGCTTGTTAACGTTTTATAAATTAATAATCAGATTCAATAAAAATGTAAATGAGACAATAGTGTTTTTAAAATTTTTTGGCAAGGGTTCTGATTTTAAAATGTGACTTCTGTTATAAAAAATAAATACTATCACTATTTAATTTATTTTAAAAAGAAGGGCTTATACCTTTGCAAGCTCATTGCTGAGATAGATCTTATTTCAGTATTTTTTTAATAATAAACAATAGTGTAAAAATACATGAACTAAATTAATAAATAAAATGTATTGTCTTGTTTCTTTACTATTCGGAATTTTGGCTAATGGTGTATCCTGCTACATGCAATCCTGGAATTCCTACCAGACTTATAAATTATTAATAATATGGGAAAAAAACGAAGCAAAAAAAGCAGAATGGAAAGAGTGAACATGTGTGCTTCACCAGTATAAATTGTTAATGAACTGAAATAATTCAAATCAGTTCTCAGTAGCAGCCATATTAACTGGGAGTGTATTGTTAAATTATTAAAAACATAAAGCTTGTCTGGTCTCATACATTTGCAGTAAATTACATTGGCTGAACCAAGAACATAAGTGTTATACGGAGAATACAACAGTATATTTATGCAGTTTGATCTGTCAGGTGCATTTGACAGACTATATTATCTTTATAAACTAAAAAAAAAATAGAAAATAAGAAAAATTGGGCCTATGTTTTTTTCCTTATTGAAATGGTCAATTAATGTGTTTATTTTTATATATCCAAAAGCCTTTACTTTCAGTTCTTGAATAACTGTTACTCTATGAATAACTTTTCAGTATAGCCGCTTGTCTGCTGTTTGTGATTAATGATTCCTTTCATCTTAGAATTCCCCAGAAACTACATAGCCATAACAATTTAATGTGACAATAGCTGTTTATAGACAAATGGAGATATATTGATTCCTGCACCACAAAGTAGTACAGGGCTGTATATTTGTCACAAGCTGAACAATTTTCACTGTCATCTTCTGCAGAGCAAACAAAGAAAAAAAAAACATGTTTACTTACTCGGCAGTTTGCTGAGTTCATTCATAAATTTATTCTTCATGTCTGTGAAGACATTATGCTTGGTTGGCACGTCTGTGCCATTTTGGTGAAGCTCAGGAGCACCTGTTGTCTGCTCAGATGCCAACATGGCAGATCTACGCTCTTGACTCATTATGGACCTGTGGATGAAAAATTTTAAAGAAAGGTGTAGATTGTTGTAGAAGAACTTAATTATAGTTTTGGAGTACAGCAAAAAAAAAAAAAAAAAAAGAACAATTATATTGAGTGACATTATATCAATATTTTTTTCTTTGATCCACACAAAAGATGAATAAATCAAACTTTTTAATTTCCAGTTACACCAATAGCACCAATAGCACCAATAGCAAAATGGGATTTATCTCTTTGAGCCAATGAACATTAAAACAAATTAATCATTTGTGCACATATATACTTTTTTGTTAGCTTTTTTTTTTACAAAAAAATATTTTATAATGCTTTGTTGCAGGTCTTTCACATACATGATGGAACAAATAATGGATTGAATCACCTATCATAGATCTAACTGCCTATCTAACTGCTCCTTCAACATCTCCATCTCTGTACCAACTCACTACTATGTGTTGTTATACCTCAAGACTTGGACCCCAAGGCTTAATCCTGACCCTCTGCTCTTCTTAATATACATTTCCTCAATTGGGAAACCCATAAGCTTGTTTTTAGTTTCAAAACCAAATATTTGCTGATGACACTCAAATCTATGTATCTTCTCCCATCCTTTCCTTCTACCTTCTAAATATTCTAATTATGTTTAACTAATACCTCTCCCAGAACTGATTCCCCTTTCTATCAACACACCAACACCTGAAATAGTTAAGCACCTTCACACCAGCTCCATTCTCTTACAGAATCTGTTGGCGCTCTACAAATACCTGATAATAATAATAATATTACTTGAAAAAAAAAACTCTCCTTTTTTCTCAACTTCCAATCTCTCATTAAATTATGTCATCCCATCTCTAATGGCTAAAATCAACAAATCACTAAAGACACAATAAAACTTTTGAGCTTTTTTTACTCATCATATCATGTCTGACCCTTCAAACTGGCTGACCACTTCATTCTGTTCTATATGCCGCTGCCAGACCTATCCTTACCACCCACCGTTCCTTCTTTTCTGCTTTTCTATGATGTAAGCTAATTCTCCAGGATTATATTTAAGTTTCGTACCCTCATCTGCAAAGTCTTCTACATTATTGCCCCCCTCACCTCTTGTGTCATGTCTATATACTCACATAGGGACCGAATCTGTAAAGCTCTCGGGGCTCTATAAGAAATCTCTCCAGTACTAGAAGCCTTTGTCCTAATTCTATAAAGGTGGTTTCTAACTTGAGAACAGTGTATCTCACAAAGGGGTGTTCCTTATTTTTAGGTGTGAAGGCAATGCATGCATTACTATAGGAAAATAAATAATCATTTTAAAATTGTATACAACAAATAATTACTTATTTAGATAAAATTCTGCGGTAAAAATTCTATTGTTTAATTGCAGTATCATAAGAAAATTGTTTATCATAAATCGTATTTTAAGGAAAAATCTAAATTTATATAGAAATTGTGCAGAAAAGAAACAGTTAAGGCACACAGTAGAAATCAGAATATAACTACACTGCACATGCAAAAATCAGTTTGAAATTCATATTTATAATATGAAAATGATAGTGTATTATTTTCCTTATTGTAAAATTAGTTTTCCTGCTGGTGGGCTGAACAGTTCCCTGGGTGCAGCTTAAATTTCTTCTCCAGGTCTGACGTATTCTGTAAGCATTTTCCCCTGGGTTAGAATATATAACCATAGTGCTGCCATTTTGTATCTAAGAAGCCATGATGAACTAATTATTTTTTTCTGTATTTTGTTATATGATATTTGTTCTTTGGGGAGTAACATTCTTATCTTGTTACTAACGTAACCATGCAGCTAAGAGCATTTTTACATTCCTATGTTATCTTTTTGTTCAAGGATGAATGTCTCTAGTCTTATACAAAGGATTTTCTGTCTTTGTGTGTGCATGTCTGATTCTTGCTCTCCAAGGCCTTAAATGTGAAATGCTCAATTCCAGTGATAAGTGTAACATACTGATTATTATTATGAAGATTATGAAGTGGCTATCTCAGACCTAACAGTTCTGGTGTTGGAATTCACACTGATGGAATTCACACTGGGTAAGTAAGAAGAAGTGTTTAAATCTCTTGCTTCCCTCTGTGAATTTGGATCCAAGGTCTAGCCTGCGTTAAGGGGAAATAATAAGGGGTTAGACTCCTCTGGACAGGTTTGAGTCCGGCGGTTAAGCATGGGTTTGAGTCCTAGTGCAATTTATAGCGCAAGTTTGAGTATTGCACTGACCACAGGCAAGTTTGAGTCTTGCACTGTTTTTAAAGGGTTAATAGTCCCTATGCCAGTTTGAGTCTGGCACTGTAATAGTCCCTCTGCAAGTTTGAGTCTTGTATGGTATTTAAAGGGTTAAAAGTTCCTCTGCAAGTTTGAGTCTTGCACCATATTATATATATAGATAATCATGGATGTCACTGGAGCTAAGTACTCACTGATGTATGTTTATTTGTGTGTATTGTATTGTGCTGTCCTGTGTATACAAGTATGAAGCGAATATGGGATTTGCTCAAGGTAAAATGTTTAGTATGTTGTTGCTTGAATGTGTGGTAATGTGATAAGAGAGATATATATATTTTTTTTAAGAGTTCTTGGCAATAGTCTCATGAGACGCTGCACAGAAACTGACTTACAGACCTTAGTTTGCTGACGGAGAATAATTTATGACTGATTCTTTAACTTAACTCTTATGGAAAAAAATCCTGATCCTTGTACATAATGTTGTAATTTTATATGTAAGGATGTATCTTGAAAACTAGCGTTGTATGTGAAAACCCGTTCTGTGTAATTTATGTGTTAGAAGTGTTTCTCTGTGTTTTTGTTACTTGTAAAGCTCTCTACTAAAGTTCAAAGGATTTATTATCTTGTCTAATTATTTGTTAGACGTCTTAAATTGTTTGAAAATGGCCATTCTGAACAATTTTGGACACAATACATTTTAAACTTAGTAAAGAGTTTTATCTTGTTATTCTGTCACTAATAAATATATGTTTTACTTACAGAGAGAGAGCATTTATAAAATATGTTTTCTGTATCTTTAAAGTTTGCTGTTTGTTAAAATTGCTGAATGTTGGGAGTAAATTTACGGTATGCAAGTTGATATAAACTTATGTGTGTGTATTAGTGTTTCTTAGCTAAGAAAGCTGATGCTGTAATGATTTGTTTCTTATTGCTGTAACTTAATTTTAATAATAATTTCATAATAAAAATGTGTACAATGCTTAATTCTGTGTGCCAGTAGTAGGATTGATGAGAGATTTGATGTGTCCGACTCTAAGGCATATAAATATATTGTTTTTGCAAGTAAACTACAGAATTTGTAAGTGCGATGATGGGCGTGATTTTATGTCTGGTAAATACAAAAGAGAGTTTTTCTGCCATGTGATTAATAGGTTGATTTAAGTATGTTGTTCTGTGGGGATGTGTAAGATTTATGCACTGTTTAGGGGTAGATGGGGGTTTGAATGGGTCTTGGAGCAGATAGTCAGTAGTTTGGGGATTCTGGGAGGTGGATGGAGAGTATTGAAGAGACAGTACTATTATGCAGTAACAAATTGTGCCCTATTGGCCTATTGGCTATTATAGCAATAAGTGTATGGATTTCTATATAGTATTTTCCCACAAATTCATGTTATACTGTAGTATTAGGCTTACATTGGTATTAAGAGATTTACTCATTTTCTGTGCCTTTTATATAGCTGTTATCTGTTTTAAATATTATATAATTTTTATGATATGTTATTTTGTTCGAATAAAAGGGTGGAATGTTAGAATATATAACCATAGTGCTGCCATTTTGTATTTAAGAAGCCATGATGAACTAATTATGAACTGTTGTACTGATTTTGAACTGTTCTTTTTGTCTGTATTTTGTTATGATATTTGTTCTTGGGGAGTAACATCCTTATCTTGTTACTAACGTAACCATGCAGCTAAGAGCATTTTTACATTCCTATGTTATCTTGTTGTTCAAGGATGAATGTCTCCAGTCTTATACAAAGGATTTTCTGTCTTTTAAGTTTTATTACCTAATTTGTAATAGGGGGCGTGTATGAAGACCCTCTGTGTCGTTACATGTATGTAATGTAATATATTACCCAGCCCTGCTAAAAATAAATTAGAGCAGACTTAAATTCCATCGTGTGTGTGTGTATCTGATTCTTGCTCTCCAAGGCCTTGAATGTGAAATGCTAAATTCCAGTGATAAGTGTAACATACTGATTATTATTATGAAGATTATGAAGTGGTACCCACCAGGCTATCTGAGACCTAACACCCTGCAAATCTCACCCTTTTCCTCCCACAAAATAAAGTGTGGCAAAATATACAAAACACTCTATATACAATACAATATACAATATAAAAAAAACATGCATATGAAAATGGAAGTGATTGTAAAGTACCATGCACTGAAAGTAATCTGATCTGTATTGGCTGCAGTTTTTCATTTTTAAAGTGCGCTCCCTGCTAACTTCATTCCCCTAGTCAAGTTTCCATTTCTAGCGAGCTCCATTACTTTTTATGGGAGACATCTCACCGCAGGGACAGCCTCTGTCTTTTATAGAATTCCATGAGCACTGCCCCTGCTATTGTCGGTGGGGAAAACCACATTTTTTTTTTTTAATCCGGCCCATATTCATCTCCTTTTCTCTATTTTGACAAGCTGATCATTGAGACACTTTATATAGCAACCTGGAAAGATTACAATAAGATCCTGTATGGATATAACAGCTTGGGTAATTTCCTTTGTTAAAGGGACAGTCTAGTATAAAGTAAACTTTCATTATTCAGTTAGGACTTGTAATTTTAATCAACTTTCCAATTTACTTTTATCATCAAATTTTCTTTTTTCTCTTGGTATTCTTAGTTTAAACTAAACATAGGTAGGCTCATATGCTAATTTCTAAGCCTTTGACAGCTGCCTCGTATCACATGCTTTTTAAATCTCTTTTCAACACAAAGAGACAGAAAGTACACATGGGCCATATAGTTAACACTGTGTTCAGGCACAGGGGGGTTATTTAAGATTTAACACAAAACAATGCTAAATTTAAGATAATAGATAATAAACAGTCACAGTCATGTGACTGTCCAGGGGGCTGGAAGAAGGTTCTTAGATGCAAGGTAATCACAGAGGTAAAAAGTATATTAATATAACTGTGTTGGTTATGCAAAACTGGGGAATGGGTAATAAAGGGATCATCTATCTTTTAAAACAATAACAATTCTATGGTAGACTGTCCCTTTAACTTTTCTAAGACATTCCAATCCGTTCGAAAAGCAGCAGTATGAATTAGTAAAACTGCTCAAATTGATAAACAATATGACAGAAAAAACAAGCACATTAAAAATATAAGAAATCAGTAAATTGCAAGATTTTCAAGAGGATTTTCACGTACTTTCAGGGAAAATAAATACATGTACATCTAAAGAAAAAAAAGCTTTCCAATTGACTTATATTATCAAATTTACTTTATTCTATTGATATCCTTTATTAAAGGTTATAATACAATAGACTCAAGAGTGTGTATGTGTCTTCCTCATCAGATGGCAACAGTGTTTGCAATTTTGTACTTTCTTTAAAACACTTCTGCCATATGGGGCAAGATTTATCATTGCTTTTCTCCTATATTTGCACCTAAAAATGCACACACAAATAAATGCCCCTATTTATCATTAAAACATTTGCTTAAAATTGGGCATTTGACTGTGAAATTCTCATACTCTATCCCCATTCTCCTTGGCGCACAGGTGCACTATAAAAAAGGGTTTAAATTAGATTTTTAGTCTTATTCCTATAGAACAGCTCATTAATTGGACTTGTTACAAATTTATAATTTTTTTTACTTCTATAGGGGACTAAGAGTTCTCCTGCAAATAGCTCCCAGTAATGCATTTTTACCCATGAGCCTACCTAGGTGTGCTTTTTTTTATCAAGTTAACAAAAAAACAAATTTGATAATAGAAGTATATTGGAAATTCGTTTAAAACTGCATGCTCTATCTGGATTATCAGAGTTTAATTTAACTTTATTGTTCCATTAATTTTTACTTTCATGTCCTTTTAATGAGTTGTCAAACTGAAGATAATAGAACTTATGCAGCAGACTCAGATGCTAGTTATATATAGGCCTCTCTAACTAAAACAAAAGGTCAATTATGCTTAACAAATCCAACAAATATGTCAATAGACTACACAAAGTTGTGTATTGCTTTTCTAGACCAGTAATGGCAGCACAAGTTGTTTACTAAGGTGGAATTAAAGGGAGTTTAAATTAATATTGCTTTTGTGTAAAAATTGTACTTGTACCAGGATCCGATCTGAGGTAAAAACCCATTCTGTAATCTATGGGTTTTGTTATTCATAATGCTGTAAATAAATAGCTGGTTTAGGCTATTCACAGCTGGTAATACTGGGAAAGCGCACATTTGATTTTCTAAATTAGATGATCTTATGTTCCCCATACATAAAACTATTTCCAATCTTTAAAGTATTGGGGCTGCTTAAGTGTAGTGACTTTGGGCTGTTGTGTGGTGTAATATTATCTCAGGATAGTTACTCAGCTATTGGGTAATTATACTTGCAATTTATTTGAGGGTAACATTTCAACTTTTTGTACCGTTTTTATTTCCAGTGTGCGTTTAAGATATGGATGTGTTGTCTATACATTGCAGTTAAATGTATGTACCATAATAATGTACATATTGGCCTAGATTCAATAAACCTCAGCAAGGGCTGGCAAGTACTGTAGATCGCTGGTGAGAAATTAAACTGAAAAGTGAAATTAAAAACAAATGGGTGCTAAATAATTAAACTTACACAGAATCTTTTGTAAGGATTCTCACACTAACTTCCAGACCGCAATGTCAGGGATTCTGACATCACTTTAGAAAAAATAAATAAAATAAATATATATATATATATATATATATATATAGTTTCAGAGTTTAGGAGGATTTGCACTCTCACCTTCATTTACATCAGCCAGGGTGTTAGGAAAGAATAATAAACTCCAATTTGTATTCAATTCCGCACTCACTGGACTTATAAACAAAGAGTTCTTTATTCAAGGGACGTTTTCAGAGCTCACTAGCCCCTTCTTCAGACCATAACATAACAGGCATAAACATATATATTTACTGGGAACACACAGTTCCCATATACTGCACTGTAAAGACACTTTTCATTGCGGTTTTTTCTCTAGCACCCCACACCTGCCAACTTTATCCCCCTCAAAACTGCTTAGTGCAGTTAAAAATATATATATATATGTATAAATAAATTAAATTTTTAGTTTTTTTTAAAGGACCCTGTGGTTAATTTTTTGAGCACTACTTGTAATGGCTGGTTATTTGTTGCGTCCCGTAATTGGGCGAATTAGCCCATTTGCGGGCACACGATAAATTAGCGATCCACTTGTTAGCTAGCCCTTAATGTGCTACATTAGATAAAATTATTCAATATGTGCTTCAGCCATATAAATATATTGCTTGAAATATACTGGGCGCTGTCTAGTGAAGATCATTATAGCATAATTTATGTCTATTGTAAGCAAACACACGTCACGCAGCTTCAAACTAAATGTAATATTAATAATTATATTACAGAGTAAGAACATTTTGTGCTGGTAGTTGCATTAAACAGAAGGCCAAATTCATATTAGAGGAGTTTAAAGGGACACTGTACTAAAAAAAAGTTATGTCATTCATATGAAAAAGCAGAATGTAAACATATTGATATGTATCTAAAAATATATGAGCTAGAAAAATGTTTAAACTGTAATATACCAGTGTCAATTGCACACTTCTCACTAATGCTCATTGGTGTATAGGTACTTTCTATTTATAGTCAATGATAATTTGCTGGAAGTATCTATTGGCCAATGAGTATCAGCAGGAAGTGCCTATCAGCCAATGAGCATTAAAAGGAAGTGTCTATTAGCCAATGAGTGTTAATAAGAATTACACAATGATAGTACTGTATATTTCATTTATATTTTTAAATGTAAAATAAGCTTTTAGCTTATATTTTTCATAAGAATTTGGCCTTTAATATGAAAAAGAGAATATTTTAAAGTGTCTCTTTAATGATTACTGTTGATGAAGCAGTAACTTGTGAGCCGTTAAAGTGATCCATCTTGGTAAGAAACCCACTGACACTGAAACTGAACAAGGATCTTATTTATATCAAGAAGTATAAGATGTTGTGAATTGCACTAGAAAAACATTACTTATATAAACGCCATGGGACAGAGAAAACCTTATTTCTGAAATTAGTTTTACAGTGACTGCTCATAATTTGTAGCATGATTCATGATTGTTTTACTGAGCAAAAGCTGTTAGAATGAAATACTTTACCTTTATTTTGTAATTTGAAATAACTGATTTTGCTATACTTATACTGAAAATATGAATACTGCTCAATTATTTAAAAAATAAATAAATATGTAAACAGGAAACAGCTGCAAAAATTAACTTCGCAGCGGGAGTAGAAGAGAGGGAGATGTTGTATCTGAAACAGCTGTTTTTTTAACCCCCCAGCCATTATTAGCATTTCAATACCTAACTATTAGGTTTTGTGTATTTAGAGTGCAATAACACACAGATCTGCTTTTTCTGCATGCTCAGTCCATTTAAATAGGCAATGGTTTTAATGAGCAAACCAGCTATTTAAAATACAAAAATACATGTGAAGGAAGAATTTTACCATACATGTTCTCTTCAGCAGGTATAACAAGTAAATTGGAACACATTATGGGGAAACAAATTTTAGAGTACAGTGTCTCTTTAAGCTTCTCTTGAATACTGCAACAGCAGAAATATAAATCTTTGTAAAATGTATTAAGATTTCAAATGTTTTATGCCACACATAAGTTTTAATTTACATTTGAATATATATTGCCAGGCATTATTAAAGGGACATGATATCCAAATGCTGAAACAATTGAAAGTGGTGCAGCATAGCTGTAAAAAACTGGCTAGAAAATATCACCTGAACATCTCAATGTAAAAAAGAAAGATATTTTACCTAAAAATGTCCTATGTATTTACACCCCATTGTAAAGGACTTTAAGCAGCAAATCAGTATTCCTGTCCCAGGACTTGAAAGGGAGCGTGCCTTATGCACACTCATGTTATTTCCCTATTCAGTTTAAGGAAGTTTACTATGGAATCTCATGAGATCACAGTAAAACAGTTCATGACCTCAGCACTGCTAATGCTGATTGGCTGCTCTTCATTTCTTCCTTTTTTATTTATTTTTTTACCTGCAGCTGGGCAGTAATTGAAAGATAATTTTTTTTTTTTTTATTGAGGTTCAATTCGCGGCTTACAAACAAAAAACCAACAGCAGTATAGTCAAAACATATAGTTCTTGCCAACGTTAAATACATTGCAAGTCATACAGGATAAACATATCTTAGTCATATGGAGACATTGAAAATTATAAGTAAATATAAAGCTTGCCGGAAGGTAACTGTATGCCTTCTAAATGACACATAGGGCCACTTTTGGACCCTGCAATGGATACATAAATAAATAAAAAAAAATACAGAAGGCAATAATGGTCAGAATGAGGCCACTTTTGGGTCTCAACATAAAACCTTGCTTTTCTTGTTTTATATAATGTGTAGTTGTGATCATGTTTCATCATAGGAAGATACAACCCATAGCTTTCAATATTTGTGTACACCTTGTATGTATCGAAGGCTCACTATTGTACAGGAAACTAGATGAATGTCAGCTTGAATCAGAATTGCTCATTTTGGGAGTTTTGCTTCCCTCTACTTAAGGTACATAAACTAAATGACAGCGGTAAATGTAGCTATAAAGACTATGTGTCCGATCAGGGAAATAAAAACTAGGGAGCAAAGCAAGGCGCTCTGCCTCGGCTGCAGGCAGCTCTGCCAAGCCACCCTACTATCCATATCTACTTTACCCATCAATTCTGATGAGACAAAAACACATAAAAAAAAATAATAAATAATTGTGTGTTATAATTAGGGCTCTCCATAGACACACATATAGTCAGTAAAGAAGTCGCAATAGGTTAGGTAGTGCCCAGTAGTTACACACAGAATCAGAACACAAGCCCCTCTGTTCTAGATATAAGGCCTAGATTGAACACACTATAGTAGTGGATACTGAAATTTAAGTAAGTTTATAAATTAGTAGTGATTAAATTGGGTATTTTCAGCTTGGTGATATGTGTAAATGAGCTTTCACATAGTAGATCTCACCATGGTTTCTCAATATGCTTGCTATGTGAACAAGTGCACGAAAATGCGGGTTTTATACCTGATACTAAGTGAATTATATAACTAGGGAACAGATAGATAGTTGATAAAATAATAGTAAAGGGACTAGCATCAAATATACATCGCTGCAGGGCCAGTGACAAATCTAAGCCCATGAACAGTCTCATTGATTAGCTCTGGTATACCCGATATTTGAATATTGTAGGATTGTATATTACAATATAAAGCTCTGTAGGATCTAAGCCATAGAAGTCAAGTGGAAATACCTTATAGGGTGGGTCTGGGACTATGTGCAATGTATTAACAGCAAATGTTGCCAGCTTTAAAAAAAAATGGTTTATACAAGCAATTTTCCCTTTAAGTATAAACAGTATGTAGAGGACATAGTGGGACCCCAACCCTTACAGAGCTTGGTATACATACATGCACATATACGATCGCATACCTACACATATACATCCATGCACCTACATACATATACACACACACAGATATATATATATATATATATATATATATATACACATATATACACACCCATATATACACACATCCATATACATAGAGTGTTAACCATGTGAGCTCATCCCAAATGTCATAAACAACACAGTCCAAAAACAAACACAGTGATATACCTTAAATCACCAACTATGGGGTAGTACATGTACAGTATACATTACGCAAGTACAGTGAGAACACTGGCCGAAAATCCAATAATAGAAGTGAGCCAAATATGTAAAATATTAGATTAGAGGAGGTGTTGGTTCATCTAGATCATAGGTCTACTGTCTTAAAACTCTGCATGCATAATAAACATTTGAACTATATAGGAATACCATTTGAACTATATAGGAATAGAGGATAATAAGCAATCAGCTTAAACACTTGATAAACTAGAGACCTGGTTAGTACACCTAACTACACGCTGCTATAGCAACAAAGGGTTTTAAATGGGCTTTCACATAGTAGACCTTGCCATGGTTTCTCAATATGTGCACTGTGTAGATAGATGCAGTAAATATGAGCACCACTGATACCTGAACAAGTATTTAAATATTGTGGGACTACATAATATAAAATGAGTCTCTGTAAAACATGTACTATATAAGTCTGGTGAATATACCTTGGTGGGGTGGGCCTGGGAATAAGTGAAATGTATAAAAGGCAAAGGTTGCAAGTTTTTAAGGAAATGGTATTTACATACAAGTTTTCCTTTAAGGACCAGCAGTGTGAAAAGGACATAGTGGAGCCATAACCCTTCTGGAGCTTGGTATATATAGATAGATTACTACCTATGTGAGTTTCCCCCCCCCCCCCCCCACAAATATTTTAAGTAAAGCAGTACAAAAACAACCTAGTGATGTAACTTAATTCACCATCCTAGGAGCATCACAAGACAGTGGAAACATTGATAACATATCTAATAATAAAATTGATCTAAACATACACAATATTAGGTTAAGGGTAAAGCTGGTTCTTTCGTCTGGATCATAAACTCCCTATCACAAGACTCTGCATTAATTATGAACATTTAAACTATATTAGGATAAAGAATAATAAGTAATTAACTCTAACACCTTACATACTAGGGACACCTTGTTACTTGCTGCTATAATGTCCCAGGGTTTTAACCTATGCCAATCTTATTGGAATTGGAAGTCCCAGACCCATATAGTGGAAGACCTAGAAACGGTTCCAGGCTCTTACAGAAGGTCACAGACCCAAAAGGGCCTAGGA